>NW_020884898.1:7676949-8056529 GCF_003945725.1 Corapipo altera | reverse complement strand
TCATGGAATCATTAAATCATAGAATCATTAAGGCTGGAAAAGACCTCTAAAGCAGTGTTCAAAAAACCAAGTAGACATGGCACTTTGCAATATGGTTTTGCAGGCACAGTTGTATTTGCCTGAAGGTTGGACTTGATGATCTTGGAGGTCTTTTCCAATGATTAGACAATTCTATGATTTTATGATTAACCCAGCACTGCCATGTCCACCACTAAACCATATCCCTAAGCGCCCCATCTGTGCACCTCTTAAATATCTCCAGGGATAGTGATTCCAACACTTCCCTGGACAGCCTGCTCTAGTTCTTGACCACCCTTTTGGTGAAGAACTTTTTCTTATTATCCAGTCTAAACCCCCCCTGGAGCAACTTGAGGCCATTTCCTCTTGTCCCATCGCTTGTTACCAGGGAGAAGATGCTGAACCCCACCTGTCTACAACCTCCTTTTGGTATTTGCAGAGAGAATGAAGGAAATATCAGGAACTGAAGTCTCCTTCTATGACTCTTGGAATGATGGGTTTTTTCTACTGTTTCTTTATCTGGAACTGGTGCAAAATATTAATTGTCAAAACTCCCAGACAGGTCTGATTTGTATGAAGCAAGTTAAAAGGCAGCAGAACATTACACACTCAGCAATCTTATAAACTGCAATGCCTTAGCTGACACGTGCATTTGCAAAGGTACACAATATATTATCAGTATATTTTCTGGAAGACCCCAGATATTTCTTAAACCACTGATGATCTGCATTGGTGTACATATTTTTGCAAGTGATTTTGATGTCTAATTCTGTGTCCTTACATTTTTTCCATAGCCTCCCAAAGTTGATAACATCAGTCATAAAATGATAGTCTTTCCCTTGTTTAGGACTATCTAGGCAGCAGATATCCTCCAAACAGGATGGCATGCTGTTTAAGGTATCTGTAAAGGTACATATTGTAAATTAGCATTCAAGAGAAAACACTAATATTTCTCTACAAGAACATCCTCTCTCCTTTTAGTAGGCACAGTGTTCTATGAGTTCCTTCTTCTACTCGCAATATAGATCAAAGCTAGTCTCATATCACTGATGCCAATGAAGTTTCGTGTAGTTCTCTAGAACAACTCCAAAGTGTTCTGAAGGACTGTTTCCTGAACCTGTCCTGCACTTCTGGTAAAGATGTTCTTAGTCCGTCCTGCTTTAATCTCAAAGGTTAAATAAAGTAGTTTCTGTGGAGTCAGAATTCACTTATTAAAAATAATGCTACAAAGGTAGGTTAGTGACCTGTGTTTTATTTTTTAGACTAGGCAGCACAAGAATATGCTTTTGACCATTCATTCAATTGCTCTCTTGGGTAGCATTGACTACAGTGTAACACACTTGTTCTTGGCTGAGGTGATTTCATCCACTGTTGCTCCATTTTCTCTGCTCGTTGTTATCAAACTTATATTTACTGTGTTAATATAAAAGTACTGACATAATCTCACTTGCTTAAAATGCATATCATGCACTATGATTTAGTAAAAGCTACCATCTCCTTTTCCCCCTTCCCTTAGCATATGTCTCAAACCAGTATGAAAATTCAGTAATTCACTGTGGCCCAACACCACCAATCTGAGAAATTATTTTAAATCCACACAAAATGTGTCTGTTCTTAGTTAGGTTGGTGACTTTAAATAAATATGTAAAACTTTTACCTGTGAGAAAAGGTACAAAAAGTTCTAAAAAAGGACCAATAGTAACTGAAATTGCAGTGATATTTATCACTATTCAGAAGTAGAAAATTTTACATTATACTCTATAAGCCACAACAAAATTTATGACCCTCCTTAATTGCATTATGATTATGGTATTTAAACCTTACCAAATAATATTTTTGAGCCCTAGGATCATTTGATATAGATGCCTTGAAGGGAACATTTTTGCTTTTTCCTTACCACTGAGATAATGGAGCTCATGCAGCTGCTTGCGCTGCCTACATATATATAATATATACATACACAGTAAATTTAACAAATTTTATTAGTCATTGTGTTTCTAAACATTGTTCAATATGTGTCAGAAATAAAGACTTAGAGCTTGAAACATCTGATTTGATTCTCGCTTTTACACAGGCATTCTGAGCATCAATATACAGAAAAATGAGCAGGAGAATTTGACAGCACTGTGCTTGAGAATTGTATTCTAGAGCTGCAGAAAGTGTTTCACGTGTTTGATGAGGCTACAGGGTTTTTCAAGGTAAAGTCATCAAGTCCATATTACAGGTAAAGGATTCAAATCCAAAGGGTGGTGTGGATAAATCAACAAAGCGGACTCAGGAGAGTCAATACATGACCTTGGGGAAGTAAGTTAGTAGGTTGCTGTTCTGTTCTTCCATCTTCATAATGAAGGAAGAGAAGAACTGGACTTTATTTCTTCCATCCTTGTCTGCATTCTGGTGTAGAGCATTTATTTAATTAATATTTGCAGAAAAACAAACACAATACTGTGTCCTTGACTGCATCCCACTAATGCTACAATCATTTAATTACTACTCAAGAAAAACAACAACAACAACAACAACAACAACAAAAACACAACCAAAAAAGTATAAAGCCAGTAATTAAAAAAAAAAATAATTTAAAACTGCTATTATAAACACTAGTTAAAAATATGCCACAATTTGCACTAATGGTTCTGCCTGAAAGGTTAGTCCTTAGAAAGGAAACTCCTAAAAGGCAGAGCAAACCATGCAATTCACAAGTAATTAACAGTAACAGTGATGTAGATAGAACTCCCTACAATAAATACAGCTATAATGTGAAAAAGAGTTTTGAAAGACAATAAAAAAGATTAAACCAAACAGGGGTATAAATAAAGAGCTTGCAAAAAGAGATACCACAATTAACAGATTTTGATGCCATTATGTTTGTGTGGCTGAAAACATAAATTGTTTCATAAATGGAAGAAGTAGCATGATTTAAGCACTTCTGAAGCAGAAAACTCATTTAGCTATTTTATGAGCTAAAGACACTTACTGTAAATCATTTCCACACTTGTAGGAGGGCAATATAAATTGCCTTGATAAGATACGACTGATTTAAAATACACTTCTTGACTAGCACTGGTTGAATATAAAGCACCTTATAACTGCATGTGCTCTGAATTCTGAAACTGGGAGTTCATCAACATGTGCAAGAGCCTGAAAACTTTTTATTGGTGAGAGCAAGAGGGCGAAAGACTGAAACACAATTCTGGGATCTCTTTCATATTAGTGCAATCATTGGACAAATATACAGGAAGTAATTTCAAATAAATCTAAATACATTTTAAAAAAAATCTTCAATTTGTTATTTCATCGTACCATACCTCTTTCCAGCATATATGTATATATTGAAAACAGAGGTCTATGACACCTCTAAATTGTAAATATACTCATCAGGACAGCTTGCTCTGGACCCAAATATAAAACTATTGCGGAAATAGAACAAACAGTATGTATTTTATACTGCTGCGGTATAAAATTCACTTATTCATTACAAAAGTATGTGAACAATATCACCCCTAAAGGAGCCAGCAAAGAAGGGTGTAGTGGCACAAATGAGGTGTCCAAGTATCCAAAAGCTCCAAGATAAAGAAGAAGATAAGCACAAAGGACAAATAGGCAGGGCATGCTGCCGAAAGCAGAGGATGACTGGCAACAATAAAGAATGGAAGATGCAGGGAGTAAATGACAATCTCCTCTTTTGATGGTATAAAACAACAGATACCAACAAGGACACTCAGGGAAGACGAGCCCACTTGTCTTTTCACTTCTCCCACTGAGAAGTTTGTGAGCAAACTCAAATTTGGTAATGAAGAACCACTAAGGAGCCCATCCACCAGTGGTAACCATGTGGTATCATGGTGGTGTGTCCTCACAGCTAATTTAAAGTGTAACTGTTAAGGGCAAGCAGTTTTGCACAGATTCTGATGATGGCCAATAACATGTAGAATGACAACTAGAAAGGAAAATGTTGATGACAAAATACTTTAATAAAATTTTACAGTTTAAAATAGAGTTTTGTCAGTTTTCAAACCATTCCCATCATAGCAATTTCCGATTCCTTGGTTCTTACGTGTATATATGTTCAGATGCAACATAAGCAAAGAAACATGTCTCCCTTTTGGAACAATTTGATTTTTAACTCTTTTATTGGTTTGGTTTGGGATTTGTTTGTTTGGTTGGGTTTTTTTTAAATTTTTTTTGTTTGTTGTTCTATAATTCCACAAAATTAATATCTCTAATAAAGGCTATTGGGTTTCTATTTCCAGGTGATGTATAGTAATAATAATGGTAGGTAGGTGAGTTTTGAGATCTGACAATGTTAAAGGTTTTTTTATACTTCAAAGTAGAATTATTTTTCAGTTACCTTCTTGCTTGACACCTGTGTTTGATTTCATACTCTTGAATCTTACCCTCAGTCATAGCTACAAAATTCATGTACTTTAACTGACTTTAGTAGAACTACATTCATTTATCTCATCTAAAATTCTGGCTTAGTTTTTCTGATAAGAACAATAGGTTATTCAGTTAGACTTCTAAACACTCTTTATCAGTCTTCACTACAGAAATCATTGCAGATATAGACCCTTCAGCATTAGCACAAGTTTGAAGCTTGAACAAGTCTCAGAAAAACAGGTTTATTAGTTAAAATATCATATGAATATGGCAATTGCATTCCAGTTCATTGTATAATATTGAAGATAGTAGAATAAAACTGCTGAAGAACAGTAAGGTTAGATTCTATAAGATCTAGAACAGCAGAAAGGGAGGAAATAGATCATAGAGGTTTTTTAAAGCAAGGAAATAAATAGTATTCAAAAGGTCTATTCAGTGTTTTGTACATAGTTTACCAGTTGAAAGGACATTGGCTTCATTGAGTTGCTGGTATTTATAGTATACTTCCCCTCATATATACAAATATGATTGTTTTCACTTTGCCAAATGGAAGATATCCAAAGAGAAAAGTTTTATTTAAAGAGAAACATAATGTGCCTTAAAGAGATAAAGATCACAGCCCAGTTGTTAAGAGCTCTTAGAAGGCTTTCTCCCCATTTCCAAGCAATCTAATGACCTGTGAATCCCTAACTACCCTCTTCACAGAGGAATGGATCTTTGTAATTACGTGAGATTTTCAAGCTTGTTTCTGTCTGTTTCCACAGGTTTCACAAAGGCCAGAGTGTTCCATGCACAGAATCAGCAGCTCTTTCTCCACTGCAAGACTTATAGAGAATGAGAACATACTACATCTGCCATCTCTTCCTTCTGAACAAATATGATGTGACAACACAAAACTTTTCCTATATTCTCCTGTCAGTTCTGTTTTGGGATAATTCTGGAAATGGGAAAGTACAGATCTGAATAAAAACAAGGTAATAGTGAAGAATATTCAAACAACCTGTTGAAAAAGTTTAGTTTGGATTGGGTTTGAACTTCTGGAATGAGGAACAGATTTTTATTCTGTTTCGTGTGTAACTGGTGAAGAGCACTGAGAAACAAAGTGATGGGAACATTATACTGCTTTTCCTGTAGAATAGGAATACTGTCTGGCCTGCTATATAATTCTCTATCATGTGTGTACCCCTGTTATGTCATTTTCTTCTCTGCAGGTAGCTGAGAGCTGTACTGTGCTCAGAAATGTATCCCCCGGTGTGGGACAACGTGAGGCCACATCTGCTGTTAGCACTGGGGTTCATTTGCTAGGCAGTGTTGCCACAGTCTAAAAGGAGCAGAATAGGCTAAGCTGAAATATGATGCTTATCAGTTTAAGGTTTCATATGACACAGTGCATAAATAACAGTGAGAAGACTTCTGAATAAAGTAGAATACTCCAGAACAGTCATATTATTACTACGTTATACTATATCCACATTATTAGTATTGGTTGAGAGAGAAAATTTTCTTCAAGTTTTTATAAAAGAAATTAACTTTATGATGTATTGAAAATGTATGTAACAGTAATTTCAGGAGCCAAAACTGAAAATTAAAATACTAGCAATAGGTTTATCAACTTGAATATGTACATGCTAGAGTATGAGGTATTCAAAATCTAAAATTACCCATCTAGAAACCAGAGAGCATTAAACTAAATTAACAACCTGTCACCAGTCAGTTCCTGTATGGAGCTGGCAGAATAATTTATCAGCACAGCTGCATCTCTTTATGTGTAACCTGGGTTTGGTCAACTGACTGATAAAAATTACTCTACTAGGTCTCTGTTAAAGTCTGTGGAGTCCCCTTTTGGGGAAAAAAAAATAAAGATGTGGTGAAATTTGAAGAAAGTAAGAAGGAAAAATCCTTTCTCAAGGAAAAATCCTTGAAATCCAGAAGACAGGATTCAGATAACTCTTACAAAGATTTTCAGACATACTTATCAAAAGTATACATTCATCAGCATATAATAAAAGACTCAAAGATAAACTTTTTCCTATTTATTTTATGGCAGATAAGGTAATTTTGTCTGTATAGTCTATCTTCTTTCAAAAATTATTATTATATGGGATAAAGATTTTCAAACACTTATTCTCATAACAGTTTCTCTACTCCATGACATGTCATATCTTAACTTGTCTTTTGGATTACATTTTTGATCATGCAATGTGTACTGCGTGGAATTTAAATGAATCCTCTTTATTTGATCCTCTTCTATTTCAATTACTATTTTTCAATACTTGATACCTAGTTTTGAATCTTGATTTATTCAATAAATGCTCAAAGAATCTATAAACAGAAACACTATGTGACAGTTGATTTTTTTAAAAAATCTGTATTTAATGAATTTTTAGTTGAAATATCTTTAAGGTTTTTTAGTACATTATAGGAAGCAAATCTGTGCTAGTTTAAAGTATCTCTGCCATATTAAAATAAAGAAAGCAAATGAGAAGATAGAACTTGTCTGCTTTTTCTCTAATCCCATATTTTATGACGTGTTGAGGGCAGTACATGCTGGAGAACCTCTGAACTGGGCAAGTGCCAGAGCAAGGAAGAAGTTAATAGAAAAACTTGCAAGAGACATTTCTAATACATCATTGGTGAGAGAAGGCCACTGGAAATGAGGAAGAGCAGATCCTGGTTCATGAGGCAAAAGAACAACATAAAGTAAAAGCAGCAGAACCTGCTAAGAGCAAAAATAGAGAACTAAATAGCAAGACAACAGATCGCAAAATTCTTGCATAACAGCCCTAAGCTTCAAACCTGTGACTAAATTTAATTTTTTAATACCTGTCTTGATACAGACTTTGATGCTTCATGTTTTATTGATGCCTTTTTCTGTTTTCTGTTTTGACATGAGAAAATACCGAAGGGGCCTTTTAAAAATATGTTATAAAGGGAACCTCAAACAACATTTGTCATCATTTCAGAAGAAAAGCATGAAAGGCCAGGAAAAGATACAAAAGTTCTGTCTTTTATTTTATAATGTGGGATGATTCAATTTAATTCAGTTTAAATTTTCTATCCTTTTTATGTTCTATGTCCATCACAAAGGGCAACACATGTGCCTCTATTGTGTTTTGCTAGGAAATTTTCTTGAGGGAAGGTTTGATAGTTTTTCATTCACAGCAAAATTACTAAACACAGTCCAATAACCAGTTGAATCTTTAAGAAAAGAAGCACAAAATGGCTGAAGTATATTGCAAAACCAAATCAGGAAAACTTAAAATAATACCTCTGCTGGTTTCACAATTAAATAACCACAATTTACTCATGCAAAATATATTGTAGAATTGTAGAATTGTTAAGGCTGGAAAAGACTTCCAAGATCAAGCCCAGCTTCTAACCCAGCACTAAACGAAGTGCCCAAGACCTCATATGTCAGCGTTAGTGGCAACAGTATTTGTTTAGGTTAGACATTAGAAAGAAATTCTTTACAGAGAGGGTAATCAGCCATTGGAATTGGCTGCCCAGGGAAGTGGTGGATTCTCCGTCCCTGGAGGTTTTTAAGATGAGGCTGGACGTGGCACTTAGTGCCATGGTCTGGGAACTGTGGTGGTAGTGGATCAAGGGTTGGACTTGATGATCTCAGAGGTCCTCTCCAATCCATCTGATTCTGTGATTCTATGATTCTTCTTTACCCACAAATATCATCTGAGCTATGATGTCTGTTCTCTATAAACTACCCAGGGTTTGACAAGAGATGTCACAGACCAATGCTTCTTTGATACCCAAATTGGCCACAAGTGATGTGGATTCTCCCAAGTAAAGGACCCACTTCTGCTGCAAACTGGAAAATACAGCATGATTGTCTTTAAGCAGTGTTTTAAAATAAAAGCCCTACCAGCTTGTTACTACTTTCACAGTTGCCTTCCTTTGAACAAATCTCAGTTCCACCAGGAGGTTAGGGAGGAACTTATGAGAGACTCTTCTGGAGCTTGCTTTCTCCAGAGCCTGTGCTCTGGGTTTTACTGGGAATAAGTCTCATCTTATAGTATAATTTTTTATCTTGGTTCTAAAGCACTCCCCCATTGGTGGGCTTCAGCATGAATATTTTAAAATAATATTGATCTGAGTCATATTTTCATCACAAGCAGAGGTACAGAACTCACCAAGGTCAGAACCCAGGCCAGTCTGGGCGATGCTCTGAGTAACCTGGTGTAGGGGAAGTGTCCCTGCCCATGGCAGAGGTATTGTAAATAGATGATCTTTAAGGTCCCTTCCAACCCAAACCATTCTGTGATTCTGTGATTCTATCATTCTATAACTGTAAACACAGTGGCCTAAACTCTTAAGGTTTAGTGGGGCAAGATCCAAACTTTTCACCCTCTCAGAGGATCCCTCTTGCTATCACTTAATGGAAAAGGAATCAAGAGAGATTGAATGTTCATAAGTCCTACTCAGTGTTAACGTTTTTGGACCATCCTTTTCTCCCTCTTAAACAAAATTTTGTAGCCTGTAACTAAGAACATTCTCACCTGGGCTCATTTTGGCTGGGATAGAGTTAGTTTTCTTCATTGTAGTTAACTACCTCTTAAGTCAGAACACCTCTTTCAGGAACAGCAGAGCTCCATGTTTTTGTCAGATTTGGAGAGGTTCTCCTGCCAGTGATGTTGCAAAACAGTCAGATTTGAAGACCTGGCTTGCGTTTTATGTTATTATACTAGTTGATCTTGGCTTTACCAGTTTGAAACTTCCATTTCTCCTGCACAAATAACAAAGATCCCTTGAGTTTCCTCTGCTTTCTTTACCATTAGTTATTAACATAAAGTAGGATATCCTAATGGCTCTAGAGAAAAGGACCTTGTAGAAGTGCCAGAATACCATCCTGTCTGTCAACTTATGCCAGCCACTGATTCAAAATCACTTCAAGACATCCAAAGCAGTGTGGGCAGCAGGAGAGGGAGGAGATTCTGCCCCTCTGCTCTGCTCTGGTGAGACCCCACCTGCAGTGCTGCCTCCAGCTCTGGGGTCCCCAGCACAGAAAGGACATGGACCTGTTGGAGCGAGTCCAGAGGAGGCCAGTAAGGGTGATTTAAAGGGATGGAGTACCTCTGCTATGAGGAAAGGCTGAGAGAATTGGGATTGTTCAGCCTGGAAAAAAGAAGGCTTTGGGGTGATCTAATTGTGGCCTTCCAGGACCTGAAGGGAACCTACAAGAAAGATGGAGAGAGACTATTTACAAGGGCCTATTTACAAGTGACAGGACATGGGGGAATGGCTTCAAACTGAAAGAGAGTAGGTTTAGAGTAGATAGGAGAAGAAATTCTTCCCTGTGAGGGTGGTGAGGGACTGGTACAGGTTTCCCAAAGAAGTTGCAGATGTTCCATCTCTGGAAGTGTTTGGTTGTGCCAGGTTGGACAGAGCTCTGAGCAACTCAGTCTAGTGAAAGTTGTCCCTGCCCATGGCAGGGTGTTAGAACAAGATAATTTTTAAGGTCCCTTCAAACCCAGGCTGTTCTATGACTCTATGATTCCATGATTTTCAATACACTGTTGGTCATGCAGGTATAAATACATATCTGCTTCTCACTTGATTTTCACTATGTAGCCTAAGATGCACAAAGAGGAGATCTCTAGAATTGACAGGGAGACAGATCTGGAAAACAGATAATATTCAAGATCTTGATATGGGAGCAATTAAAGAGTCTGGAAGGCAGGCTGAATTAATCCTTCAATGCAATACTTTAATGCAGACATATTTTATGATGTATCTAAGCAACTTAATCCAACAAGATAATGGGGAACATAGAAAGATAAAAAAAGGGGAAGTATGTGGTGGGGTAAAAGTGAAGATACACCTGAGGAAACTGCAGACATATTTCTAATCATCTATTTACTTTTATTCTTTTTTTTTCTACCTAGAAATCTGCATCCCTATACTGATATGCACTATTGCCAGGTGAATTAAAGATTTTATTTTGCATATCTTACTCTTTGTGAGAGAACAAATTCATTTTGGAAGGAAGCAGTAGATGCCGATTTTTTTAAAATCTGAGCTATCATCTTTAAAATATATTCAACAGTTAGTGTGAGATGTATTATTTCAAAATGAGTGCCAAAATCTTTTAATATAACATTTGATTTTACTCCAGAGAGAATACACTTCTTTGAAGTATACCTTTGCCTATTAATGAGCTGGACTATAAAATTTTGATTATATATGGTATATATTAATAAAACACCACTCTGTAACAGTTATTACAGTTATTAAGAACAGGAAAAGACTCCAAACAAGAAAGAGGAAAAAGTATTTTCCAGTTATCATTAATGGCTAATGTAAGGCTGTAAGAAAAAAGAAACACAAGGGGGAAAAAAAGAGAAAAAATATATTCATAGAATAGTAGAATTTTCAAGATCAGATAAGCATTATTACAATTATTTAGGGTTTGTACTCAAGTTTCTCATTCCCTTCATCTTTCATGATGAAGGTAAGTGTGCATGGAAAGTAAAAGGCCATGGTGACAGGGTGAGCTCCAGGGATGGAACTGAAGTGAATTTGCAAAGCTAATAGGAGATGAAAGAGGAACTAAAAACTTTAATGGTTTCTTTCCTGCAGGTCATCTCCAAACGCTGGGTCCTGCCTACAGACCTTGTTCTGCAATAGAGAAATGTGATGCTGAGCCTAGGAAGGTGGCTTTATCAAGTCTTGAAATTAATTGCCACAGAACTGGCAATTCAGGAAGTATCTATGTCATATCTGTGTGCTGCCTTTTTGATGATCATCAGTTATTTCCCCTCTTGACCCAGCCTCCTCAACCACCTCTCAGTAGCATTGAACATATTTTTTAAGATCCACCTGTTCTTTCTTGCCCATCCTATTCAGTCAGGGCTGGCTTCAGAAATGGATGCTCATCGCTCTCATAAATTAGCAAGATCCCTGCAGCTAAGCATTAAAGATTCATCCATTTACTCAGTTTTCAAAGGCTCATTTCACCCCTTTAAAGCTCCCACCAGGAAAGTCTTTACAATCAGAATGGGTCTCACGATCTTGCAGTCACCAGTGTTATCAAACAGGGTCTGATTCTTGTGAAGTAGTATTAAAACCCCATCAATAAGCATATCTGGGCATGATTTTGACATGTACATAATGATTTAGTTTGGAATGGTACCTTGGTGTCCATACGAATTCTCAGCAGAAAACAACTTTCAGCTGGGAAAATGACACTAAATCCTGAAATCCACAGCCCTGATCATGTCCGAAGAAAAATCCTGAGAGATAAAATACTAAAATCTCTCAAAGATCCCCCCAAAAATCCCAATAAAACAATGATAAAAATATTTTTATGGGGAGTGAAAGTGCAGTGGGGTGGGGGAAGGACAGGGAGCTGGTTGGGTGTGTCAGAAAGTTAAATTTTAATAGATTTTTAAAAATTATTGAATTTGTTTTGTCATGTATGTTATCCTTATACTTTATATTAGTTAATATTAATAATTTAACTGATATGCATACTGTTTTATTATATTTTATTTTCTGTATTATGGTTTATATTTAAATCAGCATTTTTATTAAAATTTCTTTTTTAATATTTCACTATATTGTGTTATATTAATATGAATTAATGGCACTACCTTATTTTTCATTATAACCTTAATATATTTTATTATTTAATAGGTTGTATATGTATTATATCTTGAAAATAATGAATATTAATATATTTATTAAATTTTATTTATTAACCTTTAACTGTCTTTTATTTTAATATTGTGAATTAATAAAGATAATTGATTTTCTTATAATATTACTTAATTATATTTTAATTTTATTTTTATTTATTATATTTTATATTTACTATATTTATGGTTTTGATATTTATTATATTTTCATATTAATCTATTTTATTATAATGTATATTTACTATATTATATTTATACTTTATGTATTTCTTAATTATAAATTATTTAATATTCTTTTTATTAAAATGTCATGGGGTTAGTATTTAATTATATTTTGTTATATTAATATGAATTAATAATGAAACTGGGGGGAACAGGTGGAGGAGGGGTGGGAGCTGTGGGGGATGGAGGGGCGTTTGCGGAGGGGTGGATTTGGGGGAGACCTGGGGGCATCTGGGGGGATTTGAAGGGGGGTTGAGGGGGATTTGGGGAGATTTAGGGTGGATTTGGGGAGAATTTCAGGGGATTTGGAGAGATTTGGGAAGATTTTGGAGGCATTTGGGGGGATTTGGGGAGATATGGGGGAATTCAGGGGAGATCTGGAGGAGATTTGGGGGAATTCGGAGAATAATTGGGAGAGGTTTGGGGGAAATTGGGGTCATTTGGGTGGATTGGGGGAGCTTTGGGGAGATTTGGGTAGGTTGAGGGAGGGATGGGAACCACGGGGTGATTTTTGGGTGGGGGTCCCACCGTACCTGCCCCAGGTGTGTCCATGGGATTGCGAGGGAGCCGATAACGACCCCACAGCCTGATAATGAGCACAGAAGGGTCCGAAGGTCCCTGAGACTGAGGGGGAGGAATTCCAGGGATCCCAGGGAAAGGGACCTGGACCTTGGACAGGACCAGGGAGAGGAGCCGGGAGGGACCCTTCCCACAGAGACCCCCCCATAGAGACCCCTCAGGCCCCCCAAACCTCAGGCCATCCCCCAGAAGGATCCTGAGACCCCCACCCTGCAGGTACCCTCATCCCTCAGGGATACCCCCCCCCCCAAGACCCCATCCCACAGGGAACGCCAACTAGGATCCCAGAGACCCTACCCCACAGGGACCCCCTCCCACAGGGACCCCTTCTGCAGAGACCCTTGACACCCCACAGGGACACCACCACCCCTCTCCCAGTGACACCACCCTCAGGGCCCCCTCCCACAGGGACCCCCAACACTCCCACCCTACAGGGACCCCCCACTGTGACTTCTCCTATAAGGAACCCAGAGATGCCCCCCCCCAGTGCCCCCCCCCCCCCACAGGGGATCCTTCCACAAGGACTCTGGAGACCCACAACCTACAGAGACCCCCCCCCCTTCCCACAGGGACCCCAGACACATTCCCACAAAGAGACCTCCCCCAAAGAGACACCTCCCACAGGGACAGCAGAGACCATTCATCCCTCAGGGACCCCCCATATGGACCCCCCCCTTCAGCGACACCCCCCACAAGGACCTCCCACAAGGACCCTCAAGGCACCCCCAGCCCCACAAGGACCCCAGACTCCCCCATCCCCCGATAGGGATCCCCCCCCCCTACAGGGACCCTCAGCCCCACTAGAACATCCCCCACCCCCTACAGACCCTATAGCCCCCACAGGGACTCCCCAGCCCCTAGAGGGACCCCTCTGCCCCCATGGGAACACCTTAGCCCCATTGGAACCTCCTCACTCCCCTATAAGACCCCCAACCCCACATACAGGGACCTCCACACCCTATAGGGACCCCCACACCGTCTACAGACCCCATACCTCCACGGGAACCCCCCCCACCACCAGTATCTCACCATATGGTCCCCCCAGCCCCATAGGAATCCCCTCCCAGCCCCTATAGACCCCAGACCTTGGCCTCCAGATGTCAGTAGCGAGTGCTCTAATTGATATGTATTATATGCTAATAACCTCATTAATATTGATAAACATATAATTTTTTTAATATGTCGAAAAATTAAATGCTTTGCAGCTTTTCCCTATTTTTCACACAAACTCCCAGTGAATTTTCAGGGGGTTTTGTGCTGTTACCTCCCTTTTTTGAGGGAAGGCAACCTCAATTACTGAGTGTTCAAAGTCAATTTTTGGGTAATCAAAGACATTTTTCTGGTGGTCAGACCCCCCAAAACGGTGAAGGGACCCTGAAATGACGAGGAACCCCTAAAATGATGAGGGGACTCTAAAATGATGGGAATCCCCCAAAACGATGAGAAGACCCTGCAATTATTGGGAAGGGAAACCCTCAAAATGACTGGGAATGCACTAAAAATTACAGGTACACTCCCAAAATGATGGGGGACCCCCAAAAATGATGGGGAGCCCCTAAAAATGATGAGAGAACCCAAAAATAATGGGGAACCCCTAAAACGATGAGGGAATCCCAAAAATTACAAGGACCACCTCAAAATGATGAAGGGACCCCAAACTGATGGGGAAACCTCAAAACGACGAGGGGAATCCCCCAAAACGACGAGAAGACCCCAGAATTATTGGAAACCCCTCAAAATGACTGGGAACACCCCCAAAATTACAAGGACACCTCCAAAATGATGGGGAATCCACCCAAAATGATGAGAGCATCCCGAAATGATGGAGAGCCCCCCCCAAATGATGAGGGAACCACCCAAAAATGATGGGGAAACACTTAAATGATGAAGGAATCCCAAAAATTACAGGGACCTCCCCCAAAATGATGAAGAGCCCCCAAAATGATGAAGGGCCCCCAAAATGATGGAGAACTCCCCAAAAATCAGAGGGACTACCTCCTAAAATTATGGGGACACCCCAAAATGATGGAAAACCCCCAAAATGATAAGAACCCAAAATTACAAGGAGTCCCCCAAAATGACAGGAAACACCCCAAAATTACTAGGAACTCCCTAAAAGTATAAAGGGATCTCAAAATTATGGGGAAGCACCTCAGAATGACAGGAAACACCCCAAAAATCACAAGAACCCCCGAAAATGATGGGGAGCCCCCAGAATGATGGGAGATCCTCAAAAAAATGACGAGGATCCTGAAATAATGGGGAACACCTCAAAATGATGGAAAATGAGAAAAAAGGAAACAAGGAAAACCCCAAACTTTGCTCAAACAACACTAAATGTCAATTCAAACAGGCTGGACTGGAACTTGGACCTTCTCGGGTGCATCTTAGGCGGGTCTAGGGTCTGGTGCCGCAGTGCTGAGCCTGGCTTTGCTTGGTGTGGCTTTGCTGAGCCTGGCTTTGCTCACTGCCGTTCTGCTGAGATTGGCTTTGCTGGGTGAGGCTTTGCGGGGCAAGGCTCTGCTCAGCCTGGGTTTGCTGAGCAGCCCAGTGCTGAGTACCGCTCTGCTGGGCCTGGCTTTGCTCAGCGTGGCTCTGCTGGGTGTCGCTTTGCAGGGCAAGGCTCTGCTGGGTGTCGCTCCACTGGATGAGGCTTTGCTGGGTGCCCCACTGTTGAGTGCCATTCTCCTGAGCCTGGCTCTGCTGAGCCTGGCTCTGCTGGGCTCGTTTTTGCAGAGTGCCGCACTGCTGAGCGAGGTTCCACTGGGCGCAGCTTTGCTGGGCCCCCCACCACTGAGCGCTGTTCTCCAGAGCGTGGCTCTGCTGAGCCTGGCTTTGCTCAGCGTGCATCTTCAGGGAGAGCATTTGAATAGCGAGGCTCTGCCGGGTGAGGCTTTCCAGGGTCCGTCTCTCCCGGGTGAGCTGCTCCTCTTTGCTTTGCACGGCCCCATACTGCCGAGCCTGGCTTTGCTGACCCTGGCTTTGCTGGGTGTCACCTTTCAGGGCGCGGCCTTGCTCAGCACCGCCCGGCTGAGCTCGGTTCTCCTGAGCCTGGTTTTGCTGGGCTCGGACTTGCAAGGTCGAGCACTGCTGGGTGCAGAAGGCCCAGAAATGGCTGGGTAAGCCCAACCAGCAGAGCAGGAAGATTACGTGCAGGACAAAGCTCAGCATTAGGGCCACGAGCAACAGCCAGAACCGGAACCCACACAGCTCGTCCATCCTTAGTCCCAGCGGCTCCTCGGGTTTATCTGAAAAAAGAGAGCTGTCCAGGGTACTTGGAGGGAGTCTCTGGAGTCCCTCTGGGAGGTCCCTATGAGTTTAACAGAGGAGGATTTACGGGATTTGGTTTCTGAGTTGCTGTGCTTTGAAGTTGTTACCATAGTTTTCCCTGGTTTCAGCTTTTCAGCACTTTGCCATCTACCACAATATTTAATTTTTAATAATTTTTTATTTTATACATTCATATTACATATTTTATATACATTTCTATTTTAATTATTATATATTATATTTTAAAACTAATACATTTTTACTTTACATATTATGTATTATATTTTATATTTACATTACTATAAATTTTGGTTTTTTATTTATAAGAATTTTAACTTAGGTATTTTTATTAGTACATATTTTATACTTGTATTATATATTATGCATTATTTTAACGATAAAATGTTATGTTTTGATGTATTTTATATTTCTATTTATATAACATAATTTTTAAAATTAGTAAGAATTTTAATATAGATATCTCCAATATATTTACATTTTATATTTATATTGTTTTATTAATAAAGTTTTTATTTTATATATTTATTATATTTTATATTTATATTTGTATTACACATTTTACTAATAGTTTAAAGAATCCCACCTGGGAAAGTCCAATCCCCTTCCCAAGAAGGGAAGTTTTTGGGAATAGAGGGGAGGGATTGAGCCAAGAACCACCCCCAGACCTCCCCCTAACCTCAGGGACCCCCAAACCTCAGGGGTTCCCCCAAATCGCCCATAACTCTGGGATCCCCAAACCCCTCAGATGCCCCATAATACCAGGAACATCCAAGCTCGCAAAACTCTGGGACCCCTCAAACCCCAGTGACCCCCCAACCCTCAACCACAGGGACCCCCAAATCTCAGAGGGCCCCCCCCAACACCCCTTAACTCTAGGAACCCTCAAACCTCTGGGACTCCAAAATCCCAAGCCCCCAAACCACAGAAACCTCCTCCCTACACCTCATAACCCTAGAGACCCTCAAACCTCATGGGAAGCCCCAAATCCCCCGTAACTCCAGGACCCCCATACCCCTCAGACCCCCCCATAATCCCAGGAACCCCCAAACCCTAAACCACAGGGACCCCCAAATCCCAGAGACCCCCCTGGCCCCCCCATAAACCCAGAGACCTCTAAACACAGGAGACCCCCTCTGGGACCCCCCATAATCCCAGAGACACCCCCCCCAAACCCTCTGTAACTCCAGGACCCCCTAAACCCAAGTGACCCCCATTCCCTAAACCATAGGGACCCCCAAATCCCAAAGATCCCCCAAATCCCCCATAACTCCAAGACCCCCTCAAAACCCCCAAACTCTTCCCATAACCCCAGGGAACACAAACCCAAGAGACCCCCAAATCCCCCATAACTCCGGGATAAAAAAATATAATATATAATAGTATAGATATAAGTAAATATAAAATGTAATATGCAATAATAACATAGATAAAAGAAAAATTTATTAAAAAAAAATAGAATATAAATAAATACAAAACATACAATAATACAAATATGGGGAAAATTGTTAATTTTTAAAATAAAATATATTGAAATATAGATAATGTAAAATATATAATAATTTTATTAATTTATAAATTAATAAAATATATAATTATAAATATAAAATAATATATAGATTCAATTAAAATACTAAAAAATAGTATTAAATAAATATTGTGGTTGCTGGAAAAATGAAAAAGTGCTGAAAATAGGGAAAATTACGGGAACAACCTCAAGAGCACCCAACCAGAGAAACCAAATCCCACTTCATAAATCCTCTTCTGGAAAACCTGGATTATTCAGTACTTGGGACAGCTTTAGAAGCAGAGCCAAGGATTGGAAAATACTGGGAATTTTCACATGCCGGGACTTTTTAATGGCCAGTTCTGTGTACAGTGACCTGGACAGTTCATTATTTGTTACATATATATCATATATACACATGTATCTTATATTCCAGTTCTATTTCTATATATGTATACAGTATTTCAATCATATTTTTTATATACCACTCATATTTGGCTCATATATATTTTATATATATTTCATATTTCAATTATACACGTATTTTATATAGGGAGAGCTTATATTATGCATTATATAGAGCTTATATTCCAGTTATATATATATTACATATGTATCTTATAGTCCAATTATGTGTATTATGTATAGTTTATATTCCAATTATAGATGTATTCTTATATATATATCATACTCCAATTACGTATATATTTCCTATAGAGCTTATATTCCACTTATATATATTATATATAGCTTATATTCCCATCATAGATATATTCAACAAATATGTATATTATATTTCAATTATATACATTTTTGTATACATACAGCTTATATTCTACTTATATATATTAAATATAGCTTATATTCCAATTATATATGTTATATATATAGCTTATATTAATTATATATTTGTACATATAAATTTATATTTCAGTTACAGGTATTTTATAGTTTATATTCATTACATATACATTTCATTTATATAGAGAGTTTACATTCCAGTTAGATTTTTTAACTTATAGTCTTTATATTCGTTACATATGTATTTTGTACGTATATGGACCTTATATTCCACTTACATGTACATTTTATATATAGGGACCTTATATGCTGTTTGTATATATATTTGATATATATAACATATTGCAATTATATACCTACAAAACTTCTACTATAATTACATATATATATTATATATGGCTTATATTCCATTTATATTTCATATATATATAGCTTATATTGCAATTATATATGTTTGAGAGAGAGCGAGTTTATATTTCAGTTATATTTTATATATATGCCCTATATTCCAGTTACATGCTCACATATGTAGCTTCTACTCCATTTATATCTTATATGTGTAAAATAAATATATAACAAATATAAACTATAGAGATCTTATATTCATCTCCATTACACCTATATTTTATAGAGGACTTATATTTCTTATATATGTATTTTATGTATATAAATAGCTTATATTCGTTAGATATATACTTTATACATATACCTTATATTCCAGTCATATATATTTTATATATATATATATATAGTTTACATTCTCACCATATATTTATACATATCTCATACCCCTGTTTTATAATTTTTTTCATATATGTATTATAAACTGGAAGGGTTTGGGATTCGGGGGGTCCCTAGAGTTATGGGCATATTTGGGGGTCTCTATGGTTGGGGGGTCCCTGGGATTTGGGGATCCCCGGAGTTACGTGGGATTTGGGTATCTCCGGGGTTCAGAGGGTCCCTGGAATTATGGGGGTGGGGGTCTCTGCGGTTTCGGGGTTCCTGGGGTTATAGAGGTCTGAGGGGTTTGGGGGATCCCAGAGTTACAGGGAAGTCTGGCAGTCTCTGGGGCTGGGTGGTCCCTGGGGTTATCAGGAGTCCGGGAGGTCTCTGTGGTTTGGGCGTCTCTGGGACTTGGGGGGTCCCAGAGCTACGGGGGATTTTGCGGGGTGTCTGGAGTTTGGGGGGTCCCTGAGATTAAGGGTGAATTCGGGGGTCTCTGGGGTCTCTGAGTGTTGGGGGGTCTCTGGGGTTATGGGGGACTTGGGGGGGGTCCCAGAGTTACGGGATATTTTGGGGGGGTTCTCTGGGGTTTGGAGGGTCCTTGAAATTATGGGGTTTTAAGGGTTCCCCTGGGGTTTGGGGGGTCCTGGAGTTAGGGGGGATATCGGGGATCTCCAGAGTTTTGGTGGGGTTTGGGGGTCTCCAGAGTTCGGGGGGTGGGGGGGTGTCTGAGGTTATAGGGGACTGTGGGGGGGGAGCGTGTCTCGGGTTTGGGGGTCCCGGAGTTATGGGGGGATTTGAAGGTCTCTGGTCTTTGGGGGTTCTCCGGAGTTTTGGGGGGTCTATGGGATTTGGAGGTCCTGGAGTTATGAAGGACTTGGGGGGGGGAGGTTTCTCCTGGGGTTTGAGGGTCTCCGGGGTTCGGGCGGTCCCTGGCCGCGCAAAGCCGAGCTTTGCCTCCCTCCAAAACTGCGGGGAGGAACCGCGTCCTTAAACTCCTCCCCCGAGCGAGACTAAGGCGCGGCCGGGGCCACGTGCTGATCCCAAAACCACAATTCCACTTTATTTTACCCCAAAGAAAGAGGAGGAAAAAGAGAGAAGATGGAAAAGGAGGAAAAATGCGAGAGCGAGTCTAAACCCACAGGGAAGGATTTACCCACACCACGCGGTCCCGCAGGCTCAGGAGATCCCAGCCCCTCTTTTCCCTCGTCCTGGAGCACCCCAGAAGCCGCAGCTCCCCCAGCAAAGCCCTCCCCTCCCCCTTGGGTGCCGCTTAAATACTCCCCAAACCCCATCCAGCGCAGCCCCCGAAAACCCGCTGGTTAATTCCCGTTTCCCAGGCCAAATTTGCCTGGGAAAAGCGTTGTTAGGGGGGTAATTCGTCGCCTTGGACTCGATTGTAACAACTTTTGACAGAAGCACCGTCTAGGAGCGCTCCTAGATCCCTCCCGGGGCTTTGCCTCGCCCCTCCCGGAGCTTTTGCTCCTTCGAGTAAGGCAGCTCAGCTTCTGCAGCCCAGCACCTAAAGCTGCTCGGTTTGAGCTCAACTTTTTGGGAGGTTCAGCGGCTCATCTTTAGTTCAGCTTTTTGGGGGGTTCAGCAGCTCGGCTTTAGCTCAGGTTTTGCAGCCCTGCGCCTAAAGCAGCTCGGCTTGAGCTCAGTTTTGCAGCTCGGCCCAGCTAAACTGAGCTCGGGTCTTCGCAGCGAGGTTTTTAAGCTCGAGGCGATGGCGAAGTAGATCCCGCCTTTTAATGTCCATTACATGGAGGCCTGGGGGGATTGGGGTCCCTGGGGTTTGGGGGGTCACGGGAGTTTGGGGGTCCCCGGAGTTGGGGGGGTTGGGGGGATCTTTGGGGTTTGGGGGGTCCTGGAGTTATGGGGTGTCCCTGAAGTTTGGGGGTCCCTGGGGTTTTTAGGGGGGATCCCAGGGATTTGGAGGGTCCCAGAGTTATGAGGAGTCTCTAGGGTCTCTGGGGTATGGGGAGGGTCACAGGGGTTTGAGGGAGCCTGGAGTTATGAGGGGTTGTGGGTCTCTGGGATTTGGAGGTCTGGTAGTTATGGAGGTCTTGGGGGGGCATCTCTGTGGTTTGGGGGGGATCTGGGGGGATCTGGGGGGTTTGGGGGGTCCCAGAGTTACAGGGGGTTTGCGGGGCCTCTGGGGTTATGGGGAACTTGGGAGTCCCTGGGGTTTGGGGTCTCTGGGGTTTGAGGGGCTCTCAGGGTTCTGCAGGGGTCCCTGGGGTTATGGGTGCCTTGTGGGGTTCTCTGGAGTTTGGAGAGGATCTCTGGGGTTTGGGGATCCCCGAGTATTGGGAGGACTGGAGGGATTGAGGGATCCCCTGGAGTTTTGGATGTTCCTGGAGTTATGTGGGGGTTTGAGGGGTCTCTGGGGCAGTTTGGGGGTTCAGGTGCAGTTTGGGGGGATTCAGAAGCAGGTTTGGGAGCAGTTTGGGGGGCAGTTTTGTGTGTTCAGGGGCCATTTTTAGGATCAGGACACACCTGGGGCATTTGGAGACCCCCAGGTACATTGGGGACCCCTCAGAGATACTCGAGGGACACCTTGGGGACATTTGGGGACCCCAGGGGCACATTGGGACCCCTTGGGGCCACCTGGGAGACACCTGGGAACACTTGGGGACCCCCCGGTGGGGGACATTCAGGGACACTTGAGGACATTTGGAGCCCCCCCCCCCCCCGGGGCACATTGAGGACCCCCCAGGGACATTTGAGGGACATTTGAGGACCCCCAGGGGCACATTGAGACTGCACTGGGGCACCTGAGGGGGACCTGAGGATATCTGGGGACACCTGAGGACATTTGGGGACACCTGGTGATTTTTGGGGACTACCCAGGACATGCTGGAGACCCTGGGGCACATTGGGACCCCCCAGGGCCACCTGGGAGACATTTGGGGACACCTCAGAGAGGACACCTCAGGGACATCTGGGGGACATCTGGGGACCCCCTGAGGCACTCAGGGACCCTCTTGGGGCCACCTGGGGATATTTGGGGACCTCCCCAACAACATTGGGGACCCCTCAGTGACACTTGGGGGAAACCTGGACACACCTTGGGGACACCTGAAGCTATTTGGTGACCCCACAGGGACATGTGGGGACACCTGCAGGACACTGGGGGACATTTGAGGACCCTCAGGGGGACATTGAGACCCCCCTGGAGACACCTCGGGGACATTTGATGACATCTGGGGATACGGAGTGTCAGTCTCCTGTCCCTTTTATTTCTCTTCCTCCTGAGAGACTGTTGTTTACTTAAATTCAAAAACGTGTTTGAGTTTATTTTGATTTTAACTTTTCAGACCCAGAGGTATCTGAGGCTATATTGGAGTTACTTTTATGAAACTTCAGTAACATTTGGAAGGAAAGGTTTCCTCAGCAAACTATCAATATTCCCCTTCTAATAATGGGGGGGAGGGGGGAAGAGGAAAGATGCTACAGGAATTTATGGAAGAATAGAAAGTTGCTCAGGAATTTACTAAGTATAAGTTGATTTTTCACCTAGGATAACAACATTGATCAAGACACTTAGCTTCACATATAATTATAGCAAAGGTTAACATGCAGACATAAAGAAGTTAGGTTTAATCATTTAGTAGAAGATTGCTGTGTACTGTGAAAGGGAGAATTTTGAGAGGAAAATGTATTAATTGGGCTTAATAAACATGTTTAATTTACAGTGAGTTTTAGAACAGATATTTCCAGCCCTACAGTACAGATTTCATAGGCTGGTTGGAAGGTCTTTCAAGAAGAGTGCCTGAAACAGTTAAATGCTTCTTTTCTTAGAAAACTTCAAACTTCCACATACAGAAAACACAATAACTTACAATGTCTTTATGCTTGCCTGCATATTTATTGCCTGATTCATATCCATGAAATTTCTGAATGAAGTGAACATTAGTTATCTTTTTTTAAAAATTGTAATTACAGTAGTTAAAATCCCAAACAAGAAGGTTTACACTTTACTTATACAGGATGAAAGCTTAATAAGACTTGAATCCCGCAAAAAAACCCCCACATATCTATAAACCTCTGAACTACCCTACGATTTTTGTGAATTTCTTCATTAAATTAGTAACTTGTGTAAATAATGTAGACAGGTATACAAAACTTTGATCTGTTGTCTAAGAAAAATACTACTGAGGAGTAAAATCACAGAAAAAGCCAGAAAAATCCTTCACTGTTTGTATTTTAAACAATAATATCACTTTGTATTTTGTGTTCCTGGTTGTTTGCTATGTCTGAACAGCATTTTAAACAGAACCCTCTGTTTACATTCTAGAGTTGCTTCATGTGTTCTTCCATTTACAACATTTTAAAATACAAATGCAGTCCCATTTGGTTGGTTTATTCCTGATCACTTCTGACTTTGTCTGCTTAAGTTATCAGTAATTTATGGACAGACACAGAAAAGCTATAAAATGACAGCCTTGTGTATATACACAGGGAGAGAATATTCGTATACATATAAAATACTAAGGGAAAAAAGCAGACAAAGTGTATAATGCTCTCATACCGTAGTAATGCAATTACAGACACCTAATGCTTGAAAACTTACACTGCATTAAGCCAGGAAAACAGAGTCCCACCTTTGCTCTCCAAACAGCAGAATAAAGACATGTGAAAAGAAAATGTCTTTTGAAGTTCAGGCTCAGACCCTACACAGTGATACGAGAAAGGATTGCAACTTGTGTTATTGCTTCCTTTTCCAGTAGAAAAGTTTTTAGAAAATCAAGCAGAATATTTGCAGTTTTTTCATCTCTCTACAATAAATTTTATGTTTCTGAGACAAGAATAGACATGCTGGCTTTATTGTGTTTTACGTTTGTGCTAGAAGTGCCAGTGGAATCAACATCTCCTATTAGACAGAAAAATAATCTGAAGATTTGAGTCTGTCGTAATAGATGGAAAAAAGAATCTTTTGCTCTGTGTTCAAATAATAAATGCAGCATACAAAAATAACGCCCAAGAACAGCCCCAATAATTCTTACATTTAAATTAAGTCTTGTAGTGACAGAGTAGACTTCTGAAAAGCAATATTTCTTAGGTTGGACAGAAAAAAAAATTAAGATCTATAAATATCCGAGTTCTTATTGATATGACAAAAGTTTTTTGTGCTGAATAGTAAGAGCAATACTGATAAGAAAAAGGTCAATGAATGTACTGAGCTGCAGTTCCCATGGGAACCAGTAATACCTTTTACCTATGATTAGATACTGAGATAAGTCAGGTGCATGCTTGTATCTATATGCTGGTGGGAGGATGGTTATTTAACTTGAAGAAATAAATTCATGACAGACAAGGAAATGTACTATTTCATATTTCATTTACGTCCAGAGTTGTCCACCCTCAGAACGGGGTCAGCAATTTAGCTGTTACAGTTTAATAGTTTTGGTTTAGGAAAGTCAACAGCTGTTTTTCTCCAAGGTCAGATGACTCAGCAGAGTAAACTTTCTTCACAAGTATACTAACTTTAAAAAAGGAACTCTATTTAAAAACTGAATGTACAGATGCTGACTGAGGATAATGTATGCACACCTGGCTTCAAATATCTTCAGATCCATAGCTATTGTATGTCACCACAGGTACTCTGAATTTGTCTTAGATCTTGGAATACATGTTTTATTGGTAATATGACTTCTCAATTAAAAGTTAGAAACATACTTTTATCTCCTTTGGCATACAGTCTCAAAAGCACTATAGAAGTTCTGATAACTCTTTATCTGATTATCTCTATTAAACGAGAGAAAAAGGTGCTTTCAAAGTGATGTCACTTGCTAGGAGAGAACTTTAACTTTTTCATCAAATGTAATGTATTCAAAATCAGGATCACAGTGCCTTTGTGTGCATTAAAAATCATCAATAAATCCTCCTGCTCCTATCAGTACACCGGTGACAGATGATTTGATATTGGGTCAATTTTATCATCCAGGTTTTGCTTTTTATCTTATTATTTCAAGGATAGTGTCATTACTTGTAACATCATTCTAATACCCCTATTTGTGGGTGATGGAGAATTTCTATTACAGTTGTAACTTATGATATCATTTTCTTTTCTTCAAATTTTGGCACAGGAAAATTGCAGTAATTCATTTAAATCTATAAAAAATGGCATTTATAATAATGAAATCAGAATTTGAAATGAAAAGCAAGGCACAAAGACCTATAGGGCAATTGCTGGTCTAAATGTTGCTTTCAATACACTACTTTCTACATATGAAAAGGAAAATGCAGTTGTGTAGAAGATGGCATGTGAGGAAATAGACAACCTGGAGAGTATTGAATCCCGGAATTATCTGAAAATTTCATATTTTTTTTTTCTGCCACTGAAACATTCCCTTTCTCTCTCTACCTAGGCAACATTCCTTTATGAGAGCACGCAGGAGGACCTCAACTGTGGACAATCTGAACCACCTTTTTCTTGCTGGTTGCTTCCCAGATTTCTTCCAGTGCGACAGAGTTCACTGTGGAAAGCATTATGTTTTGCCTGACCAGTTTGGGATACACCACGATGGTATCAGTCTATGAAGAGCCTAAAATAGTTTATTTCAAAGCCTCAGAGTGATTGACTTTCCATTTTGCACATCTAGTGAGCCTGGATACACATGTGTGATCACAGCTATTCTATGAAGGAAAATTCATTTCTTGTTCTAGTAAAATGAAAGTTGATGCACCAAAGGAAGGGAACACGTAAAAAATTGTTTTCTGGTATGTTAACAATTAGATCATCTTCATTTCATAAATTCATTAATTTTCGTTAGCCTTGTATCAACACAGAATTATTTCCATCAATTACGAAAAAAAGGAGAATAGTTTTATCTGATCTAGTTCAGATTTAAATGCTAAAGTTGAGTGAGTGAATGATTGACTTCCAGAAAATACAATTGGTTTCAAGAAATCTTGTTTATTTTAATTTATTTCAAAAATCATTGAGTGCATTTTCACTTAATAAAACTGACAGAAAAGAAAAAATAACTTTTTCAAGCAGACTGCTTCCATACGGCCTCAGTAGGCTTTACATCTTTTCTGTATCTGTTTGACATCAGTTGTTTTTCATGTGTTGCATATTAAACTTAGCATTTATAAAAAAAGAATTTGTATTTATTAAAGTAATTATACAAAGATAGTTTCATTTTCCTCAGTACATGTGAAAATTGCAAATACTGGAATTAAGTGATAAAATTTTACTATATAACATTAAAGTACATATACTTAGAAAATTACAACTCCTATTTCCATTCAGATGATTTTTTTTCCCCTGCAATAAGAGTGGGAAAACAAGGAGAATTTTTGATAGAGCAGCATCAGGAGACCTCTTCATCCAAGGAGGTAACAGAATTCTACTTTAAGCTTAAGTGGTTTTTTTTGGAAGTAAGATATATAAATCTTGGTGTCTTGTACAAGGCAAAAGAAGTCAAACTAGGACTCAATAAATTGGGGTCCTCAACAGAGTGAAGAGGTTAATCATTATTAGAACTATGACATTATTAATAATCTTAGTAATCATTCAAGATTATTCAGACCTGCACGAAAGAGGCTGTATGGCCTTTCAACAGCCGAATGAGACCCACCATTTTCAACTCACTACCCCTACAAGTGGAGAGGAATTCCCTGTGATGTGTGATGAAATGAAGAAATGGTGAATTGCAACATGGAATGTGAGCACAGTACTTCCAAAAAGGGAATGGAAAAACTACAGAGATTTTTTTCTGGTGGTGGTACAATAAAGTAAATATAGGAAATAAGTAATATGCATATAATTACATTGTGTCCTCTAGCCTATGTCCCTATAACACAAATCAACTAGTGTTGTAAACATATGGACCTGTTTGGTTATTTCCTTCAATTTTTTAAGTGTGGAGGCCATTGTTTACATGACATGGTTTGGGAAATCCACACATTTCTTCTAATTTAACATACTAGGAATCAATAATTAATATCCTCTTCCTGTAAGATTAGTTAATTCAGCTGACGAAATTAGATGAGTTTCATTATTTTACTTCAGAGTTCGTAACTTCATTGGCTTCTGGAGCAATTTCTCTTGCATTAAAAACTTTTTTTTTTTAAAAGGTTGGCTTAATAAAAACATACAAGCAGCATTTGTTCTAGGTAAATTAATGAGAATTTTTAATGCTTTGCTTTACTCAAAGTATGTAGGCATTCATATTATCATGTTATTGAAATAATATTACAAATTATTTTGTACATAAAGAATGTAACATAGAGTGGGAATCAGAAAGGAGAATATCCTTTTTGTTTGTCTTCCACTATTTACCTCATGGCATTAACAAAATAAATCTGTTACTGAAGTTTCCCATGACAGATTCTAACAATGGGACACACACAGACTTCCATAATCCATTCTGTATTGTTTTTAAACTGCAAAAAATATCTTGTCTAATGCTTTATTAAAGACTATTGAAAATGAAGATACAAAGGGTCTGATATTACGACTGTTTTTAGAATGTAAAACCAAGCCCATCACATGCTGTAATTCACCAATCCTAAAATATTTTAATTTAAATAACCTGTCCCTCTGTCTCCAAAATTCACCCAAATTCTATCATCAAATAAAACTCATCTACCATATGTGCATCACTACAGATCTACTTGCTCCTTTTATGATGATTTTTCAGTAAAGAGACTAATATATTGAAGCTTTAGATGGCCTGACAATAGTAATACTTACCATAGCATACTAGAAATGTTAGCATACATACTAATGTAGAAATACCATACTACGGCCTATTTTGATTGATCTATTCATCTACTTCATTACATCTAAAAAAATCTGTTTTAAGAAACCTAAATGTTCATAGTCTACTCTTCTTCAACAATTAGAATAAGAGCTAGAAGACATAATAAGGATCTTCAGAAACAAATTTCTCTTATGTCCATCAGGTGCAGGAGTTGGTAGAAGAGTGTTTTCTAGCGACTGTTATTATTTTAAATTTTTAAATTAAAATCTGAGTCACTCATATCACATTCACACTATAGGATGACATAACAAGGTGAGCTAAGTACCTGTATGTAATGTAAAGCAATTATTTTTTTAAGTACCTATTGTAAGACATTTTAAAAATCCCATGTTAATACCATGAAGAGATTTTTTAGTATAACTTTGTGCTATATTCTATTAATCTGCTTTGCTAGCACTACACATAATGCTTTTCCTCCTTTATTTACCTAAATGTTGAGCCTGTGAAGTGCTTGAAGTGGAATCTTTAAAGTCTAAAAATCAAAATTATACTCATAAACAAAGTAAGTTTTCATAGCAGATTGATAAAAAATGTGAAAAAAAAATAGGTTTGTCCTCTTCTACATATTTAAAGAAGACATCATTCAGGTGGCTACTTCTACTTACATGCATTTCACTCATAGTTACCATAAACTGTAATGATAACTCTGCCTTGCAGTGTCCCTTTTCCCTCCAGGCAGTAATTGATGATTAAATGATTCTGTGTAATGTTTTTAGTTTCCATAATACCTTTACATTTACATTTACTCCTTCCTACACACAATGGGAGCTCTGAAGCCTAAAATGGAGGCTGAGCTGACAACGTTTGTTTTTTCCCTCAGGTATTATATAATCTAATACTATGATATAATATTATAATGTCAGATTGATTACAGCTGTAAGTCATGTTTTAATATCTGTACTTTTAATTTTAAAGGCAATTTGTGTTCATTTATGTGCTGGTTCTTCCTGAGTTGATTTTTTTCATAATGTCTAACTGTGTTTTGGATTTGTGCTAAAAAGAGTGTTGATAACACAGGGATGTTGTCGTTATCACTGAGCATTTGTAATGAGTTCTCTGGCATTCCTGGCAGCCACAGTCGTGCTGAGAGATTGGGAGCCTGCTTATTGCCCAAAAAAGCACCTCTCAACCAACCCTTTCAATTACTCTGCATGGTCCTGACAGCACCACATTTCCCACTGACTGACTCTGAAGCTGGATGTTCCAATGGTTTCTAGCTCAGACTCCTGAGGTGAAAAGCAGATCAAAACCTGGAAAGTTTATAACTCATGAGCTATTAAGAATATGTGCAATATTCAAAAGCAACCAAGGAGATAATGATGTTTGGCCTTAACTTGCTGAACAGAAATGCAACCATGCTTTTCATGCTTCAATTCTTTCATTTTCATTTTGTTTCATATTTTCAAACAGCCAAGGACAGTAGAAAAAGTGGCAAAAATATAGTTAATATTTATACTTCTCTTAAAAACCTCTTCCTTTTAAGAGAACACACTGAGTAAACCAAAAACTTTTAAAATGCTAAACCGAGTAAATCCATTGCAGGTTTTTGCAAATCTCCCACTCCCCTGGATTTTTTATCCTGTAGAAAATTTTAGAGGGGCAGGGAGGAAAGCATATATATATTGATGGGCTATTTCTGTCAACCTTTATCAACATCTTCACTCTACAAGCAAATATCAGATTTATGAAGTTATGCTACTTCATGAACTACAGGAGCTGATATTTTATATCTGCCTACTTGTAGGGAACTGTATGGAAAATTTATACATTGAGTGCATGAACATTCAGGATACATAAAAATGAGTAAGTATGCTTTTTGCCTTGTATTTGTGTTTTAATTGAGAATCAAAGCCAAGCTGGGAAAACATATCATTGTTTATACAACCACTCAGCTTGACAGGGCAGATGGAAAATTGGGCTAAAAATAGAAAGCACTGGAAAGCAGTTCTTGCTGGGTGAATTTCAAACACAGGGATAAGCTAGAGGTGTATGCACCCAGCATAGCACACAGAGAACCACTGGCTAACAAATACACAGCTTGAGTAGGAAAATTTAATGGCAGCCTTCAAACAAGTAGAAGTGATAAAAAAGGAATGACAGTCTGCAACACTTGATTTCTTGCTGAGTAAATCTTCAAGATACCTTAATAAAGATGTAGTTTACATGAATCATCTCCTAAATACCTCAATTTTTTTCCTAAGTGGCACAGTAAAAAAACAAATTTAGAAAGGGAGGGGATACATACTAAATACTTGGAATACCAAAAATCTCATCTTATTTCTGGAGTTTTTTGTTCCAGCCATGTGTCTGGTGAACTGCTGCTTCTTTTGTCCAATTAATAAGGTGTCCTGGAGATTTTTGTATAGAACAACTGACCTTGGGCACTCAATATTTTGCTCTGGCATAGAAGAGCTATCCTTTACCGTCTAGACCTTTTCCAGGAAATTCACTATGAAGTAATGTGAATTGATATAATCAAAGCTTGGACATAAAAAACATGTGGCTCATTTTAACCTGAAAGAAACTGTGAAGGGAAGCACTTCACAGACAGATAGCAGGTATTTTCCCAGGAACATCTACTCCACATCTAAACTTACCACATGCCACTAATTACTTCCCAATAAAAACCACATCTCCAGCATTTTCAAGGAAGGTGAGGGTCATCATAAATCTTTAGAGTACCAGGAAACATCACTATCTAATTGCAAAGTGTCTGTCACTTTAAAACAAAGTGATAATGTGTCGAAAAAGAGAGATAGATCATGGAGAATGGAAACTTTTTGTGTGTTGTAGATATTACAGAGGTGTGCACACATGCACACACCCTTAACTAATGTCTCTTACATGCTATGGAGTTACTCACTTTCCAAGTTTTGACTTCAAATAACCACTCTCAATGCTAAAATTACATTGACAGAGCTATCAAGCTGTTTGAAGGGACTTTTTTGGCCCACATTTCAGTGTGTAGTTGAATGAATATTAAATGAAATTGGCAAAGGGTAGTCTAAAGAAGATAATGAAAATCCTGAAAGAACTGTTAACTCCTTTAAGAAAGAGTCTGCTTGTAGGCAGAGATTCTCAAGCAGTGGTTGTGTGCGTTTTACAGGAGGTGATATGATGTCTGAAAAAGAAGGATCAAATTGTCTGGTTGCTGACAAATAGAATAGAAAAGTGTGAGACCCAGGGAACTAAAGGCCAGCCTGTCTCTACTTCTATGTCCAGCAAGATCATGGAGCAGATCCTCGTGGAAACTATGCTAAGGTGCATTGAAAATAAGGATGTGGTGGTGAAAACCAACATGGCTGCACTGTGGGTGAAATGTGTCTGACAAATTTGGTGGCCTTCTATGATGGGGTCACAGCGTTGGTGGATAAGGGAACAGTCCTGTCTAGAGACTCCTGTCTCTACCTGGAGCTGTGCAAAACATTTAATACTCTCCCACACAACATCCAGTACCTAAAGGGAGCCTGAGAGAAAGCTGGAGAGTGACTACTTATGAGAGCATGTAGTGACAGGACGAGGGGAAATGGCTTCAAACCGAAAGAGAGTAGCTTTAGAATAGATATAGGGAAGTAATTCTTCCCTGTGAGGGTGGTGAGGCCCTGGAACAGGTTGCCCAGAGAAGCTGTGGATGCCCCATACCTGGAAGTGTTCAAGGCCAGGCTAGATGGGGCTTTGAGCAACTTGGTCTAGTGGAAGGTGTTGGGGGTTGGAATGAGATGATCTTTAAGGTTCCTTCCAACACAGACCATTCTATTGTTCTATGGCTTAAGTAAATAATACTTGGACTACAAAATATATTGCAATTTTTCATGATCTTCCCTTAAATAAGCTACACAGTCAGTTCTCTCCATTTTTGCACCTATCTGTCCTCTGTTGACTTTTCAGGTACAAGTGAACATTCAAACATTATAGCCAAAGCAGACAAGCATATCATTACTGCCACATCAGTTTTCTATGTGAATAGAAAGATTTTGTCTGGGTAATTTGGATAATAATAGTTATTAAATCAGTCCAGAAATAAAGTGAATCTTCCAAATCAAGTAGGGACATATGTTACAACAACAGTGATGCTTCAAAGCTGTTTAAGTGTGGACTACATTACTTTTGAATAAATGGACTATAAATAATTTTCTTAATTATCCATACGTGAACAGAATCTGATAAAAACTGTATTTACCCAAAATAGATTAAAAATTGATAGTCAATAAACAAAAAAGCTAAGAGGGCACATTAAATGCAAAAGCTAAAAATATGCAACTAATTAAATCATCATAGAAATGTTCAGTGTTATAACAAAATAAAAATACTGGTGCTGTTGATGCTTGTTTTTCTGTATAGAAAACATTTGAGAATATCTTGGATTCTGAAAATTATTTTTTCTTCTAAACTTGTTGTTTAATACCTATAGTTTGTGAGAACATTGTACCTTCACTGAGTCATTTCAGACACTCTCAGAGCATTCCAAAAATTGTCAAAAAAAAAAAAAAAGAAAGAAATATGGGGTATTTTAAAATCATAATTTGTATGCATAAAAATGCAAACTTAATTGTCCAAAAATTTGGAGCAAACATGACAATAAGAAATTTTCAGAAAGGAAAATGAAAGATAAAGCATTTAATTTTGGCATTTTAAATGTGAATTGTTCTGATTTTTCTCTTAACTAACGAAAACAGTAATGTAAAAACATGAAAAAAATTTGCATTTCCAAAGCACAAGACTTTTCACAGAAAACTGTATGTATTTTATCTGGGGTGTGTAATCTTTATTCTTTTTTGATTAAAAAAAAATATTATTCTCAATAAAACTCTACCAAAACATTAAGCATAATCTGTAGTTAATAGTGTAGAAGCATTCATAATCACTTTGTAGGAAGAAAATATAAGATAAATAGCTTTTCAAACAATTAATTAAAAAATTCATGCATAAGACCAAAGTATAAGAAAGATATAATAGTGAATTATGCTGAAATTTATGTTGATATGTTTATTTTACCTTCTTCTAGTCAGTCAAACCTTTACTGTGATGACCTGGTAAGCAATTTTGAGTGATTTTGAGTTCTGAGGTATTTAAAATGTCTGATAGAAAATTTTACTTCATCTCATGGAGAGGAGAAACTCCTGGGAAGGTGAGAGGTGGATGGAAACCTGTCTGTGAACAAAGGGTCCTGGAAGTGGTGGCTTAGGGTTGCAGAAAGATGATGATCACTGCCTTAGGTACACAAAAGACTTTTGGACTTTCCACTACACAAAGAAAACAATATTGCCAACCTTTGATGCCAGTTCAATCCTTTACCAGCAAAGCATTGTTCAAAACAGCCAGAAAAGACGTGAGAGATAGAGAGTGCAGGGGGTATGTGTGTTGCTCTCAAATAATTACACTAGTTAACTTTTCCCATCATTTCAAAAGAAAAATTTGCATTTCAGTAATTTTATCTTCTTTCTCTGACAGTATTTTCCATACATGGTTTCCATAAAAGAAATTTAATATTAATATCCATTTTGAATATACTACGTTGGACATTAACAGTGCCAGAAACTTTATTCAGGAGTCTGCTAGCAAAACATTGTCAGTGTCTGTAAATAGTTTGAAATGTTGTGCAGACAGATTCATAGAAAACATTGCTTAGTTTTTAAGCTTTATCTTATATTTTTGACAGCTTTCCAAATGAAATTCTAGCTTACTTCAGACTCAAAATTCAAGTCTGTCATTTTACCTTCATTACTTGATATAACTAAGATGGAAAACAGAAAAAAAAATATAAAAGTTATGTTTCAAAGCTTTTCAGGGTTTCACTGAAAAAAAAGAAAGTTCTTATAATTATGTCATCTCCCTTGACTATCAGAGTTTCAGTATTTCTCTTTCAAATCTTTGACACAGTGCACAGTGAATAAAAGCTATAACACATCTTACTGCCTATGTTTTTAAATGCCTTTTATTATATAGAACCCTCCATACAGAATTGTATACCTGCTGTTTAAGAATTTCAACAGCCTCTGCCCTATTGTCATCCCTCCTTTCACCCCTCCTTTCACAGTGACTATATCACGTCTGGTCTCAAGGGTCTTTACTAGTTTCTACCATCTTTCTAGGTACAGTTCAAGACACTCATTTTATAGAGCAGATATCTCTTTTTCTATGGACTGTTGCTAAGTCAAAAGCTTCATTTCTTCTCTAGTAGTAAAGATATACTGAAATACATAACCCAAGGTGCACTTTATTTCAACAGGAAGAAAGTGAGAGAATACTAGTAATCTTTAGTAAGACATCCTCAGGGCATAATAAACTTTCTTCTTTGATCTCAATATATGGACATTTTGACCAGTCAAGTATCCATGAAAGTGGATAAGTACTTTCTCTCTCAGACTTTTGAGAGAGGTAATTTAAGAAGACATTGAAAATCTAAACTTGCTGCATATCTTTGTGTCCGACTGTTTCAATGGTGAAAAGAAACTGTATTTCAGAGTCAAAAATGAGAGAAAAGAAAGCTGAAGTCACTTAGACCCTCCTAAAACTGCTATGCTAAGAAAACAGAGCTTAATATTCTTCCTTTTTTCATCGCAGCACAAAGCGCAGAAGATGCAACAAAAGAAGGAAGGAAGGAAGGATTATAGTATATATTATATATTAAAAATATATATACTATATATACTATACATAATGCAGATATAGTATGCATATAGTATATATCATATATATACTATATATATATCAAATGATGAAATGGTGCATGAATCTGAGTTTAACAGTCTACATAAGCAACAGAGTAGAAAACACATGTTAGAACACCTGAAATAAGGACAACTAAGTGACATTTTCAGTGTGTGTGACATTTCATTTTACACCATTGGAAATCTCTCTTGCAAATGTTTCTGTTATCCAGATTTAAACTTCACCTTCTGATGTTTTTTTTTTCCCCTTTCTCTGCACTCTAAAAGACAGGAGCTGATGCAATTAAGATTTAATGATATTTTGAAAGAAGACATAGAGCATTCTGCAAGAAGCAAAAAGAATGAGGGAAACAGAGATTCAAGGAAGAAGGATGAAAGGGGAAGTTGAGATTGGTGACAGAGTCATGATGTGAGCGGAGAAACAAAACAGTGTATAGAAAGGGAAGAAGGTGGGAAGGAGAAAGGAAGCAGAATTGAAATGAAGAATGCTGAAGCAGACAGAAGGTAGAATCTCTTTGAATGAAGAGGAAGGAGATGCTTTGTTTAAACAGCAGACATGAGGCAGAGGAGGATCAAAACTATCAACAAAGGGAAGAGAGAATGAGTGGGGTGGGGAGACGGGGAAAAAAAGAGAGGATCACAGGTTTACAAAGGCAAAAGAATACTGTAACAAGAACAAGCAAGTGAAAAATGGGCAACACAGAAACTACATGCATTCATTTTCATACCCACACCTTACTGAACTGATGTTTGCCACTACAAATAGAACTGGCTGGCACTATCTCAGAGATTATTTGCTCTAAGAAAATAGGAAAGGTCTGTTTTATTCCAGACAGGAACCCTTGCTGGCTGGAAGTAGGCAAGCAACCTACATACAGCCTTGAGAGCTACAGCACGACAGAGCAGAAGGAGCCTTGAGGCAAAGTTTATGGTTTATTTGTATTCCCTTTGACGTGTCTTTTCAAGAAAATAATAGCCTGCTACATAGACCACTTCTAAGAGGTTTATTTCTATAAAACAAATACCTTGACTTTATTGACCATACTATTCCAACCACTTTACAAATGATGCAGGGATGTAAAGCTGTAAACCTGTGTTAAGTGGTCAGGTTTATAACTTCTCTTTTGCAGCACACAGGTAGCTCAGAACAGATGTTTCTTCTTTTGTGTGTGCTCCACTATTCCAACACCTTTTTAAGTGGATGTCAGACAAAGTATAAATCAAATCTGTATAAAATTCATAACCCTGAAACTCCAAGTTTTTATAGCCAGAATTACCCACATTACTTTAGGGCTGACCTTGTGACATGTACAGCATCATGAAGAAAACAGGGTTCATCTCATCTTGCAGAGAAGTACTGTGCAGATAACAGACCCAGACTACATCTGCTCAGCTCTGATTAAGCAAAGGATGTTGGTATATGCTGGGAAAAGAAACTGGGCACAGATGATTGTTTTGGGGACAGTTTACATGAAAGTTCTGGCCTACATCTGCTCTACTCTAAGATGTTAAGTGCACAAAGGAAAAAAAACAGAGAAGCACAACTGAACTGATAACTGGTTTCTCATCCTTGTGACAAATGTGGGAGACAAAGCAGGACTAGGAGGTAAAGAGCACCCAGATAATAAACACTGGTTGGCTTTAAATATGGAGCAAGTTTCAACCATCTAAGTTAGAAAGCAAGAGTCAAGCTGATAGAACCATGGTGGGAATATCAATGCCCAGAGTCTGACGTAGTAGAGGAGCCTGAACCTTTGGAGAGATGTCAGTGAGCAGGGACTGGGCCACCAGGCAGTGCCTCACACATCAAGGGACAGCAGTGAGTACCCCCTTTACTTGTGTCCATGGCATAAGTGACAGCTGGAACAGAGGACCACACTATTGTCAGTATATACTAATACAGGGCATAAAGCACTTTTCAAAAGAGTGATTGCTGTTTACTTGGTGTTGTCATCCCTCTTCATAACTACATTAAAAACATGAAGTCTTTGAGTGTAACATCTCTCTCCTTGTGGCTTGCTCACACTGAGTCTCCTCCTGCCATATCTATATTTGAATAAACCGATCAAAGAACAGGTGACAAATGACAGAGAATCTCTGATGTCTCCCTTTATTATGACAATTTAAAAACTCTATAAAATGCAGCAGATTGCTATACTTTCAATATATACCTGTAATAAAAACACATTTTGCTACAGCAGTGTGCAAAAGCCTTTTCCATCACATCAGGGAATATGTTCTTTGCTGCACCAAGATTAGTTATTTTATACTGAGATCAACTAGTTTGATGTCAAAGCCCCTTTGATCCATGCACCTCCTGTTTACAGAAGTGCCCAGAAGAACAAAATCAGCTTCAAAAGTAATTTGAGAATAATTTTCCAAACAAAGTAAAATAAAAAAACACTATAAAGGGTAAGTGTAGTCTGAAAGGTAACTATTCACAAAAATCTCTGAGAGTGAGATAACTTTCTTCTACATTAATAGCCTGCATACAGCACTGGGCAAAGGGTACGGGGGGGAGATTTTACTGCTATTATTTTTTAACTCATAAACTATGAAATTTGACTTCAGAGAAAATTAGGATGTCTCATTTCCAGGGACTGCTATAAAAACCTTGAAAAAAAGTGACAGAATCTTGGGATAACCCAAGATTATCATCTCTCAGGAAGATGTAGTGTGACCACAACTGGCAAATGTGTCTCAGAGGTAGTTCTTTGTATCCTCAATCAAAGAAAGATCGAACAAAACACTTCACTAATAATATCCCCCAAATATATTTACTGCAGCCTTCCAATGTTCTGTTCTGTGTCATCACAACCATCTGGCAATAGAAAGAATTGACCAGGTGTTACAGGAAATAACTGGCATGCAATTACCTTGGATAATACAGTGTTAAATAGGATTAACAACAAGAAGAAAATTATAAAATTAGCAAGAAAACACCACAGAGACTTAAGGCAGTATGATTTTTTTTTTTCTAGAAAGACTTGAGGAATTAAAGGGAAAAGATAAACCAGAAAAACATCTTACACAAAAGAGATTTTGCTATATTAGGAGGCTCTATATACAGGTGGAGGCTGGTGATGAGTGGTGTTCCTCAGGGCTCTGTCCTGGGACTGGTGATCTTTACTGTCTTTATCAAAGATATAAACAGTGGGATTGAGTGCACCCTTAGCAAGTTTGCGGAGGTCATGAAGCTGAGTGGTGCGGCTGACACAACAGAAGGATGGGATGCCATCCAGGGGGACATGGACAGACTTGAGAAACGAGCCCATGAGACCTAAGGAAGTTTAAAGAGTCCAAGTGCGAGGTACTTCACCTGGATTGGGGTAATCCTTGTCATGAGCACAGACTGGGAGAGAAGATGCTGAGAGCAACCCTACAGAGCAGGACTTGCACATTCTGGTAGAAGAAAAACTGGACATGAGCCAAAGCATTGCACTCTTAGCTCAGAAAGCCAAACATGACCTGTGCTGCATCCAAAGCACTGTGGGCAGCAGGTGAGGGAGCTGTTTCTGCTCCTCTCCTCTGCCTTCATGAAGCCCTATCTGGAGTGCTGCATCCAGCTCTCTGGTCCTCAGCACAGGAAAAGCATGAACTTGGAGAGAGTCCAGAGGAGGGTCACAAGGATGATCAGAGAACTGGAGGATCTCTCCTAAAAAGACAGGCTGAGGGAGCTGGGATTGTTGAGCCTGTAGAAAGGGAAGACTCTGGGAAAACCTTATTGCAACCCTTCAGTACTTAAAAGGGGTTATAAAAAAGAGAAAATTTTTTACACTGGCAGATACTGATGGGACAAGGGAAAACAGTTTTAAATTGAAAGAGGACAGGTTTAGATTAGATATTAGGAAAAAATTATTTTCTGTGACGGTGCTGAGACCCTGGAACACATTGCCCAGAGAACCTGTGGATGTCCCATCCCTGGAAGTGTTCAAGGCCAGGATGGATGGATTTATGAGCAACCTGGTCTAGTGGAAGGTGTCCCTTCTCATGGCAGTGTGATTGGAACTAGGTAATCCTTAAGGTTCCTTCCAACCCAAAACATTGTATGAGTCTGTGAACTTGAAAAATACTCTAAAAATATGTTAACATGAAATAAATAGGTTGCATTGAGCAAAGGTGTTTACACTTATTTAAGTGAACATTTTTTCATGAGGATTGTTGACTTTTCTACAATGCTTTCTGCCTTTTTTCTTCTCTTTTTTTTTTTTTCTTTAATAAAAAAACAAATCAGAGAAAATCAAGACCAAATTTCATCACTGGAAGCAATAATGTGGATTTCAAGAAGTGTTTGTCAGATTAGTGTATTACAATAAATTAAACCTAATATTATCATTGTCATACACAGCAAATGCCACAACAAATGAGGGTTTTGAAAGGTAATATTGTATTATTTATGTATCATTGGCTGCTCATTAGTTACTGTTTGAGCCTTCTATCTTCTCTACTTGTTGCCATCACAAAAATTATCCCTGCCAACAAAATACATTTTTTTTCTGTTTTTAATATTAGTATTTCTTCACTAATGGATTCATACTGCTGTTAAATCACTTTAGCAAGACATTTGACAGAAAATAAGGGAAAATATTTTGGATAGGTAAAAATACATGGCGTTCAACTTGAGAAAAGGTTTGAACACTAACAATTCTTGAACTAAGGAAGGGATTGTGTAAAAGCCAGCAAGGTGTCTCAGAACTTTTAGAGGGTGGCTTAGCACACCTCAACACTGTGAGTACAGACCCGTACAAACAACCTTTTTGTAGGTCAGCCCCACAGAAGCCACAGAAGTGCAGTGCAGAGGCAAAGTTCTGATTTGTTACCTCCCATATAAAGTTGATGTAGCTGTAATGAGCAGTGTGTGAACCTGCAGTTGCAAGCCTGCTCTTAGATCAGATGGAATTAATGCCCCCTGAGATCAGCTTGGTGGTTTCTGTCCAGTGTTCAGTGTATAGAGAGCAGTAGCCCTGAGGAGAAGGACTTGGCAGTCTTGGTGGATGACAAGTTGACTATGAGCCAAGGGTGGGCCCTTGCAGCCAGGAGGGCCAATGGGATCCTGGGGTGCATTGGGAAGAGTGTGACCAGCAGGTCAAGGGAGGTGATCCCGCCCCTTTACTCAGCCCTGGTGCCGCCACATCTGGAGTGCTGTGTTCAGTTCTGGGCTCCTCAGTATAAGAAAGACAAGGAGCTACTGGAGAGGGTCCAGCAGAAGCCACAAAGAGGATGACAGGTCTGAAGCATCTTCTCTTGTGAGGAGAAATGATGGGAGCTGGGCCTATTTAACCTGGGGAAGACTGACCGAGGACCTCAACAATGTATATATAAATATCTCAAAGGCAGGTGACAAGGGTTTGATACCAGGCTCTTTTCAGTGCTGCCCAGTGACAGGACAAGGTGCAGTGGCCATAGACTAAACCACAAGACCTTCCACTTGAGGAAGAACTTCTTTACACTGAGTGTGGCAGAGCACTGGAACAGGCTGCCCAGGGAGGGCATGGAATCTCTCTGGAGACATTTCAAACCCACCTGGATACTTTCCTGTGTCACCTGCTCTAGGTGACCCTGCCTTGGCTTGGGGGTTGTACTGGATGATCTCCAGAGGTCCTTTTCAACCCCAGTGATTGTCTGCCTCTGTGATCCATGGAATGGAGATGTTCTTGGCCCCTTTTTCAAGGAAAGGATTAGTTGGGATTCTTCTTGCTGTGCGGATGCAGGTGCTTAAGTTTCCACAGGAGCCAAACTGTGTAAGTTTTGGAGTTCTATTTGCTCCCATAAGTGACTTCTTTATTAACTATACTGACTATACAGACTATTGGGAACCTGACTTGAAGAAATTAATTGAACCTCTATGTTATGCCAGAAGTTCATAGTGGGGATTTCACTCAAAAACCAAGGCATTTAAAAGGAAAATTTTGACATGCTCCAATACTTTTCTGGATCATGCCTTCAATCCCTTTTTCTAAATGGGGCTTTTAGCTCCAGGTGCATTAAACATTTTTGTGCTGCGAATGTGCTAGAAAAGTACAGTGTAACAATAGTTCTGCATTCAGTGAAGCTGTACAGGATCATGGAAGGTCAAATTTAGTAGGGTGGGATATTTTCTTGATTGAAGTAGAATCTTCAGTAAGTAGCATTTTCAGCTACTTACTGAACCATTAAACTTCCTGACTGAGTAGGTGTAGGCCAGAATATTCACTGAAGAAACCTTTTAATTTTCAATGCCTTTCAATATTCTCTTCCTCTTCTGGAAGACTCATTATTCCTAAATTCTTATGCAGATGCATGCCAAAGTTGATCTTTCAATCAAAAACACTGTGAGCTTATAGTACCTGAAATTAATTCAAATTATATCTATGCAACTGTAATAAAAATAATTGAAACCTTAATGGATAATAAAAAAGACAGATTAAAAGTTTAAAACTAGTTTTGGTGTAACCTGAGGATTTATAGCATAGGATTATGTACTATCATAATACGAATTTGTGAAATATATATTTGACATAATTGTATTTTTCATTTGGTAGGATCTAATAAATACATACAGTTGATTAAATAGTATGTTATAGATTTAGTCTCCTTTTTCATTTCATGAGAATTCCAATTTAAATTGCAATAACCTAAAGGTCAGCTGCAGACAATAGCTGTGTAAGTAGTAATCGCATCATATTATTAATTCAAATTTACTACAACCTTTAAAGTTTGTCTTAATGTGAGGCATAATGCTGGAGAACTACTAATACTAATTGAATTATGGTTCTAAAGTAATTAGAATTTCAGGATAAACTACATTATTTTGTGTATGTATGACTGTGGTGCTGGAGAGTGTAAGCTCTACTTCATTAATTAATAAAGAACCCATATGTTCTAGTTATAGTAGTGCTGGAAGCTGAAGTATTTTGTTTATCAAGGGATAAATCTTTTATAATGGTTTACATCTGAAAGCTGATGAAGGATATACATCGCTTCTGCAACCTCCTTCATCTACAAGACACTTTTTAATTATAATTTCATATCAGCATTGGTGTATAATGTCTAATACAAAATGTGAATAGAAAGTTGATTAAACTATTTTAGCGAACTGATTCCTTCAGTAATATTTGAGTTGGTTCTTGAATTAAATTAAAATATTAAGATCAAATCATCAGTCAACAATAAAAATTGATTTTCCATCTCCATAAGATTCTACACTTTATGATTTCAAGTTAGATTTATTGTCACTTATATCTGTTTCTGAATCTAAGTATCTGAATTTGGTGGACAGCTTTGATGAGAATACATTGTCTCTTGCTTAGATTTGGGTTTTTTTGAATGTTAAAATAAATCTTGCACCCTGATACACACACACACACACACACACACACACACAGAGGTCTACTTGTGTTTATTGTTACAAAAGCTGAAAATAGTAACAGGTTTCCCAGCCTTGGCTGTAGACTGGTGCTATCCTCTTTCCCAGCTATGTTAGAGCATGCAATTCCATCCAGTCATCAGGAATTCTATCTATCACCAGGAACTGTAGCGATAGGAGAAGAAGTAATGGCTTTAAACTGAAAGAAAGGAAATTTTGGTTATATGTTAGGAAGAAATTCTTTACTGTGAGGGTGCTGAGGCACTGGCACAGGTTGTCCAGAGAAGCCGCAGATGCCCCAACCCTGGAAGTGTTCAAAGCCAGGTTGGATAGGGCTTGGCGCAACCTGGTTTAGTGGAAGGTGTCTCTCTACCCATGGGAAGGGGGTTGGAACAAGATGATCTTTAAGGTCCTTTTCAAACCAAACCATTCTATGATTCTATGATCCCTCCCAGAGCAGTAAGAGTTGAAAAAAGAGCATCGATAATCTAGAAAAAGATAACTTCAAAACCAAACCCAGAATCATGCAGTTGCCCTCAGTCTACAGTCAAAAGGCATCTTCTGATTGCTCTTTACTTTGCCTGAGCATCTCTGCACATCTGCTCGGACATCATGCCTGCAAGTTCTGCTTGGGAAGCTTCTGATACCTCACCTTTTTCTCAGCACCCTCTTTTTCACTTTGCACTATAGTCTCAGATAATCTGTATCCATCATCTGATACCAGCTAAAAATTTGCAGCATGCTAGATCCATGTAGATCATGTATGTTGTTTTATATAAGAAATACATAGCATTTATTTGGAAAGTGATTGTGGAATTTCCCTGTTATACTTTTATCTGCTATTAAATTCATATATTATGGAATATAGCAACACTCTGTAACCTGTTGTATTCTTCTGATTTAATCCTAATCTAATAATGGTTTATAATGTATATCTCCTTACCTTCTGTCATATTCTTGTTTACTGAAACCACATCAATTTTTTTATTGTAAGGATTGCCTAATAACGACATTGAAATTATATGAAAACTTGAATACTTTTTTAAAATATTGGGAAGGGTGGGATTCCCCCTGAATTTACTAAGTTTTAGAAGCACTGGGCCTAAACAATGGGCTTTCTTTGCAATGACAACAGAACTTGCATATTTTCACACTAAACTGAAATAGTTAAAAATAGTATGAATCTCCCTTTTCTTTGTATGTGTAGACCCTTATCATTCCACTTCTTACCATTTACCAGTCTTTTATTGTAATTTTTAAAAGGATGATGTGTAAAAAATTCACCACAGATGGCCATAAAATCATCCTGAGATCCTTGCCCGCTTCAATTCAAATGCTGGTCTGGTATCACCAAACTCTTGTGTATGTGTTCCCAGGTACTGAAGTAATTCCATTTATGAAGAGCTGTGTCCTAATACATGTGGCTTAGTTTCATCAATTACAGATTAAAATGGAGGTCTGCAAAATGGCCTTTGACACTGACTTCAATATACTAACAGAAGATGAACAGGACTGTAATAGTATTATGCACCAGCAAGTGATTAGCAAAGAGGATATCAGTGAAGCGCTTGGAAAACTTTTCCAATAATCCAAATTAAAATTTGAAATTTAAGTGGTCTTTCAGTAATAAGATAAATATTCTAGCTACAAGATACCTATAGACTTTCACCATTCCCTTTATTTAGTGAAATTAAATAAACAAAAAGCAGGCACTGCAATTTTGATAATTATTAAATTATTTTTAGGCATAAGGCTGTTTACTGAGTGTGGAAATTATGCTGAATACTAACATAACACTCATCTGAATCATTGCAAGCTCCAGATATACTGAAGATGGTTTTGACCTGTCTATAATTGCCAAGTGGATATGTGGACAGATTATGTTGCTCATATTCTGTTATCTGTACATTCTCTTTGTTCATATGGAATGATTATGTTGGCAGCAGTGATTTTTATGCATTAGTTGTTTCTTCATATGAAGAAAAACTTCACAAAATGTTACAGATGTACTTTTAATTTGGAATTAATGAAGTATGCTGCATTTGATTTTTAACTCCGTTCGGACCCTTAAGAAACATTTTTACAGAGCTGTGTTTCTAAATTTGGATAATGGCTTATATTTCAGAGGTCCTCTTTGTGGTAGCCTGGGACACATATAGGTAAGTATTGCCACTTTATACTCTTCATTACAGTTCTCATAGAAAAGGGGGAGATTTGTGGTCCTTCTTTCCAAAAGAACTATCTTTCAAGGCCTATATCCAAACCCAGAAACATCACAAACCTCACACTTTTAACAAAACCATTAATCTAACACAACAGTGACTGTCACTAATCCTGAGGGCAGAGTTTCACAACTGAGAGGTCGCTGCCTATACTGGTAGCCAGATTTCTGACACTTTGTCACCTCTCCAGACACTTTTCCTGTTCCCACATTCTCGAATGCCTTTCCAATCCATTAGATCTGCTGATGGAGGTAACTGCAAGATCATGTCAATGGACTCATCCAAAGGGAAAGTAAAACTAAACAGACAGTATAAAAGTTCTCATTATATTTGTGTTGTTCATGGTAACACCAAAGTATTTTATCAGAAAGAGTCTGCAGAATTCAGAAAATAATGTATTTTTCTCATGGAGAGGTATTCTGTGGGTATTTTTGTATGCAGAAAATCTAATATCTTGAAATTGGAAGACATGAAAATTTCACAAGAACACTTGTGAATAGCCATGAGTTTGCATATGATTGCCAAAATTCCTTTGGAATAAAAGATTTGTTTTTTTCAATTTGATACACAAAAATCTTTCACCACTTTTCTAGGTCTAATAATCATAATTATTGGTAGTAGACATTACTTTCAGCTCTAATATAAAACTTTCAAGTTTTCACAAAAGTGAGTTTACAAAATTTTAACTAATTAATATATCTTGGTTGGTCTGAAAGAGACTGAAACTTCACAGTTTCACAGAATGTTAAGGATTGGAAGAAATCTTAAAGATCATCTAGTCCCAAAACCCCTGTCATGGGCAGAGACACCTCCCACTAGACTAGGTTGCTCGAGGCCTTATCCAGCCTGGCCTTGAACACTTCCAGAGCTGTGGCATCCACAACCTCCCTTCTCAGTTATTTTGCCTTCTGCGCCACACACAGAGGAAGAAAAAAAAACTAGTACTTTCTGTACACTGAGTCTTTTATCTCAAAGTATGAACCTGAAGCCTTGCTCGCTAATCTTTAGTACTGTCACATCCAACACCTACTCAGAATTTTTAAATTCAAGAAGATTGCTGTTATTAAAATATTGTGAACATAGATTGTTCCCACCAGTTGCAAGCTCATTGCTTGGTAAAGGTTCTTCTTATCATTACTACTTGGCACCTGCTGCATCAGATATAAAATCAACATAATTTTTAACACCTAATTAAGCACTGTTTAATCAGGTGGTATTAGTCATAGTGGTCCCTGCTAAAAATAAAAAGGGAGTGAGGGATTTATGATAATAGTGTTCCAATTAAGCCTCAGCTACTGCTATTCCCTAACACTCACTGGACTCCCTGGGAGACATCCCAATAAAGCAGCTAGTCTAATTAAGTGGAATATGGTATATATTGTCTTATATGATAATGAGAAGATTAAATATTGGCATACCAGCTTTTTTGATTCACTGAGGTCATGGCAGGACCAGTCTTTCTATCTCATCGTGATGAGAAGCAGCACAGGTGTTTTCCTATCATTTAGTTTCTGACATTATTCCCTAACAATAGTCATAAGATCACAAGGCATGAATGACATGAACCCAGTGTCTGACAGATTTAACAGAAGTTAGACAAAGTATAAGAAATAATATGGAAAAAGTAATAAAAATTAGGACTATCCAAAAATGCAAGCCATGCAGAGAGTGATAAAAAACCATGAAACCAGAGACCACAGTTTACTTTCAAACAACTAGAGAGACTACTATGAAAGAAAAAACTCTTGAAGAAACACCAGAAATTTTCATCAGGAACTGTAGTGACAAGAGAAGGGGGAATGGCTTTAAACTGAAAGAAAGTCTGTTTAGATTAGATATGAGAAAAGATTCTTTACTGTGAGGGTGGTGAGTCACTGGCACAGGTTTTCCAGGGAAGGTTGGACAGAGTTCTGAGTAACTTGGTCTAGTGGAAGATGTCCCTACCCATGGCAGGGAGGTTGGAATGAGGTGATCTTTAAAGTCCCTTCCAATTCAGGCCATTCTATGACTCTATGAATCTATGACATACAATATAAAGACATTTATAAGAATAAGTAAAATATTTTGCAACTGTGAAGGACACAGGTTGACCAAGTAATTGGTGATTAGGGTGCATGAATCTTTGCAGTGTAAGGTGACACTGCATCATAGTGATCTTAATCTGTCTTGATATATTTTATACTTTAAAAAATATTATCAAACTAGCCATTTATTGATAATTTATTATAGTGTTAAAATACAGGTAAATTTATCCTTTTACCTTCAGAAAATGTCATCAGTTCAAGACACAGTAGTTTTGCACTCTTAGATGTATAAATCTTGATGTAGGTCTGCAAGCCAAAGAGCTTTTACAAGTTTCACTACTTCTACCTCTAGTAGAAGTGCAGCTGTTATCAGGGATTATTGTACTTCTTGTTTAGAAGATCAGAAATGCAATACTAGAAAAGTTTGAGATGAATTGAAGTATTCTATAAAGGCCACACATTTAAAACCCACAATATAATTATATTCTGTTTGAAATCATTGCTTCTTTAAGTCAATGGTTTCCAGTGGTGGGGGGTGAAACCCAAGAAACCCAAAGATTTTCAACTGAAAGATTTTCTGTTTGAATAAATCAGTTCTGTACAATAAATTGTTTATATGACAATAAATGTATAAAAATAAGAAGTTTCCCCAGAAAATAAAGATGTGATAAATTAAAAGAGCATTGTTTTTTATCCTTGGTAATGTTTTATGGGAAAAATACCATATGGGAAACTGTCATAAGCCTTCAGATTATGGCAGTAAATTCAAAGCATCTCTTCATATTTTATTTCTAAGATAAGAAAGTGAATCCTGATAGGAAACTGTTCACACTTGGAGTTTCTTCCCCAGATGAGAACATGAAACATAAAATACATCCACAACTGGCATGAAATGCTCTGGAAAAATTCTTCATTAAGACTGGTTTTTTTCCACATGACTTGACATTTTGACAAAAGGAATCTTATATCCAACTTCAGTACAAAGGTTTCACTTAACGTACCATCTCTCTTGACCAAAAACCCTTATATAGCCACAGTAAACCTAACTTTAGTTTTATTACATATGATTTTTTCAAATGTAGACAGTAAATGCTTCCTGAAGTCCAGTTTAACTACTACTACATTCTGAATTGTAGATCGATTCCAAGTTAATATAAAAGTATCAATTACAAGGACAAACTGCAAAAGCTATAAATTATACTCTGTTGTACATAAAGGTATATAAAAGCATCCATTATTCATAATGCAAAAATTAAATGCTGAGGTAAATTTCAATTATCATTTGCATCATTATCATAGAGAACCAATACTGGACCTGTTTGGCTTTTTTGGTCTTGCTTTCATCTGAAGCAAACAATATTTCAGAGTGACTAAGCCGCCACTAATACAAGCACAGGATGAAACAACCTAAATGTACTGTAAATGCTGTACTGTGTGATCATACAGTATCTCAAGGACAAGATGTATACTACAGAGAAGAAAAGCAGATACAGGTATTTCAACAGGTGAAAAAGATAAATCATACAGTGAAGAATGACTAGAACAAGCTGCTTCAGAATAGATCCAAGTGATTTTCATTAATTTCTATATTGATAACATATCCAAGATTAATCTCTCCATACTTTGAAAGAATGAGGTATATCATTATGAATACACTTTGTTAGCTGACCTTATCTACCCTTTGGCATATATATTTTAATGTATTCAGTTCCCAAACACTACACTGAATAGAAGAGACCACCTGGAATACAGTTCCAGATGTCAATCATATCTTCTAAAGATGTGTTGAAATTGCTGTGCTACCTAGGAAGGAAAAGGTGATCTTCTAAAGGGCCTGTATGCATTATTTATAATGAAAGAGGGAATAAAGACAAGAGTGTGCATTCCTGAATCTCAGTAGTAGTTCAGGATCAGAAGACAAGAGCATAATGAGTGGTATTGATTAGAAAAAGCATCCGACAGAAAAGGATCAGTTTAGAATAAACTTGTCTTCCATTTCTAGAATATGTGCAAACATCACTCTCCAGGACAAGGCTTTGGATGCAAAAAGGAACCAAACAAAAGCAATGAAGAAACATGATGAACAATCATACTCGGTTGATGGCATTTTTCTCTTTTTCTCTACTTATTTTCTCCTTCTTACTTTCAAAAGCTTTACACAATTCCTTGGCTTTTTCTCTCAGAATATGTTAACGATTTTTATGAGTCTAATATGAAACGAATATATATACTTACCAAAAGTTCTCACATCATGATATATTTTATTTAGAAAGAAATTTTCAGGACACTTATAAAAAAGCTGTATTTTCATGCTGTATGCACTCAGAAACAGTTCTATTTTAAGCTCCAGTTTCATGTCTAATCCAAAACAACAGATAAAGTAGCTACATTCAACTTTGAATATTAGGCAACTTTGAATATTACACAACCTAAAATTGTAGCCCTCGTTAGCAAATTTCAGAATTTTATACACAAAAGAGTATCAGTGTTAATATTTGCCTTCCACATACTAACTTTAAAACTTCATCCTTAACTTGCAAACTGGGGTTTCATTTTGACATTCTGCCAGCTACTTATGAACACTAAGATGAATTATCTGTTTGGCACTATCTACACTCTTGCAGGTCTACCAGAAAAACTCTTTGAGAACTTCAGAAAGAAGAATGTTTAAATCTTGTCCATTCCAAGATTAAATCCCAGCTCTTATAATTATTCTCAAAATATAACATGGTATGAATTTAGAAGGAGTCAAATTCTCCATGAAGGACTCATCATAATCTGTCTATATAATAACACGGTGCTTAAAATCATAGAGGTGACATTAAAATGCAGAAAAAGTCCTTGTAGTAGCCACTATATCAAGAGTGAAAAATGCTGTCAGTGCAGTCTGGATGAGCAGAATGCCTGGTTAAGATAACTTCTCACAGTAGCTGATACAGGGGGTTTCTGCTTCACCAAGAATCAGTTTGAGAGTTTTCTGAAGCAGCAAAAGGCTGAGTGAGTTCAACACTGCAAATAGGGCTGGCACATATCACACTGGTTTCTATTCACCGAATTCAATTTTGTTTTTCTTCCGGGTCATCCAAAAAACAGAAGTGACAATCTCAATTACATCTATTCAAGAGAGTCTTTAGACAACATAATGGAAAATGTAACCAAAGGAAATAGTGTTTAGATTTCAATCTGAGCTGAAATCTGAAACATAACAAAAATTCAGAATAGGAGTACGTGTATTCCTGTGTGGGCACGAAATTTTTGAGTGCTGTTTCATGGAAAAGTGTCAATATTTCTGGTAGCAACAATTCCACCGTTTTCTGAATAGTATTCTTATGCATTTTTTAGGGGATAAAAACTGTGCCCAAACACTCACATCGAAAAATTAAACTGCTATAGGTCAAGTTTTCTCAGATTGAGTTATCTGTAGATTTTACACTTCATTAAGGAAGAACAGTTAACTCGTATTAAAGAGGCATCTTAAGTTAGTGCTTGAAATAACAGAAAATAAACTGAAGATCTAATTTTATGGATCTGACATCCAAAAGCATAACAGAACTACTCAGGGTGAAAAAGAGCAAGAAGAGTTTTACTTTCTGACTACATTTGTTGCCACCAAAACAATACTTTTTTTTTTCTCCTACTTCTTCACTTACCGACAAACTTTCAAGGGGTTAAGAGTATTTTATTAGCTACAACTGATCAATGCATGCTGGTATCTCTGTAGCACTTGGTATTTAAAGTGGTTTAACAGGCAAATAGATTTATGTGTAGTGCTGGGAACTTTGATTCTAAAAAAACTGCTACTTCTCAGATATGGAAAGAAGAAAGTGAAATTAATGTAGCTGTGCTTTATGGGTTTTTACTAGTGTTTATAAAACAAAATCTTTTATTCTGAGAAATGAAAAAATCCATACCTGAAATGAAAACTTCTATTTGCTTTTTGAAACAATCCATCTCTTTGTTAGAGTTATGCTCTTTATCCTAGGGGTGAGTTTATTTTGGAAATGAAGGATGTGAGGCAAAATGAGTTTTTTTAATAGCAGTTCAGCATTGATCGTTGTGATGATCCTATGTGGAGTTCAATAAAACCTATCCAAGAACAACATGATTTTTTTACACATCAAAATAATTTGCTTTTAGCTGGTCACCCAGTAACATGGCTTGTGGTATTCACCTTATTGTAAATAATAATATTTGCAAGAAAAAAAAATCAGAGGATATAACTGCTTTAGTACCAACCTTTTAATATGAAAGTGTATATCTATCCTTTAAAATTGTACATTCAAGCTGTAAATATATTTTAAAATCACCATCAGCAAGTACTAATAACAAAGTGATGAGTACCAAGACCGTGGATTTGCCATTAAAATGTCTCTTTTGAGAAGTATATTCTGCTACACTACAAGAAAGACTGTAAGAAAAAACTAAAGTTGTCACAAGTACTCAGCTCCATGCATCTGATGGGGGTTCATGAGAGTTCTCCCGTGTTTGTAGGTTTTACATCTGAACCACAGGGTTCAATACTGTCTGTGGAAAGACCTCAGCTGGGAATAGCCGTGGACATTACCCAGGAGCATGAGGAAATAATGAGTTGGCACAGACAGATGGGCACAGAAATATTATTTCAAAGAAGAAAAGTGAATCTGCTTGTGACATCTGGATAAGGAGAAGTGGTCCTAGTGAATGCACTTCATACTAGACCCAACTAAAATTAAAATGGACACAACGTGTAGCTACTCAGGTACCAGCAACATCCATTTAAAAAATGAGAATGCTGATCATGTGGGATTTCTAAAGGACTAAAAGTATGTACCTGGTTTTAATAAGTCCCATTGCATATTTGTAATTCTATAATTTTCATTTCTTCCAGTGATGATGTTCAAACCCTATGATCTATTGCTACGCAAAGGAAATCGAACTAAAATAAAATTTATAATGGTTTTCAAAGAAGCTGATCCACTTTTATTACTACATATATCATTTCCAAGGTACTACAAATAAAAATTTAGGAATCACTGTAATAGTATATGCAAAAATAGCTTCTCCCCACTTGTTTCAGGGGAGAGCAAAAGTTAGACTCCACACACTGAGAGACAATAGTCTTGTATTTTAAACATTTGAATTGGTATGCAATTACTATTAGATTACACAGGTGAGATTGGAAAAAATAGAACTTCTTTTACATCATTTTTCAAGTATTTGTAGTCAGAGTGATTTCTTTAGTTATATTTGTTATTTGTGTCTGCTTCTGCAACTCTCTTTCAGAGACGGTCAGTAGGATCACAGTAACAATTTAAGAATCCAGACATAAGCATGGTAAGGGCATGAATATAAATTAACAATGTTAATAATCTGTTCATTAGGCAGCAACTGACTGAAAAAAAAAATAAAATAGAAGACACACTCATTTGCCGGTTAGCTTGACTTTAAAAAATTTGATTTGCATCAGAAACATTGCTAGTTCAGTCTTTTTTTCCAGAAGAAATAGAAATTCATTGAGATGCAATTTGCACTCAAAATATGAAAATGAATATTTTTGTTTTCTTTGAGTACTGAATTTGCAAGCAACAAATGATAAAATTATTTACGAGCACAAGTCTATTGTAACTATATTCTCATTAAGGAATCCTTAACAGATAAATAATGTAGGAAAGGTTAATTACTTCACCTGTTACTTCTGTATCTCAAAAACCAATTTTTACAGAACCAAGTGTATTTCATCAAAACATTAGCCAGTAATTTTCAAATGGCAGAACTGACTTTCTTCTGTGTAACTTTCTTTTTATTTATTTTTTTTTTTAATGTGAGCACAAAAAATAAAGCAATAATATCTCTGTATGTGTGCAGTTTTGGGTACTATATAAGAAAGAGATTAAGATCTTAGAGAACACCCAAAGGACAGCAATGAAGATGGTGAAGGGCTTAAAAGGAAAGCCATATGAGGAGTGGCTGAGGTCACTTGGTCTGTTCAGCCTGGAAAACAGGAGACTGAGGGGAGACCTCACTGCAGTTACAACTTCCTCGTGAAGGGAAGAGGAGAGACAGACACTGATCTCTTCTCTGGGGTGATCGATGACAGAACCCAAGGAAATGGCCTGAAGTTGTGTCAGAGGAGGTTTAGGTTGGATATTAGGAAAAGGTTCTTCACCCAGAGGGCGGTTGGGCACTGAGCAGGCTCCTCAAGGAAGTGGTCACAGCACCAAGCCTGGCAGAGCTCAAAAACTATTTTGACAATGCTCTCAGGCACATGTTGTGTTTCTTGGGGTGTCTTGCCCAGGTCCAAGACTTGGACTTTGATGATCATTCTGGGTCCATTCCAACTCAGGATATTTAGTGATTCTATGTTAGGAAAAATAGATAAATACTGTAAAATTAGTAAAAGGTCCCAACTTCTCTGCTGAATCACGCAACTGGAATTTCTATTGAAATTAATTTAACTTGATATAGACTAAATTTATTTTTTGTTTAAGTGCTTATTTCAGTTTTCCCTTCTCTTGAATTATCTTTCTATATTTTGCTATTAAGCAAAATAACTTGAACTTAAGTCTCTTTGAGGTCAGCTATGAAATTCATTCACCAACAGCTAAATGATTTTCCTAAGATCTTTTACTTCTTCATTAGAAAGTGAAGTTGCATCATAAATTAATTTTCTGTCACATTCTTATGATATCTCAGTGACTTTAGTGTGCCTAATATGCAGAGAAAGCATCTGAGCAATGGCTCATCATACAGTTCTAGGTTACAAAATTGAAAGCGATCCTGCCAAGTGCACACTCCCTCATTACATCCAAGTAATAGGCTGGCATTGAGAAATCACCTTCACCCCATCTGTAATCCTGGTAGGTTCTTCAGACCTGCCTGAATGTACCCTGTGTTCATTACAAACAGGATCCTAAGATTTCAGGGGGTTTTAATTACAGCACTACATCTCCTCACATATCCATATTCCATTGTGAAACCTCTTGCTCTCCCTGTTGATGATTTACAGCTACGTCTGTCTATATTCTACCCAGTTCAAGGCCAGTTTCTACAGCCACATTTTAAATGCCCAATCCCTTCCACCTTAGATTTTCATTGCTTTTAATGTTCTCAAGTTCTGAGCTACCTTAGAGGCAGAAAAGTTCCAATAGTTTCATTCCTGACAGCTGCACACCTCGGGTATTTTTCTTTGGTTTTTTTTTATTTGGTTTTGGTTTGGTCTTTTTTATCTATAGGATATTTGCAGAGGATTTGTATATGAAACCCCTCCATACAGCTGTAGGATGACCCGCACACTAAATCCAGGAGTTGGGAGCCTGCATAGACACATCCCAGCTCTTGATCAGGGAAACAGCACAGACTGTGCCTACATTTACTTGGGGCACAGGCTGCTGGAATTGTGAGCAGCCAAAAAAAGCCAAACCAACAACCCAAGCTCAAAAATCCACGGACGCAATATGAAAGCACCTGCCAAATGCAAACTCTGAATAAAGGAGATTTTGATCTGTTTTACACCTGCACATAATTTCATCAGCTGATAAAAGCATTTCCAACACCTACCATCCTTTCTGATATCATTCAATATAGTCCAAAATGTCATGTTGAATGGATACTTTTCTACAGAAAATACATTTAGTGAAAATAGGATATGCTGATCTAATGGATAAATATCTAAAAACAAAGCCTTTTTTCCTTCTGTGTTATGTATGTAGAAAGCACAACTCATAAACTTGTATCTTAGTTTTAATGGTACAAGTAAGTTTGTGATTTTTTTTTTAATATTTTATATGATTTCCCTCACAAATTAAACCAATTTCATTCATAGTCTTATGGTAAATAGAAATCATTAAAAAAATAAATCCAGTGTGTGAAGTCTCAACACTGTGAAGGTTGCTGTTATCAGGATTAGGGAAAGTCAGAGAATCCAGTTATTGAATGATCAAGCAAGTTCAAAAGTCATATTCTGTGGGGTAGTTTGTCGGGTTCCAGGTTTTGTTTCTTTTTTTTTTAACTTTTTTTTTTTTTATTTTGGTTGAGGTTTTTTCTTCATCTATTTTTGCCACATTTAAATTTTGAGAGAGACTGACTATAACATTGTCTATGACTATACAGTGTTATCAGACAACTTTAAAGGAATCTGGATCCTTGTATGACTAACCTTTTCTTTATTTTTTTTTGGTTCTTTATCACCCCTCCTCAGAGGTGATAGTGTCCAGTAATTAAAATAGATACTCCCCAGGAGTTTTTCCCATCATAGATTTTTTTCTTTGATCAAAGAAACTGTGCTGAATATGGATTAACACCACAAGCACAGTAATTACCATAAAACAAATCATCTGTAAGATCATCAGGACTATTATATGCAGTGAGATATTTAAATGGTTTCCACTCAAAAAAGCCCTCTTAGGAAAATAAAGGACTGTGGTCATCTAATCAGACATGATGTCACTGGAGCAGTTTGGCATGCTTCAGCTAATAAAGCAAAGGTTGAAGAAATACATGATTGCATTCTCTAAATTCAAAACAAATACCCAAAGTCACAGGTGAAAAGAAACATGTAAAGTTTAAGGACTGATGGCACAAGGACAAATGTCAGTAAAATTACTCTTAATAAACTAGATCAGAAATTGGAGTGAGAATGTCCACCATGTGAACAAGATTCAAACTCAAATTCATCAAGACGTGGTTTAACATTATTCATGGGTTACATGACACAGCTGCTTTGACAGCAGAGATGTCAAACTGGTAACTCGATCCTTCCAAACCTATATTTCTGTGGAGCAAGAGAAAGCAAAACAATGGCAAGGAAAAATAGAAAAAAACCCCTAGTATTTACAGAAAGGATTACCACCTAGAAGAACAAATCCTTAACTAATATAGTATTTTTTTTTGGGGGGGGAGGGGGAAGGGTGGTTAAAGAAATTAATCCACCTGGAATTTTCATGCAAACTCCTAGCATTCTAAACATACTCCTTGTTATTCTAACTGTCCAACTCTAATCTAAAAACTTTATTCCCCCTTTGACTTTAAAGAGGCCACTGGTGTGAAACTGCAATTTACATGTTAATAGAGGTCTGCTTCAAGCAATGTGTGACCTAGAACAACCAGTCATAAATATTGCAAGTTAATGACTATATTTCAAAATATTCCAACAAAAATTTAATGAAAAAAATATTAATGCATTCAGAGGTAAAAAAAAAAGGTGTCGTGCAAGTGAAAGCAAAATAAAAAAAACCTCTTTATAGAATGTTCTTTAATATTCTTTGTTTTAAGCTCAGCAAACCCAGATGGAGAACAGTGGGAAAATAACATCTGTAAAAGAAAACAACAACTGAATCAGTCTATATAAGCAATTTGTCAGAGAAAATTCTAATCACAATTTTCCACTGATTGCCTCTTTAGGTAATACAATTTTAATATATACTGTTGCCCCATCAAACTGATGGGCTGAACACAGCCTTCCACTTTCCATCCCCACCTGTGTCATGAGAGAGATGTGTGAGAGGTGTCTAGAGAAGGAGTGCTGTGAAAGATGCAGGGGGAGAACCTGCTTGGATTTTTCTTTGCTTCTCATTATTAAAACCTAATTATTTTTAACTAATATTTCCTAAAGTGAGGTTGTGCCAGTGATGGTAATTGGTATGTGATCTGACCACCTTTGTCTCAGGCTTTTCATTCTTACTTTCTCCCCCCATCTTTTGAAGGGAAGGAGTCAGAGCAGCTAGGCAGGCCCCTGGCAGGCAGCCAGCCATCAACCCACCCCGGTGACTGTGACTAACACCACAGCCCTGCATCATGGTGAGCTTGCTCAGCTGTGGAGCTATGCTAGATTTGTGATTCTTTTTACCAATCACCTTTAGTTTTTGTGGAAGAATTTGTATAACTCAGTACCAAAATACAGAACAATTCCATTTGATCTTATAAGTGCTGGCTCATTGAGGAGAAAAATCACTATTTTTTATTATTCACTGTACAAAACTTTCATGAACTACATTGTGACACAACTTTGTCAGTGCTCTAATCAGTTTTTATTCACATCAGAGCTAAGGTAAGACAGTTTTAAATATCTTCCTTTCCCAATCTCTAAATGCCACTTCCAAAGAACAGGTTTCAAACATGTGATAAATATCCTGTATACACATAGAGTGGGAGTTAAGCTTCTGTAGCTTCTGTTAAGCTCCAATAAATAAGACTCAAAAGTAGTCACCATTTAAAGGCAGCCCAAAGACATATAAATACGTTGGTAGATCAGAAGCACTTGGTGCTTAAGTTTTCACGTCGGAATTTTTTGGTGCGTTGGTTGGGTTTGTATTCAAATGTTGATCATCACATGACATGGGACATCCCTGTGGTCAGCTGGGGTCAACTGTCCCTGCTGTGTTCCCTCCTAAGTCCTTGTGTACCCCCAGCCCACTGGTAGGATGATATGAGAGGCAGAAAAGGCCTCAGCTCTGTGTAAGTTCTGCTCAGCAAAACTGAAAACATCTCTGTGTTATCAACACGTTTTTCAACACAGATCCAAAACATGTCCCCACACGAGATACTATGAAGAAAATTCGCTCTATCCCAGGCAAAACCAGCACGTAAATAAACACAAATGTCTTTACAAATGAAAGTATAGATATCTAAACATTTTTTACAGCTGTAACCAAACTGACCATTGTATTAATGTCATACAGGAAAATTAGATTGATGCCTTAGTCTGCCTAGTACAGTCTAATGTCACTAAACCATTAGTTGTATGTTGCTTTTTTGTCTCTGGAATATGTCATCCCTGCTCTAAAAAAAAAGGAGAAAAAAAAAAGATTTGGATTCAATTGAAAAAGCCTTTCTCTCCCCTGGGAAAAAAAAAAAAAAAAAGACTTTCATTTGGAAGAGATGTAAAATGATCACCTAGTCCAGCCGCCTGATCACTTCAGGGCTGACCAAAAGTTCAAACACATTATTAAAGGGTGTTGCCCAAATGCCTCATGAACACAGGCAGGCTTGAGGCATTGACCACGTCTCCTGGAAGTGTCTTCCAGGGTTTGACCTCCCTCTCAGTAAACAAATGCTTTGTTTAGTCCAGACTAAACTTCCCTAGGTGCAGCTCTGAACTATTGTTGGCAGGTCTGTTTTATCATTGCCCAGAGAGCTTTCACATCTCAGTGCAGGTTTTGCCCAGAAATACAATATCCTTACTTATTTCAAAGACAGCAGTTATGCAGCCCAAGAGAGAAAAAATCCTTTACTTCACCCCAAATAGTATGCAGCAGTCATTCACTGCAGTTATTCTGTAATACCAAATATGGTGTATTATAATTCGATATCCCCATATAATCAATCTAAAACCTCTCTGACTGCACTTAACCTGAAAAACAGAATTTTGAAAAAGTTAGGAAGCTTGTTAAAAAGAGGATAAAAAGGGATAACTAAAATTTAATCCTTTTAGGCACAAGGAGAACACTGCAGAGCACCCCACTGTTAGTGAGGCATCAGTACCCATTACATATTAAGACAGAATAAGTAATTGATGTGATTAAGCAGAATAGCAAGGGAAGGTATGAGAAAGAAGAAGCATATTCCAGAAATAAGAAGTTACATTTAGATGAATAAAATAGAATCGAACTCTAGGAGGATAAATCAAAACATTCTGGATGAACACTGTTTCCAAATCTACCTGGAATAAAAATATTGCAGCCTGTACACAGAGTCAGCTGATGATTAGTGTATAAAATGAGCCTTCAAAGTGACTATTTTGAAGTGAGGTAGTGATTTTTTTTTTTCTTTAATTAGTGTTCACTGAGGAGAAAAATCCAGAGATCCATTATGGAACTTCTTGTGGGAAGGTCAGCAGGTCTGTCTGAAGCTGAAGCATGAATGAAGTTAATTTTGGTTTTTAACATCATACTTAGCACCACTTTTGTGTTAAGTGATAAAAGTTGCACCAGACAAAAAGGAAACAGGAACAAAGATTCTGGGTACTATCCGGGTAACTGGAGGTCAGTAGGCCAAATGTGTGTGAAGAAGAAAATCATGTCAAATAACGGATCCCAAGGTCTGAAAATCTTGGGAAAAAAGTCAATACATGTTGGGTTGTTGAAAAAATCTGCTTGCAAGACTCTGGAATTTTTTTACAAGGGTAAAAACCTAGTAGCCTAACATTTCAAGAGGCTTTCACTAAATTCTAAAAACTTTAGAGAAACAAAGCAACCATGGGATGAGGAGAAGGTTGTGATACAGTTAAATAGTTGCCTTACAGAAAATGAGAAACTGATAGCAGTATGTACTCAGTTATCAAAATAAAAAACATGCAGAAGGGTTAATAAGAAGGAAAGATTTCTAATCATATGAAGTTACTGATAACAATAAAGACAATAGAAATAAATAAACTCCAAAAGGAAATTTTAGTCCTAAATGATAGTAAAGCAACTAATAAAATTTGTTATAGACAGACACATAAGTGATGGGTGCATAAGTAGTTCTTCTTAAGCTAAATAATTAATGAAGGATGTAACCCAAGTTTATATGTGGAATATCATGATCTTTGTGGACCATTATCAAACATGAGTGGTATCTAGAGGCTGTAACAGTTTTATGAAAACTTGACCTCAAAACTCATTATTTGACAAAAATAAATACTACTATAAGCTACTAAGAAACAATAAAAACACCTCTGAAAAAAAACATTACACACTACCACATATGTCCATAGTTCACTTTTCTTCTTTGAAGCACTGACTTCCCTGACTTAAGATGGATCAATAAATTGGGGAAAAAAATTAATTGTTTAAGAATGGCTAATCAGAAGACAGAGAGTTTAGTGTGGCATGAAAGATCTATAAAATTCAGGAGCACAAATCTTTTGAACATTTGTCATCTCTCCCAACACAGGCATTAGGAACCTACTAGTGAAAGGGTGAAAGTAGAAGGAACAAGGCTGAGAACGCTTAGTAAGATAATACAGCTTTTCACACAGGAAGATATCTGTGTAAACCCCTACTGAGGTTAGTGTAGGTACTGACAGGTGACTCAGAGTTGATGGAAGACTAGACAAACATTTAATAAGGCATTGAGAGTTTTTAAGTAGAAAAAGCACAGCAGGTTCAAGAAACCTCCAAAGCTAAAACAATGGCCAGCAGAGCTTGCTGGGTAAAAAATAATTTATAAGCATCACTTAATCTATTTTCTCTCTTCATTCCATGCCTGCATGTAGCTGCTGCAGAAGGCAGGCTTCTGCATTGCACGGGCCTTTCCTTGGTCTGAGCCAGTGCTGCTGTTCCTGAGAGCTACTGGGAGGAGGTAGGTCTCTACAACTCCTTGCACTGGGGTGTGGATTTGGCCTTCTGATACTTTTTGTTGCACTTTTGCACCATGGGGTTAAATCACTCAAACAGGACTTGAGTAATTAAGGTAATTACTAAATTATACAGGTGAGGAGAAAGAGGATGAGAGAAGGAAGGTGTTCTTGCACTCTCACCTCAGCCTCTCAGAAGCCTCACGATTCTTTAACAAGTTCACTGTTACTGCTGGGAAGGAGAGGGAAAAGAATAATAATTTTTGGTGGTTTTAAATACACTGCTGGTATTACCTTATGTTCACAACTATTTTATATGCCTGGGCACCTCAGGGACCAATTAACAAAAATCTCTAGAGCAAAATCCCGATGCAGCTTTTCCTCGTGATACAGCATTCCCAGAATTTCAACGTAGACCAGATGTACTCGATGTTTTTGAAGCACTATAGAAAAGTAAGGAAATGTACTAAATAATATATTATAGACAGAAATTCTGAGTGTCCTCTCTGATAGAAGGCAAGAAAGAGCCAAATAAAAAGAAGAAAGACAATCCCATAGTTCTTTGTCCTCACCTTTATACATTTGCTATATAATATATATATTATTTTCCCTGGCAACTATTCTCCTACATACAGGTTCTTCTCTGATGTCAGCCCAAGTATTAGGAAAAACTTACTTTTTTCCTAAACATTTAAGTTGATAAAACCTTAATCCGTTATTAGAATGCTTTTGAAAAGGGAAAATTTTGGGCTGAATGATCAGCATATTTGACAAAAATTCTCATATAGTTTTAGTTTATTTTAGACTTAATTTCTCAATTTAGAAGAGTAAGCAAAGGAAAAAAAAATCTTCTGGACATATTCTGATTAGATTTCATATACATACATAGACGACACATGTAATTCCTAAACAAAATAGAACATAATAAAATAAATTTTTGGGAATTATACTGAATTATTATTTCTTTTTTTTTGTCCTATCACTAACAAGAAATGATTTATTGATACCAAGAGAAAATATTTATTGCTCAAAGGCTTTTAGGAGAGAGAACCAACCAGATTAATATGTTAACCTAAATTTTCACATACACAAAGAGATTCCCCTGATGCCAAATGTACCCAAAACTAGACATGATCCTAATTTCCATTCAAAGGCTGTTGGAGATAGGCTTTCCCAAAACAGTCAAATCTCATTAGCCAACAGGTCTTGAAGACAGCAAGATAGATGTTAAGCTGCATGTTACATATTATGATCCCAGACTTTATAATTGATTTTGAGGAAAACAAACATACACCATTTGTGAGGCAACAAGCTATATAATAAGTAGGAACTTATTTAAAAGGCTCAGAATCACGAAGATTCAATTACAATATTATTTTTACTAGCTAACATTTTCAAAATTCTTATATGGTGTAAGGATTGCGTCTCATAGCTAGAGAAGAAAAAAACTAAAGTTCAGTCAAATCTTTTTTTACAACATATTTACAACTCCCCTTCAAGCATAATACAGTATTTCCTAGTCATGTTTAATAATGGATGTTTATAATAAAAGAGACAACAACTTTTTGTCTCTGTTATGAAAGTATGAGTACATGGAATAGACTTTGAAAGAAACTCTGGTAGCAAAAGTTCTTCTGGGGAATGCTTGGGTTTCAACATACTGATTTAGCTCAGGCACGACCAGGACACTGAACATCTGCTCCTAAACAAAGTCGAGAAGAGCAAAGGTACAACTATACTTAGCTGAAATCTCCAGCTTTTCCTCATGACTCTGAACACATCACATGTTTTCATGCCAGGCAATACTTCTCAGTCTCTTTATTCAATACAATTAGAATTCTTAAATAGATACACATACTGGTCCTGGGTACATATATGAACTCCATCCATGTTGCTATTGGAGCAACTTGTATAGCTCATTTTTAGCCATTATTCCCCAAGAATTCCTCAGAATAGAATCAATCACTTAAATGCCATTTAAATATATGCTGACACTCAGGGGACCTCTTCCGTCCTCCAGGACAGCTGTTGGACATCAGATGGTTCATGAAAATAACTCCTCCAGGAAAACCTGAGTTCAACCACGTTTCAGCTGGAATGAGGATTGTAACTGTTTTAGTCACTGTTGAAGGCAAAAGATACAGTTGTTTTTAAAAGGCTATCCCTAATGGACTCACACAATAAAATATTTGTTGTGAAGCATAACTGATGTGGTTTCAGTGTACATTAAACATTAATGCTTCTTTGTCTTACATGCTAATAATTCTTGCAATGAATTTAACAGATTCTGCACAATATTTCAAAACAGTTTACAATATAATCTATTCTATTTTTCTCCACTTTCTCCATAATGGAGCTATTTATACCTATAATTACTGAATTAAAAAAAAAAATCCTATTTATAGGATACGCTAACTTATTTGTAGGTAGAATAACCTGTTGCATCCACCATATTATATCAGAAAGCTTTTATCTTTTCTTTTTTTTTTTTTATGACTTTACAAATGTCACTGAAAAATGTAAGTTTTGATCTCTGGCCAAAACTCATAAACAGAAAGCAATAATAAGAATTATGACTTTTTTTCTATCTTCAAATTTATCCAAAAAACCTGTATCAATTTCATACTGCTTACATATTCAGCTTCAACAAGACAGGTATGTTCAGAGATAATGACAGGTTTTGAAGTTTTGAAGTATTTAGTGTAGCTGAGGCTGAATTTCAAGTCTGTAATTAAAATTGAAATAAGCAGGAAAAAAAAAGAGAAAAAAGTAATTCAATATGTTATTGAATGCATTTTGCAGAATCTAATTTCTAGTAGCCTGAGTGGCTTTGAGAAAATGCAGTTTTCCATAGAAACCTTAAAGGAATAAAACAACCATACAGAGGACCCTCGGGAAGGGGAAGTGTAGCAAGGATGTGTCACTTGGGGATCTTGATAGACACCAAGTGTTGATCTTTACTCTTGCCTACTTTTCTGCAGAAAGTTTCTAAACAGCAGAAGTACTGCCTGCTACTTTTGTAGGTCAAAATTGCTATATCTGATGAGGGATTAAAATGGATTTTAAAGAGAGAGCAGTGCATAGACTCTCTCTATTAATCCTTTGAAGACAAGTGTATCATAGGAAAGATCCATAACGGAAGTCAAAGGGTCAATACCTTTGCTAAGTGCAAATACCAGAAAGTGCTCCCGGTTGCTCTTTCAGAACACCCAAACTACCTTTTCTTTTCACTATATTCTGTTTTCTTTCCGTTTTTACTACCACTATTACTGCAGCTCCTCTTGGCACCACTCTAGTTTATGGGTAGAGAGTGGTACTATTATACACCACTCTTCCTAGCACTTTAAAACTGACCCAGGAATATCTTTCTTTCATCTGAAGGGTGTCACATGAACACTTTTTTCAACTAAATTAGAAAGTAGTATAGCTTGCAAGAGAAGGCTAGCTCCAGCATTGAAACCGATTTGAGTAGACATTGATTCCTTAAAAATATATAGTTATTTTGAATTGTAATAAATCAAAATTTTATTATATTATTTTAACAAAATAAAAAACCCTCTCTTGTTTTCACTAGTAGAATGAAAACAAACAAAACCAAAAAACAACTACCCCCCAGAAAAACCCCCATCAACTCCCAAACCCTTAAAGTTACAAATTACATTGCAACTACTCGGATAATGTGTTCTATCAATGTTTTATTGTCAAGAGGTCAAAACTAGAGAGGTAAAAATATAATAATAATAATAATAATAATAACAATAATAATAATAATAATAATTATTATTATTATTATTATTGTTGTTATTATTATTATTATTTTCTAAATCTTGATACTGCTTCCTAGGCTTCAAGAACTACTTATTCTCTTAGCTACATGAAAATAAGATTACTGTCAAAAGGATTTCTGGACTCTTTCTAGACTGACAGGACAGGTATTTACCACAACTCCACAACTTTTTCCATTATTTGTTTTTCATCTTATTCAGAATTGGAAGCAACTTGAGATATGATTTTTGCATTCAATTCTATTATATAATTTGTAGTCAGACAGCAGCATGAGGGTCCCTGGGAACACTGCTGCAATATGAAGTTACCTTCCATGGTAAATGGTGTTAACATTTGGCCTGGATTACTTCTGTAAGTGTTCTTAGTCACTTTGCATTTATATCTCTGAAGGAGTTTAAAGCTTTTGAATATGTTGGGAGAAGTCACTGACTGAATACACAGCTGTCCCTTAGCAATGACTTGTGAAGAAAATCAGCAAAGTGGCAAATAGCTCTGCTATTGCTCTAGTAATGTATTTATTCTGCATGACATGGTAGAATTTGGTTGCCAGCAAAAGTCAGTCCATTTCCCCTTGGAGATACACCAGGAATCTGAGATTCACAGCATCTCACTAAGCCTGGTATTTATGTTTCTTCTCTGTACAGTGATGGTACAACATCATTTTCCTAAGAATAATTACCCATCAAAAAAGAAACAAGCTAGTGCCCAGAATGGACAGTTCTCTGCTCTCTGTTTTCTGTTTACTACTTCCAATAAACTTGATGATACATCTTGTACAGCAAGCTACAATTTTTTTTAATGATGATCACATAAAATGATCCATTGAACAATAAACTCTGGCCATTATCTATCTAGATGTAAGTACTGAAGCACCTGTACTGTTAATCATTTTTATGTGACTATTATGTGAGGAGAATCCCATGATAAGGACTTGGCTGAGGAACTAAACATGGGGACCAAACCAAAATGATCACTGGAAGGTGCTTAATGGCTGTAAATGCAAGGCTTCTAGGTCTTACTGTGTCTTTATTAAATGACATTATGCAAAAAGAGAAGTAGCATGACAAAAAGGGACAAAAATTATAGCAAACAGCTGAGAAATATGACAGAAAACAAAAAATATATGTAGTCTCTTAAACACAATATAATATTAGGCTTTCAAATGGAAAGAATCAAGGAGAGAAACTAAGAATTTTTGGTGTACAGACAAATAAACTGTCTGGGTTTTATGTATCTATAAAAACATTTAAATGCTGATAACACTGGAGTGTTGTTGCATGGATAATAGAGGTAAGAGCCTCTACAGTTAAGCCAAGTCCAATTAACCAAACAAGAAACTTCCTTGTGATCACTGGGAGATGAATGAACTAGTAAATGACTAGTGACCATATTTGTATTTAGTTCAGACGATTTAATTATCTAGTAGTTATATAGACATAAGAAACGAAGAATAGAAGAAAACATTATTTAGGAGGTTCGACTGGCTGACTTATGGAGAAACATCAAGGAAACTAACCACATGCATCTAGTTAAATTATGTTTAAGGAAATATTCAGCATGAAGTCTAAGATGAAAATACTGAGAAGGAAATTATACAGAAGCCCACAAGAATTACTAGGAATAATTAAAAAAAAAAATTCACAAATAAATATCCAAGTTGACCAGCAGTAATAATTATTAAACAGGAGAATAATTTTTTCTCAAGAAATTCACCGAAAAGCCATTTAATTACTATTAGAGAAAAAATGTGAAACATGGTATATGATATGGCAAAATTAGGCATAAAAAAAATTAGAATATCTTTCCTAGGGTAATTTTTCATCTTTAGCACTGTTATAGAAGCAATTCTATCTATAATTCTGTTGCACCCAAAACATACTCTTTAAAACAGGAAGAATACAGAGGTTTTAATTAAATGAGACCTGTGTGTGGAAATTCAGTAAAGAGATCCAAATAGTTTCACACATTGCTATACTTTTGGCTTTCCCTCATCTTGGTTAAGTTCCAGGTGGTAAAGCACTGTACAATTTCACCTCTGAGCTTTTTTTCTCTTTTAATGGAAGGGGATATTTTTTTATCTTTCTCTGAAGCATTTTATGTAACAGCAGCTAGAAATCAAATGCTTTTGTGCAATAGTGCCATTGAAGTCTTTTAGCTTTACTTGTTTAGAGGGCTTTGCTCACCTTCTGGAGATAAATGAATTTGCCAGTAGGGCAGGGCCAGGAGGGAATTTTCCTTCCATTAAGGATGGATACAATTGCTCTTTTGTTCTGCTTCTTTGTTTTGTCTCATTTCTTACTTGCACTTCTGTAAAGTGTACCTTCCCTAACCAGCATATAGGAATTTAGGTTTCCTTTTAGGTCCTGGCAAAGAATGGCTCTTCCTTGATGCTTCCTGTTCTCTACTAGTGGCACACTGAGGTTATGTTGTTTTGTTGTGTGTGGTTCTTTAAATTAATTTTTTTCTGTTGTACTTAGTGGTTTTCTGTAGTGCACAGAAGAGCTCATGCTTCCACTTCCTTCAGGTTTTTGAGGAAAAGCAGAACCACAATTGTCTCCTATTTTCAATTCCTGTCTCCTTAAAATACAGCCAACAAAGTGCAGCAGCAGTGTAGATTGCCTGTATTTAGCAAAGTTACCCAAGTAGATTGTTTTGGATTTCTGCTTATTCTGTCAGTTCATTTCTCCCAGAAGAATGAAATGTTTGGGAGGTGAAAAGTTATGTACACAAGGGAGCTGATGGATGTATACAGAGTATACTGGACTGTTTTAGAGTTCATCATACTTGCAGTAAGCACTGATTTGGTGTATAGCTCTTGAATTGATGAAACATTTGCATCTTAATTCTGATGGAGTTAAGGCTGCAGATATATTTCCTAACACGCTATTTCTATTCCCACAGAAATGTCCAGTCAGAGAAGATCTGGAAACAGAACTGCAAGATTTAAAAGCCTAAAGCAGCATGTCTAGGGATTTGGCAGGATGAAGAAATTAATTACATCAAAACAAGTTCCCACATAAGGGAACAGTCTAAACAAGAGAATTGTACTGTAAAGTGTATACAATCCCCATGGACACAACACTGTCTACATATATGGCTTCTGCTACATCTATTTATCTATCCATCTATCTATTCATCTATCTATCTATCTATCTATGTCCTGTAAAGTAGGTGCTTGCTAAAACAACACAAGCTCTTAAAAATACTTGCATAAATGGCTCATATTAAAGAAACAAAGGAGAAAACATTAAATGAAGGCCAATGTGATAAAAGTTTAGGACCAAGAATCAGAACAAGGAATACTGATCTATATTGGTTTATTTTTCCTTCAAGTGATTAGATTAGATAAATCTACATACTTGGCTAACAAATTTATCACTGGAAATATGCAAAATTTGCCATTTAAATTGCATGTGGGAGATCAACGCTGGAATCTGCTACATTAGTCAGAAAAATAACATCTTGAATAGAGGAAGGGAGGTCTTGCATCCCAGATGGGTTGAAGATTCTAGTGTCTGATCAATTAGTTTTGTTAATAATATAAATGTAATAAGTTAGAATCAAGACAAAAGCAACAAACCTTTTCAGGGTCATGGAAACAGATAGCGTTTATCAGTAGTTTAGTTTTAACACTTCATGAAAGTATTAATGGAGAATAAATTTCACTTCACATTGGATTTCTTTTTTCACGTATCACAGCTCCTTCCTCCACTCATATTTTACATTACGTTTTTCATGTAATTATAGAAAGATAACTTGATGTACCGTTCTTTGTCATATCTCACCGAGCTGTGCACATTAAAAAACTCTGCAGCTTAGTGGAGAGCAAAAATGAAAATAACAGAGTAAGTCACATAGCTAAAGTCTTTGATCATATAGTGAAATAAAATGAATTCAAGTTACATGCAATCCTTGAGCATATGTCATTAGTTTATTTGGCTGCAGATCTCCTTTGTGCGTTGCTGTTTTTCATATAGAACATTTTGCCATGTATATATTTATTCTTTGACCGAGGAAGAGTTTGAAAATTCTTACCAACAGATATTTTCTCCTCCTCCTCACATCTGTTATGGAAAGAAACAAAACAAAACCTCAGCTTTTTGGAAAAAAATAAAAGTGTAAAACAGGAAAAAAAAAATCCATCATTAAAATACATACAAGACATGAAATGCTGGAAATGACCTGTTAGATATTATATTCAATGACACTTAGGTTACCAGAGTTTCCATTTCAGCAGAACACTTGGGATCAGTGTAGGGTATGCTGGGAACTGAGATTTGTGGAAGGTGAGGTGCGTATAAAGGTGTGAAGGGCTGAAGTACAGGCTTGGGAAGTGAAGTCACACCAGGAGAGGAAGGAAGCTCCTCTCCTTTCATGCACGTGTGTGCAGGGAATTGTACACAAGGCTTGTCCTGGAGGGAAGCAATGCTGTCACATTACCCATGGGCTCACACAAGTGGGCGCTGGTGCCCAAACAAGCGCAGCAGCTCTTGCCTGCTGCTTAATGGGTGCTGAATGTTGAAGGCGAGGTTTTATGGATTTAAAAGGAGAAGCAGAGGGTGCTTTGTTCCATCTTCAGCTCATGCACACCATGCCCATGTACTGAAACCTCAAGGGTGTGTGCCTTGCCATTTTTGAAGTGCTCCTCAGCTCGTGGAGGATTTGTGCACAATTTTCACAGGGGCAGAGAAGCATGACCCACTAACTCCTTGTTCCTAGAGCTTACACTCAAAAAATGATCTGACAGTACTTCTTTTTCTCTGCTCATCATTGTCAAAGGCTTGATGTGTATCACATTTGTGATGCATCATTTAGACCTGTGATAAAATGCCACATTATTTGCTTCTTCTAACAACCCCTTTGTATATCTGACCCCCATTGCATTGTGCTAAAATGGAGTTATAGAACACAGCAAAATGACTGTCATTTGGCAGAAATATTATTTTATCTTAGATTTTGCTTCTGATTTATGTACAGCAACAAACAGCTAACAGAAATCAGTGTTCAATGACCAACTCAATCAAAATATTTGAAGAGAAGCTTCACTATCCTGTCAGCTTTTGATATTTTCTTTTTTGGATATTTATCTATCCTTTTTCCTACCTTTGTTTCTTACCTGGTAATACATTAGCTTAGTTAAAGAGTTTTGCTTTGAATTTAATTCCATCATTATGAGCAATGACCTTTCCTTTTACCTTTAGCTCCTTCACATCTGAAACAAAGATGACACATCAGTAATACGTGTAACTGAATTATGACATTTTTAATCTGTAGAGATATGAAAAGAAGTTTTCAACACTTCTTTCACTGTTCAAAAATTTCAGCCAAAATTCCAGAGGCAAGTAGATACTTTGGAAGCCACAGAGGTTTTGTAGAATGAGACCATTTACACAACAAACCTTGAAAGATACACAAAAAAAGTCCCCCCCCAAAAAACCGACCAAACAAAAGAAAAAATCTTTACATTTACAGGAAGAGGAATACATCTTTGATTAAAAAAAAATGCTTTGTGATAAAGTATTTCTCTCTGATTCAGCTGTGAAGATATGTTCACGGGCAGAGTAATCTTAATCTTGTAGTCCGAGTCAGTGGAAAAGATCTAGCATTTCAATCTCCAGATCAGTTTAGGGGTGTTAAATGATTGCTGTCATCTGACCTGAGAGCCAATTGATACAGGCACAGGATTTTAATTGTTTGAGGAACGTTAAGTTTTGCACTGGAGCCCTACCCAGTGTGACAAATAGTCTCCATATACCAGCAGCCCTGGCTGCAGGAGCCCTTCCTGGCACCCTTCCACTGCCCACGGCTGTGTCCAGTTTTGAGGCTCACAGGGGTCTCTCTGTGCAGTGTTGAGGAGGGTCTGAGCCGAGCACCTCACCCTTGCTTGACTGTTCCTCCTCTGCTTCCATTACTGTGAGTGTTGCAAAAGAACATCAGTCACCTCGGCCACAACCTTGAATTCTGTGTGCCCTTCTGGTCACGGCAATATAAGATATGAAGCTCTCAGAGTGTCCAAAGGACAGGAACAAAGATGGTGAAGGGCCTTGAGGGGAAGCCATATGAGGAGCAGCTGAGGGCACTTGGTCTGTTCAGCCTAGAGAAGAGGAGACTGAGGGGAGACCTCACTGCAGTTACAACTTCCTTGTGAGGGGAAGAGGAGAGACAGACACTGATCTCTGCTCTGGGGTGGCCAGTGACAAGACCTGAGGGAACAGCCTGAAGTTGTGTCAGGGGAGGTTTAGGTTGGATATTAGAAAGAGGTTCTTCACCCAGAGGGTGTTTGGGCACTGGAACAGACTCCCCAGGGAAGCAATCACAGCCCCCAGCCTGACAGAGTTCAGGAAGGGTCGGACAATGCTCTCAGGCACACGGTGTGACTCTAAGGGGATGGTCCTGTGCAGGGTCAAGAGTTGGAGTCAATGATCCTTGTGGGTCCCTTCAAACTCAGGATATTCTGTGATCTCTCTTGCAAGGAATAAAATTGCAGTTGCCTTAAAAATCTGGATCAGTTTGTTTTGATTCCATATACATATTGCCTTTCTTCTTCAGCCTTTTTGCATACTGGATACTGATACATACTGGATTATCAAATTTCTACTGGATTGTCTACTTTCCTCGGTCTAGTCTGCATAGCCCAACACAGTATCATTTTATGAAAGATTTTCTTTTTGCACTTTTTTTGCAATTCTTAAGCCTGCTTCCTCTCTCCTTTTCAAACACTTTCCCTTTGGTTCCTTTTTTAAATTTGTGTGTACATTTCTGGATTTATTAATTTTCTCAGATCCCCTTCTACTGCTGGCTAAGGAGTCCAGCTTTCAGCAAGTTAGATTGTTGAGTTATTACAACTGTTTTGTAGCAAGTGGTGCATCAGGTCACACAAAGATAATGAGAGACTTTCATACCAAGAAGCCTGTAGGCATCATCAAAAGATAAGTTGAAGTATAACTCGAGATGAAAAGAAAAGAAGTAGAACAAAACCCAATTAATTTCCAAAGTAATTAAGGATTTGAAAATATTTGAAAAACATCAATAACAAAGAATAGTGATTTTAATTGCCAGAAAACTTTAACAAGAACTTCGTCATTTGGTCTACTACCAATTATATGTAGGTTATAAAGTTGCCTATGAAAATTTCATATTTAATTGCAAAAATCAAAATAATTTCTGTTCATGTCTATTTATTAAATAAATTGTTCTGTCTCAATCGATGTCAGGTTGTGTTTTTAAACTTATGATATCCTTTACAGATGTAAATGGTGGTAGTCTCATTTCTACGTCTCTTTTCTTATATTTATTTTTCAGGAAAAGATTCTCATTTGGTTTTCATATACCTGTCTATTTCAGCCAGTAGTAAGAGATTTTATGTTTGCATGATTTCGGTTTTTTTGTTTTAAAAAGCTTCATTTGAAAATTCACTGCTCCCCCCACCCCAGCTCTGTTATCATTTTGTCCTTTCCTCACTCATCTTTTCTATTTCTAAACCATTTCATAGCACCTCCTCTGTAATTCCTATTTGCTCTCACATTTTTCCACTCTGCTACATCCTAATTTCAGTGGAGATTTTTTACAGTTCCCCTGAATCATAACTCTCAAGAACAGATGGATAGGGACAAACCATTGAATAATGAAACTAGACTTGCTTAGACTGATTACTTTGTACTCTCTGTGACCTTAGTTTTTTCAAATGGAGAATTCCTTCAACTTTTTATTCTGAAAAACAAACTCAATATAAAAGGTCATCCTGAACTGATTGCAGGATTAAGGGTCCTAGAAAATGTGATCTAAGAAAAATATCTAACTGATTTCCATCCCAAGTAACTTCAGCCTTAAGAGAATATAAAAAAATATTTATTGTTGCTTTCTTAAAGTTTCAAAGATACCCTCTTTCAGTCACAGAAGTTTCCGTATTTTTTTTTTAAACTGGTAAATTAATGTAGTAACTATAGACTGCTGTGAGGTATTACTGAAACAAGTAATTTTCTGACCTACCAAAAAATTTATCAGGAAAATAATGTAACACAAAGTAAGTTAAAGAAGTGAGACCACAGATTCTCTGTAGACATTCTGTTGTATAGTTCTGGTTATTCTATTCTGGTGAAACTCAAGCTGTAATAAATCATGGCATCTCTCAATGGCAGTTCCAAATGAACATGTTTATTGGGACAGACAAGTACATCACTAAGAGTGTTATTTACTTCAGGTGCTGATATACAGTACCAGTTGTTGGATTTAAACACTGACTCAGCCACTGCAGCTGAAAACTGTGGGAATTTTTCAAATCATACACCAATATGAGCAAAAACAGGGGCATCATAGCATAACGTAACTAATGCTGATTTTTTTCTAACAGCACAGAAACCATGAAGTTTGACAGAAAATTCTCCAACAGAACCAGGCAAAAATTCCACTCCAATCTCTAACAACAGCAAAACAAATACTTTCAGATTAAAATTTAATGCTGTGATGATAACCTTTAAGAAAGTTTAAAGAAAGTTTTACTTTGAAAAATCAGAGACTGAACTCTAGAGACTTGTTAATTTTCATAGATTTCTTCAAATCACATATAATCTCTATTTTTCTCAAGTAAGTAGTATGTTTGCCAGCAGGCCAAACGCAAATGTGAGATGGGATGTTTTGTGTAAGTAATGCAGAATGTAGTGCACAGCCAGCACTGCTGTGAGCTTTTCCTCCACCACGGAATATGGGGAACAAACTCATGTAGAGATCTGGGGAATCAACCTGATACAAAGGGTGGTTTTGTTAGATGTAGGATAAGAAAAAAACCCCTAACTCTAACCCTGACCCCCACAACCCATAACAAATCAATGGACTGAATAAAAACCCTATAAAATAAAAGTTCATACAAAAAACACACACAGGTGATGGGCACACAGTGTGAAATGTACTTTAAGGTGGAATACTTCAGGAAGACAGGATGCCTGTTGATCTTGTGGGAGCTCCAATATCTAGAATTGTGGTGATTTTATCAAATAGGGATATTTGGCATGGAAATAAAAATAAATCTGCTTCAAGAGTTTATTAGTAGCCTCATGGGAGGAAAACATCTGTTCTAAAGGAAGGAAAGGAGGTGAGAGCTACCTCATAAGTAAAAGGACTGTTCAGTAGCCTCATCCATGTCCCCTGTCCTTCAAGATAAGGAATCATTGTGTGGTGCTGAGACCAAATGTAAAACAATGACCAGAACAACCAGAAGAGAGAGTTTATGTCCCGATAGTGAGAGGAGTTTTTGTGGTTATTCCAGCATCAAAAAATGAAGGATGATGCAGTTAAAGGTCCCCTTCTGAGGGATTTAATCCTATCTGAAAACTAGTCCAGGAATCATGAAACCTAACTGGAACCAAGTCAAAGATATTAAAGATATATTGTCAATACTAATGCTGCCTTTTGGCCATGCCTTGTTTCATCTTCTGTATAAGCTGCTTTACTAATTAATCTGTACAGTCATATATTTTCCTCATAGGAGACTGACATGATGACAGTCCTCTTCTGGTGTAAGTCAAGGAGATGAGTATAAAGCTGGTGTTATGAGACCTTCAGCTTCAGCACACAAGATTTGGCAGTGACTTACAAATACTGCAAGATTAATGTTCAACTCTATACATGGTTCACATGAAAACTAAAGTTGAAATTTCTGTTTCTTTTTAGAGATGACATTCCATGAAGCAACGCCACTGGCGAGACATAAAGTTCCAAGCAAAAAAAGCAACCCCCAAAGCGAAAAATCCCTACAGTATTGTTCTATTGTGGTGGGATAACCTTTCCTGGTCCTCAGGTGCCCACCAAAATGCTCTCTCACCCAATTCCTCAGCTGAACAGGGAGAAAATACGATGAAAAGAGGATGGGCTGAGGTAAGGACAGGCTGATAGTTCACACATTATGAAAATTATTGTCATAGGTAAAGCAGATTCAACTTGAGAAAATTAATTTAGCATGTAGATCTTTGTGGTCTTCTCCACCATACATTCTTCTCACAGTTCACAAACTGCTCCAATGTGAGTCCTTTCCACAGAGTCCAGTCTTTCAAGAACAGTCTGCCCCAGTGTGGGTCCCCCGTGGGGTCACAGGTCCTGCCACAAAACCTGCTCCTCCTGGGCCCCCCTCTACAAGCCTCAGCTCCTACCAGGATCCCGCTCCAGTGTTGGCTCTCCATGGGCTGCAGTGGCCTTCAGGACATATCCATGTCGTCCTCTGTTCTCCACACTCTACAGTGGGGATATCTGCTATACTGTGGCCCTCCGTGGCTGCAGGGAGACAACCTGTGTCACCACAGGTGCAGGGGAGTCTCTGCTCCAGGGCCAGAAGCGCCTCCTCCTCCTCCTTCTCTTCCTCCTGCTCCTCCTTCTTCTCTCAACTTGGTGCTTGCAGAGTTGTTTTTCTCACATTTATCACTTCTCTGTCCACAGCAGCACAACACTTCTTTCTTAAATCACAGAGGGTGCCACCAGTGTTGCTGCTGGGCTCAGTTTTGGCCAGCTAGGGTCCATAAGAGATGACTGAGAATGATCAAAGCCAAAGACTTCAGTTAACCCAGTATCAAGCAATACAAATTTCTGAAATGTACTGGAATACAGTTTATATTTCAAATCATCTTCCACATTTAAGCTTTCATGTAGTGCTTTATGGTACTGAAGATCAAATGTAGAATAATAGCTCACTAATGATTTCTTTAGTTTCTAAACCAAAACAGGTGAAAAAAAAATTAGTAAGGAAGCAGTTGTACAACTCTATTTGTTATTCTAGGTCAGAGGACAGTCAACGGCAGGGTAAGGACAGCAGCTTTCACAAAAACAGACCACAATTTGAAGGGAATGGTGAGCAGTCTATGAATATGTTTTATATACATGAGAGCATTTTTTATAACTATTAAGTTGTCCTACAGGAGAACTGGCAGATCCAGAAAATGAGAGTATTGAAACGACAGCAATCAGATCAGTGCAATTCAAAGAGAAGACAGTTAATTCAATAAACTACCAATCTAATCAGACATGCATCAGCTTTAGGGGTAAAAAAACAGGGAAAAATTACAAACTGACTAAAATGCTGTTGCCAAAGGGTAAGTCTGAAGGAGAGACAGAAGAATGAACATGAAAATAATCAGAAAGGCTACCTATACAGAAAGAAGAGGTTTTATAAACACAATAGAAAATGAAATCAAAGGGAAGCACAAGTCTCTTATTCAACAGGAAAGGAGAACAAAAAAGAGATTATGCACAACAAACTAAATTCAATATTTTCTTTAAATATTTTCATTATAAAAGAAAGAAAGAAAAAGGTAGTTTTTGACCACATACTTCACAAAACGAGTTTTATCACAAGGATAAGTATGTCAGAGAGAGTTTGAAAAGAACAGGGCAAAGAATATTTATATAAGTGAATTCAATATGTCATAATAACCTGATAAATTTGTCTCTAAATGCTTAAAAAAAATATAACCAAAGAGATTTATAAAACATTAGTGATTTTCTTCAAGAGATCAGAGAAGACAGCAGACTTGAAAAAGGGGAGGAATGTACAATTCTGTATCAAGCCTTAAGAAGTGAGTGGAAAGGAATGTAAAAGAATTACAGGTCATGGTACCTACCTTGAGGAATTAGGACAGAAAGAATTATCAATCTATTTATATTGAAAGAGAACAAATTGAAAAAGGCAGACAGTGTAGTTTTGTCAAAGTTCAGATAGTGTCAAAGCAATCTTATTTTCTCCAAGATGGAACATGTATCAGGTTAAAACAGAATATGTAACTGACTTAAATAAGGTTTTTCCTATTGCCCTGAGGGACATTCTCAAATGAAAACTAAAGAACCACAATACAGATAAAAACACAGGGGAGCACTCATTGCTTTATAAACTCCATGTCAAGTACTTATTAAGGCTTCCTTCACAGTGAGAGGGTCTTTCATCAATACAGCAGCAAGAGTAAAAGCAGAACATGACAAAAGGTGTCAATGACTTCAAATGTAATGTCGCGGGGAAAGAACTCAGGGTGGAATAGCAAAAAGGCTCCATGGGGGAAAAGTGAGCCCGAATGGTTAAAGGAAAATTCTTATGGAAACATAGACCAGAAAAGAAGAAAGGAAAAATTACTCCAGATATATGGATAATGCACACTCTACACAGATAATGGAAGGGGTCATAGATACAAACATTGTGCTGTGAAGTTGACTAAATCTGTCTGCTTGTTGCCTAATCCAATAAATTGTGAAGACTGTGGCTTTCAGATGTTTACTCTCTGTATATCTAATTGCTTAAATTTGGTGAGGGAACGCTGTAGCACAAGCTCCATATGTAGCTTGTTAACAGAGCTGCTGCTAACATTAGATATTCTGTTCTTCATCTCTGCAATCAATTCCTTACATCTCTCTCAGTTTCATCTGGAAGCAGATTGCTTAAAAGTAAAGTGATACAAAGTGTTTCCCAGCAACTACTTCATCACTTCCAGTGACCTTCAAATTACATTTAACATTTGTCTTGGACAAAACTATAAGGCTGCTCAGTGTTGTGGACAGGAAGATTCATCTGGTACTGTTAACCTGATCAATAGTGAAATAAAAAGTCAACTGAGCTTACATTTTTACAACCCCAGGAGAAAGTTAAAAAACACATTAGTTGGTTTAACAAAATGATGGCAGACAGAGAATCAGTATCCAAGGTTATAAATGATAGTAGCTCAGTAAGCCCTGTACATCATATACAGTCATAAACTACTCACACTGTATTTGTTTAAGGACAATCTCACTTTTGATTCTCTTACTTCAATAGCTCCTTTGATTTGTCCCCCAGAAAGAAATAAAAAAATTCCCAAAACCCAAACAAACAAATGAAAAAAAAACAAACCCAAAGAAAAAGAGGTTGCGTGGGTCAGAAACATACAAAATATTATGAATTACATAAAAACGGAAGGCGTCATGCAGTGGGGAGATTTATTCTATGAGCTCTAATTATCCAAACTGTGTGTCCATTAGTAAGTTCTTTGGTGCAACAGAAGTAGATTGGTAGAGTCAAACAGATGGTTGTAAAGCTCCTGAGCTTTATTCCTCTTCTTTCTTATGCTCCTTTCAGAAAAAAATGTTGTTCAATTTCCCTCCTTAATCCACAATTACATCCACTGTACATGACCCCAGTGATGATGTGGTGAACTCAGAGACTTGAAACAACACAGTGAGTTGACTTCCAGCATTTCTATAGAGTACAAGCAGATGTGCAGACTGACTTCTTTGCACCAGGACTGCTTTACCCTTGATCACCTATGGATGTTCTGAGCAGAAGAAATGCATCTTATTCTTTTAGGATGCAAGGACTCTATGCTCCTTTTGACCTCCCCTAAATATCAGTACGTGGCTTTCACTGCTGCCTCCATTAACCCTCAGAGAACATCATAGGTCTAAACCTGAGCAAGTTACTGCAGAGAATAAAATCGACGAGTGTTGCAGTGTGAAGTTTGAAAGAAATGTTTAAAGGAGGATGCTGGCAAGGGAAGGTGTTATTTGCTGCTTCATTGAATAGCAGAAGATAAATGGGAAAAGAGACTGTAAGTGATCGTTGTTGCTTAGTGGAGGCAGCCTTCATAAGGACGAGGGAAGTAGTAGGAAGAGCTGGCTGCGTAGTTTCTAGTGTCAAGGGGCTTGCTTTATGTCTAAGAAATCCTTCTCTTTTCCTTCAAATGATATGTTAAGTTCTGTCACATCCATCCAACTTTGCAGCTTTCCATGGAAATTGGCAAATAGTGCTGTGTCAAAGCATCTGAAGCTGTTAACAGAAAGACAACACCCATCCGCAAGACCCCATCACCACAAGGCTGTATTCCTTTTCCAGACAGCTCTCGCATCCAAACTCTTCAGTCTCAAAAGCTGCCTCTGTCCTCTTCCTGGAATAACCTGGAGATCAGTGTAGGCCTATTCCTGCAGGGAGCAATGGAAAGTTGTCTTTGCAGCCTTTCTCCCTTGCACAGACCCAAGTCAGACTGACCACAGCCCTCGGGATTAGGATGGGGCATCCACACCCCACAAGACAGGGTTCCTGCCCCATCTGTTCGCTACCATACCTCAGGGAACACACATATCAACGTGTCAGGGAGATGATGGATGTATGAGTAAGAGGAAAACCTGCAGATGAAGAGAAAGGGGTTCAAATAGCAAAAGCTTTTCCCCTAAGAAGGTAAATCTGTCCCATTACTTGCACAAACCGTAGCTGTTAGAAGAAGGATCTGAATGTGACCTAGACTTTCACAAACACATGGCCTGAATTACAGAAGTTCCAGCAAGATAACATAAACAAATAGTAGCCAGCATGTTACACATAAAATCTTGTTACAGGTAAAAGGGAACTAACCATTTTTAGGACTAAGGATTTTTTGTTAACCCAACTAGTGTTTTCACACTCTACTAGTCCAAGTCATCTAATAAGGGAAAATCTCAGTAATCTAGTTTAAATTGATACATAAAAACTTAGTATCTACCCCTTTTCTCTGTTACAATTGTTTTTCTACCCTGATTTGAGCCCATCTCTGCTACAAAACAAGACACTTAGATGTGTCTGTAAGAAGAACTTAATGACTGATTTGCTGGTCATTGGTCGGGACTGAATATTTCCACTGATACCAAACTGGAAACTAAAATAACATTGTAAATAACATGGTGCTGCTATTGTGGATTCCTAATATTTTGTGTTCAAAGAAATAATTTTGAGTTATTATACTGAGTTCAGCTGAGATGGAGTCAGTTTTCCTCTAAGTAGACCATATGTTTTGACTATTTATGAACAGTGCTTGCACAGTGTTAAGAATTTCTCTTTTCCCACTCTGCTCCCCACAGCAAATCGACGGGCGGGGAAGATGGCAAGAAACTGGGAGGGGACACAGTTGGGACAGCTGAACCCAACTGACCAAGGAGATAACTCCCCCATATGATGTCATGGTCAGGAATAAAAGCTTAGGGAAAGGATGCTTGAGCTTACGGCATTTGTCTTCCCAAGCAACCATTAATGCATAATGGAACCCTGCTTTCCAGGAAGTTGCTGAAGACCTGACACCGATGGCAGGTAGTGAATAAATTCCTCTTTTTGCTCTGCTTGCACATGCACATGCTTTGCCTGTCAAACTGTCTTTATCTCAAACCATGAGTTTTCTGCTTTTGCTTTTCTAATTTTCTCCTCCCTCTGAGGTGGTAATGAGCAAGGAACTGCATGGGTACTCACCTGCTAAGTATGGTCAACCCATTGTTACCATTTAATGTTCCAAGTAATTAATTATAATGATTACACAATATCTAGAGCAGAAGACTGTACCTTGTTTTGGAAATATACTGAAATTAGAGTACTTCAAATGGTTTTGTAATATTTTGAAGAGCTTTTCCAGTGTGAGTTTAAAGCAGCAATCGGATGGTGCAAAGTTTTCTCCAAAGACTGTGAAGAAGTTTGCTGGAGACATAGAATCGTAGAATGATTGGAAGGGACCTTAAAGATCATCTAGTTCCAATCCCCTGCTGTGGACAGGGACACTGCTACATTTTCTTCTGAAAAAGAGGATGGAGTGTAGTTGAGTCTTTTGCATCATAGTCTAAAAAACAGGAGAGATGTCAGTTGGTATTATTTATATGCAAGCAATCACTGTCCGTGTCAACCAGGACCACTTTTACAATACAAAATAGAGAAGATACTATAGCATAGATAAATCTCAGAGCAGTACAAATCAAGCTGAAAAGAAGAGATATGACTCAGAGTGGGAACTTTTCATGGCTGTGAGATGCTAGGAAGATGGTTTTCTTTGAGATCCATGTATCTGTCCTCTAGCCTGGTGGCGTGGTGTGCCTTTGGGGAAAAGTAAAAGATATTTTTCTCTAGATCTTTGACTTTGAAGCCTTCTTCATGTCATTAATTTGGAATGCTTTTAGGGAGGACTTTTGAGTTATTTGGAACAATTTGCTAGGCTTCAAGTGTTATTTAATCGTAAGCAAACTGGATGTAAAAGGCCTGACTAGTAATTTGAAGTTTTCCATCCTGATTGTCTTGTCTAATCCAAGGTACTATTAACAGTTTCGGCAACACTAAGCTATTATTAAAGCTCTGAGCAGCTGTTACAATGCTATTTTATTTTTTGTAGTAGAAAACAGTATGAATACCAGTGATAGAATTGTTTTAGCATCACACAGGTGACGCTACACAATCTAAATGTGACATTCCTATGGGAGAGCAGAAATTGTACTGTCCTGGTACATAACTGCAAATGTGCACAACATGAATTTCTAAATAATCATAGGAAAAATCAAAACAAGAGTCATCATTAGTAGCTGCTAAACTGCCAAGGATGCTATTAAACCTGATAATCCAATTAAACAAGTAAACAAAAGAAGATACAATAAAGATTAGTAACAATCCTGATGACACCACCCGCATTTTTTCTGAGTTTTCTTAGTCATAGACTGTGTTAACTGGTTCCACAGTCATTATGATAATCAGGCTGTCTTTCTGGGAATCTTTTGATAGCATGTTCATTAGACTTAGATACATGTGAGATAGTCATATACTTTTTTTAAGTAAGATAGAGAAAGGAGATATTTTGCTTCATTTTCCCTGCAGAAAAAATTTCCTCACAAACAAAAATACTCATTACAATTGTATTTTTTCTTATACAATGGTGGAATTGGAAAGAATTCTTAAAATTCCCAAAGCACCTTTTCTTCAATTTTTTTTGACAAATAAGGCAAGGAGTACAGGAATCTGCATATGACTTTTCATTTAAATACCTCACTGAAAGTTGGCTGTTAAAGCTGGGGCAAAAAGTTTGGAACTGCTTTTGAGTTTTATTGAGCTCAAGGGAGATGATCAAGCATGGTTAAGAAGTTACTTCTGCTCATTAAACTGGCTAAAGGATCCTGGATAGTATTGTACCCTTCCAACCCAAACCATTCTATGATTCTATGTACCAACAAACACACTCTGGAGAAGAAGCTGATCCTTAGCTCCCAGCACAGAATACTTTTGCCTTCTTTTCCATGTGTGCCTAACTGGATAGTTGAGTTGAAATGTGTACAGTTTTTGGCTCTTGGCCACACACTGAACCTTGCACAGCATAGCTAGAAGTGAAATTAGACTTCACTTAGAAACTCTTTTTATTGTAGCCTAAATTACTATCTTCATCCAATGATTTATGTATGTTTTTGGTACTCAGGGGAAGGAAACCTCCTTTCTTACTGTCCTTTTCACAAATATGTAGATCAGCCAAGATGGTTCCACAAATTCTGCGAAACTATTTCAGCAGTGATTTAGGGATTTTCTTAAGTTATCAGTTATATGCCCAACAAATCACTTCATCAGAATTTAGCTAACCATTCTTTTACATAGTTAAGAATAATCTTTGGACAGGTACAGCCATTTCATTATGAGCTCAATGTCAGATCAGATACCTGAAGAAATAGACATTTGTCATTATGATCTGTCTCTGAAATTTATGCTATATATATATTTTGCAAAAATATTTATTTCTAATTTGATACACAAAAACGTGTATTAAAAAAAACCAAACAAAACCAAGTGAGACTTCTTTGGTCTTCAGTGCTTACAACTTTAGCCATTTACAGAAGGTCCTAAGGACAATGTAATTTCAGTTTTGGTTTAATGACACTGTATTTTGTACCCTATTTCACATTTAATTTTACTGTTGGATCCTAATATCTGATACAGCTCTTCAAATTTCATTTAGTTTACATATTAGAACATCCCACTATGATTTAACATATCTTTTATTTGAAACTTTTATGTTTGAAAAGCTGGTTTGTAATTGTGCATCTTCGTTTATCACACTCTTGGTGCATTTCCCACATTGATATAAGTGGGGAAATATCTATATTGTTTCATTCATAATAGAGCTGGTGTTATTATTTGCACTGAGCTTTTCTCCATTTCTTTTCTTCTTTTCTTATGTTTTAACTGTGCTGACCCACTGCAGGGTATTTCTCAAGAGATGTGTAGTAATAGCAGGTGGTTTTAAGATACATGAAAGGTCATCACTTTAGTTTTTTCTCTTTTTTTTTTCTCTCAAAATAAAAGACTTTTCCTTTTAGTCCACACTGCAGCTCCATGAAACTATATTGTGAGCAGTATTTTATCACATTCACTCTTTGTCAAGGGTCATTTACACAGTTGAGGTAACTCAACAAAGGAAAAATGCATCGCAGAATATGGATTCCAGTTCTGGGCTTATTGCATGTTAGATGACATCCAAATGTTTAAAATTTACAGAATTATCATATCTCATCCCTCTCTATCCCTACAGAAAGAAATGGAAGCTTGGAAGAAAAACTTAATTTTTTTTTATTTTATTTTTTTGTGTTTTGTTTTAGTACTCTGAGAGATGGAAATTGCTTGCAGCTTGCCTTGAATGTGGAAAAAAAATTGCTCACCACCTGTATCTGTTCATAAATAATGAATTAATAGCTAATTTAAGCGGAATTTTATACAGCTTTCCTTCAAGGTACTGGAGGTAGGAATGTTTTTAGATTCTCGCCATTACAACATTTCATTTTCACAAATGCATATGATTTTAAACATCCAGCTTGTAAAAGCTGATGAGAAGTTATGACCTATCTACTGAGCTGCCAGCAATGACTAAATAGTTGCTGTTAGGCCTGTTCAGCTGTTAGGTAGAATTCATTATAATGCTTTTTATGGCTCTTTAAATTGAAATGTTTTGCCTCAACTGTGGTAAGATAACTGCACATACGTAGCTTTGGTAGCTCTGTCACCAGGAAATAACTTAAGGCTGCTGCAACTTGCTTGTTTTACATTATGCTCCCATATTCTTATATAACCGCTACTGTAAAAATGTTTTGCTGTCCTTTTCTAAATATCCAATAAAAGTATTGCTTTCAAAATATTTCTAGTCTAAAGATATAATATTCCACCAAAACAATAAGACATATATTGTTGCCTGTGTAATAAGTTATTGTAATTGGTAAGAGTCACATTAAGCAATAGAAGTATGTCACAGTCGAATCTGTCTGATAAATAAAGTGGGTTCAATTCTAACTATTATAATAGTAAATAGACTGGCCTAAGTAGACATTCTTATAAAAAATAAAAGTATAAACACTATAAAAAAAGTATAAACAGCACATAAAAATTACATTCTCAAGAACCTGAAACAGGCATTTCATCTCACTTCTGTGCAGTATCATAATTTCTCATCCCACTTAGTCAGATTAAAGCAAAAGTGGTGATTCTGGCCTCTCTGTGCACATAACTGCAAATTTCTGCCCTCCATCTGTGGGAGCTGTGCTATTTGTGGGTAAGTACTTAGTGTTAGCACAGAAAAGAAAAAAGAAAGCAGTAGAATAATGGACATAATGTACCAGGTACAGAAATATTCCCTTTGGTGACATTCCACCTTTAGGATTGCTTGTAGACATTGTGAATTCACAACCTTTCAGTAATCCTTCAAATACTGTAAATATAACCACTTAAATTATACATCCATTTTTTCAACAGTAGGACTAATATAATTTAATTTGTGTTCTGTCAAAAACCTTGAGATGAACCTCATGGTTTCATATAATGTTACTCTATCACTCCTCATCCTTTCTGATGTTTACATCAGTTATTAAGCAAAAGCAGTTTTCAGAGCCCATCAGTACACTGATAAGAAACCCAAAAGTTCTCCATAATCAGGTGGGGCCTCCCAGTTCCAGAGTCTGTTAGCTTCTCTTCAGTAAAGGGGTGCAAAAGTGGAATGGGAATCTGCTTTGCTTTTTCAATTTTTACACAAAGCTGGCAGCAGTTAACAGGATATAAAATGTTCTACCTTTCTCACTGCAGTGAGTACTTACCACAAACAAAAAAAAAAAAAGTTGTCACTGTGTCCAAATCAGTGTCATTTCTGTTTTTTATCAAGCAAAGAACATAGGGCTGGCAGCACAACTAAAAGAATCAGTTTTCCCTGGGACTTGCCTTCCCTCAGCTTCTGTCAGCCAAAGCCCATCATTATTTGCCGAGGAAGGAAAAGAGCACAAGTATAAACTGACCCTGAGGTAAACAGCGCTTTGGCAGGAATAAGAAGACCTTTCCAATGCCATTGAGAAAGGCTTAAGAAAGTGTGTTCATACTGAATTACTTATGTTTTTATTGTTTATGGAAAGATTGTGGAAAGAGACGTTGTCCTCACTGTAAGAAAGGAGAAGCTGTTAACTTTTCATTCATCCTGCTGAATAATGCAGCTGAAAATGAAGGGAATGCACGAATCTGTCACTTGCTACCTTGTATAGCATTCCTTATAGCTGATATATTCTACTTAAAAAATGAAAGCATTCTTACATGTGAGAACAGGGAGAGAAAGCCAGCTGTGTCCTGCCTGGACTGCATCCAAAGCAGTGTGAGCAGCAGGGGAGGGAGGGGATTCTCTGCTCTGCTCTGGTGAGACCCCACCCACCTCCAGCTCTGGGACCCCACCCACCTCCAGCTCTGGGGTCCCCAGCACAGGAAGGACATGGACCTGTTGGTGACTCCAGAGAAGGCCACCAAGCTGATTAGAGGGATGAAGCATGTCTCCTATAAAGAAGGCTGAGAGAATTGGGATTGTCCAGCCTGGAAAAGAGAAGGCTTTGGGGTGACCTAATTGCAGTGTCCAGTACCTGAAGGGAGCCTACAGGAAAGATAGAGAGGGACTATTTACAAGAGCCTGAAGTTACAGGACAAGGAGGAATTGCTTCAAACTGAAAGTAGGTTTAGATTAGATATTAGGAAGAAATTCTTTCCTGTGAGGGTGGTGAGACATTCCCAGGTTGCCCAGGGAAGCTGTGGATGTCCCATCTCTGGAAGTGTTCCAGGACAGGTTGGATGGAACTCTGAGATACCTGGTCTAGTGGAAATTGTCCCTGCCCATGGCAGGGAGTTGGAACTGAATGATCTTTAAGGTCCCTTCTAACACAAACCATTGTATGAAAGTCTGGTGGAGTTTAAACTGGAACAGTACAAATGGATGCCATGTGCAAGCTTTCACAGCATCTGTGTGTCAGTATGTTGCCGTGGGATTTAGGTGCTGAAAAAATCTCCAGAGCAGTTAATTAGGGGTGAGATAAGAAAGGGTTTATTTGCCAAGGCAGAAGATGTTACAAGACGCGCACCCCTGTGCCCGAGAGGTTACATTTTATAATACCATCCATCCAATCCCAGATATGTCCACCCTGTGGCCTTTTCTCTGGACCACCCCGGGGTCCACCCCCTTAAAATGGGTCTGGGGTGCATTTCGGGACCACCTACTTCATCACCTTCATCATCATCAGAGCACAAAGGGTACATAGTTACCTAATTCTTGATCGTGTTCTGTGGTTTAGGCCCAGATATACTGTTCTGTCAACTGTCTAGGCCTTGCCTTGACAAAAGACTAAACATTTCTATTAGATTTGGGGCTATGAATGATATAGGGAGGATAGAATGGGGTAAGAGGGTTAAGGAATGTGTAAACAAGGGTGCTACAGGGAAAGGGAAAGGGACAAGGGACAAAGAAGGGAAGGGTTTCTGCTTTTAAAACCTACTTCCACTACTTATAAAACTTACAAGTCTTACAAATATTAGAAAAATAAAAAAAACATTAGGGGCTTAAGGCATCAAGTAAAACACCGAGTTCTCTGAAATTGTCACAGATCAACTGGGTACCTGTAAGTGAAATCTCTAAGAAATGAACACTTGAGAAAGTCAAACCTCGAAGAGGTTAGCTCCAATTCATTAATTTGCAAGCTTTTTCCTCCCTTTGCAATACATTATACTTGGGTATAAATCTTACTTGATCCTTCTGAGGGGATGCAGGAATATCATTATCCCTATTGTAAAAATAAGATTGGTAATATTTACAAATAAAGAAAGAGTCATGAAGTTATGTCAGGTCACATAATAGAAATATTTTAGAGAAACTGAATCTAACACAGTGTCAAAAAGTTATGTGAACTGTTTTTTGACAATATATGAAAAAATAGCTTAGAAATTTAGTAAAATCACATAAAAGAATGAAGCCTCACTTACCTCACAGATATTTGAAACGCATGATGATACAGCATATGATTTCCAGAAGGAGGTGTATGAAATGCCATTAAATACAAATGATTTGTACTTGAATGTTTTATTATTTTTAAATCCTTTCAACTTTTTATTTGCTTTTCGGTACTATTTGAACATCTCACTGCTGCTATCTTCCGCTGCTCAGGTATCTGAAAATTTATATAATATTCATTTATGCTTACACTAAGGCCAGAGAGGAAAACACCATTTGATTTTTTTCTACATGACAAGACCTGAACATATCAGAATTGGTCCAATTTGTGTCCTGCTATCTTCCTTCAATTTGATTTAACAGTATTGCTTTTGGTGGTTCACATCTTTCCATATTAAAACTCTGTTGCCTCTTTTCTGTTTCTGTTCCCAAACTGTCTTTATGCACTTTTTTTTCCCTGTTTGCATATTATTCAGCATGGAGTACAAAAATTTAAGAATTATTTGAAAGCATTAGTAACATTAGCATTATTTTCTCTACCAGATTACTGGGGAAAAAAAAAAGCAGCCAAGAAAACACCATTTCTGCAGTACTCCCTGCCTTCTTTTTCTTCATTTCCGTATGATGTCATTTACCATCATCTTTTTTTGGAAGATTAGCTCTTCACACAGGGAAGGGTTTGTATATATCTCCTCTTTTCTATGGTGCCTCCCATCTCTACTAAGCACTAAACAGCTATTCATTTCCAAAACGCTTTTCTCCTGTATTGAGGCCCTTTTTGCATGAGTATCCTGTTTCTCCAATACATTCTTTCTGCCTAAAAGGGTTTTGAATCCTTAGTAATCTCCATAATCGTTTTGAAAGAGATTGCCGGCTGGTATCCTTGCCAGGTTAGTTCATTGCCTAAATACATCAAGATAAACTTCCTGCATTTGCCTATTAGTGGCATGTCTCTCATTTAGATTCACAAAAAGCTGCATATGCTATCTCAACTGGCAGAAGCAGAATTAACATTCTGCCCAAAAGGGAATGAAATGATCTCTTGGAAGGAAGATGAAGGTGTAGCATAAACAGATGGATGAGTCTCAGGAGCTCCTGGGAAATGATGACTCCAAGAAGCAGTATTGCAGCTGGAGTCAGTGGACAAAGACATTCCATAAACATGCTGATGGGGGACTGATGGTGTCCTGCAGAGGAGCATCAACTATGCCCCAGCTGGGAGTGTCAACACTTGTCTTGTCCAAGAGACTATTAAAAAGGACTGTAAAAACCTACTACTACTACCACAAACTGTTTCAATTGATAAAGAAATAAGTACAAGGATCTATCAGCTTTCGTGTCTTTTAAGATGGAAAGGAACAAATATAAGGAGAAATATAATGCCATGTTTCTTTCTTGAATTTGTTAAAACCAGTACATGCCCCTCCCCTTCTTTAAAATTCTTTTTCCAGTTTTCTAAATGTAATTCAAAGACAAACACTTTAAAATATTTTTAAGAATCTTAGGTAAATGTCCAATAGCATTTCCATATGACAAACTCTATATTACGTATAGATAACATTAATATTTCCTAGTTTTTACAATTTAGACTTCGCTATTGTAATTTTCTTTAGATATAGTATTCTCTATAAATATATATTCCCGCTGCTGTAAGACACATTTCTACTCTTTTTAATCCTCTAATTTTTCTTGGTCACTTAAAGAATATAAGATAGTGTAAACCACTTCAGGGAAATAAAAAAACCAAGAAATTAACTATATTCTGAGCACTTTTATGCAAATGCAATAATATTCTAGGCTTATTACATGATGTGACTTAGAGTAAAAGTCTCTGTGAAATCCTTGTAGTTGAGGCCGACCAGATTTAAACCAATAGAGAACTGAGCTCTGCATATGTCAACTCATTTCTGAATAAATTAACCTGGTTTAAACAATAGTATCAAATCTCAAGATACACGGCTAATGACACCAGATCTGAAGGTTTTATACTAAGTGGTTCAAACCCGGAGGAAAATGTCATCCTGTATAATCTAATCTAGTTTATTGTTTTATTGTAACAGAAGCTCCACATCTCTTTAAATATATTTAAAAGAGATTATGAGAGAAAGAGAATTAAAGCATTAACAGGATTGAAGCAGATAGAAAAACCTCCTATTTTTTCTTGTGAGCTGATACAGGATGATGAATAAAAGAATGTACTGCCAAGAAATGTATTTTTAACTCTATTGCTAACATTCCAGAACTCGAAGTTACAAATTGTGCGGATTGATAAACATAGAAACGGATTTATTTCTTAGGTGGCTTAACTCAGAATACCATAGAAAATTCTACAACATTGGAAAAAATTAACACAGTCTCTCATTCCTCTCTCTGATTAATCTAGTTTTTCTGCCAGCATGCAAAAAATCGAGACCATTTCAAATGCTTCTCACACTGATTTTTTCAAAGTAAAAATTATATACTTTTCATTAGAAGGCTCACCTAAAGCTAGCCTAGAAATTTACATGGAAGCTACCTCCCACCCACCTCTGATTTTGTGGGCTTTTATGGATTGAAAGGGAAGAATGAGAATAAGTGGAAGGATTCTGTAAAAGTGAAGGCGACCATAACTTCTCACTTTGGAAGGGGAATGCAAAGGGGAGCACAGTGTAGGTTCTGCATCATTACCTGAGCACAGACATAAGACATACCCCAGAACAAACTGCCTTTTCTTCAGGCTGCTCCATTCACGTATTCCTGCTAAATTCACCACTGAAAAATAACATTGCCAGACACACATTTGCCTCCTGTTTGGATAGGCACATTCATCTCCTCTCTTTCTCCCAAGACTTACCTATATTGAATTTCATTTTTTGGTTTGGTTCAGTTTTGTTGTATCACAGGATGAGGTTGGAATGAAGCTCAGGAGATCATCTACTCCAGTACCTTGCCTGAAGCAGGGTCTCCAACCAGATCACACCAGCTTACACAGGGCTTCATGCAGTCAGGTCTAACGAGCACCAGGCAGTGATAGATAATCCCTTCCCTCAATTTATTGGCTGTGCTACTGTAGATACATCCTAGGAAGCTGCTGGCTGTCTCTGCTGCCAGAGCAGACTGCTGGCCCACACTCAGCTCACCATCAGCCCAAGACCCCAGTCGTGTTGACAGAGCTGTTCCCCTGTCTGCCCTGTGAGAGGTATTTCTTGCTTGTAGATGACACTGTAGAAACTTTCTGCTCCTCCTCACAAACAAGGCAGTTTGGTCTCAATTGCACCTCAGCTGCAATCTGGACTCTCTGAGTACAACTCAAATATCTGTGGTTTTAATTTGGAGTAGGAGGGTAGCTTTGGAATAAGGTTCTTGACCTTCAATAGCAACTGAACCTTGTCTCACATTGCAGAGTATGCCAACAGGTTCCTTTCTGGATGGAAACTAGAGGAGAGGTGAACTTCAGAAGCTTGCTAAGTGCACTCTAACTGCCTACAGAGATTCATGCCACAGAGGTCTCCTGAAGTCAAAATTACAAAGCTCAGCACCTTGAGAAAACTGTTCTTAAAGGCCTGAGTATTCACTATTATATACATATTGTTTCATTCAAAGCTTGATACTTACTGTTACAAATGGGAAGGATCATAAAAATCAACGTTTACAAGAGACTGGGCACTTTTTGGAGCATGAAAATTCTTTGGTATCACACTGACAGAAATATATGACCTTTTTTTCCTGTAATCAAAAAAGTAATTGAGAAATAGTTATTTCTCTACATATTTTCCCCCTTCTACAAGCAGAAACAATAAAATGTAGTAAAGCATTGTTACTGCTCTGTTGGTTCAAATCCTAGAAAACAGTTATCTGAAATATAACACTGTTAACACATGTTGAAATGTATCATTGAGAAGGAAATGCAAAACCCAGAGATCATGTTTTACAGCTACTTTTTTAAACTGCTTCATTTATCCCCAAAAACCATCACAACTCAAGGAGATAAAGAATTGACCTGTTATGAAGTTTTTCCTATTGCCATCCCTCTACTCTGGGGAAAGAAAGATGTTTTGCTTAAGTCAGCTGTAGAACTTCAAAGACTAAATTATTTTAACTATGTTAGTGTTTGGGAAAAGACACAAATCTCACATAACTCTGTCTTGTTTTATTTCTACATAAAACACAACTTATAGGTGAAGATTAAAGGAATTACATTTATTTAGCTTAAAGAGGTGACATGGAGAAACATGATAATTCTACATAAATAGTTCAAGGGCAATAATAGGATAGAAAGGAAGAACTAGTCACACTGTTTAGTCATAAAAAAAGGAGTAATAGGCTGAGCTAGAAGGATGAATATACTTTGGTTATTACAAGAACTTCTTGAGAGAAGGGATGATCACAGTACAGAAAGACTTCTCTTGTGAAATAGCTATGGCACAATCTTTGGAGACATTAGAGGTAAGATTAAGAAGCTATCTGTAAAATATTATGAGTTTTCAGAGACTGAACTGGACGACCAATAATATGTTTTTAATTACATGTTTAGTGGGTTGACCTTGTCTGGACATCAGATGCCCATCAAGCCTCTCTATTACTGCCCCTCCTCAACAGGACAGGAGGAGAAAACAAAACAAAGAGCTCATGGACTTGGAGATCATTCGCCAATTACCAGTACCAGCAAAACAGACTCATTTTGAGGAAACTAATTTAATTTATCGCTAATTATTATAAAAGTAAGATGATGAGGAATAGGAGCAAATCTAAAACATCTCCACAACTCCCTTCTTCCCAGGCTCAACTTTGCCCCCAGCTCTTTCTAATTCCTCCTCTTGAGTAGCACAGAGGGACAGAGGATAGAGGTTGGTGTCAGTTCACAGGGCTTTGTCTCTGCTGCCCCTTTGTCTTCACACTCTTCCCCTGCTCTGGGGGAATGACATCTTAACCACAGGAGACAGTCCTTCATGACCTTCTCCAATGTGTACCCTTCCAACATGCTGCAGTTCTTCAAGAACTGCTTTGACAGGAGTTTTTCCTACAGGTTACAGTCCTTCAGAGGTGTTCTGCTCCAGTGTGGGTCCTTCAAGGATCCTACCAGAAATCCTGCTCCTGCATGGGCTCCATGGGATTCAGCTTTCTTCAGGATGTATTCACCTCCTCCAGTGTTGGGTTCTCCATGGACTGTAGAGGGACAACTTGCATCACCATGGTCTTCTCCAGGAACTGCAGGGGAGTCTGAGCTCCGGCACCTGGAGCACCTCCTCCCACTCCTCCTTCACTTGACCTTGGTGTCTGCAGAGCTGTTTCACTCGCATATTTTCACTCCCCTCTTTTAGTTTCAGTTGTGCAGTGTTTTCTTTCCTGTTCTTAAACATGTTATCACAGGGACACTACCAAAATCACTGGTTGGCTCAGGTTTGGCCAGCAGTGGGTCCTTCTTGGATCTAGCTGAAATGGCTCTGTTGGACATAGGGGCAGCTTCTGGTCTCTTCTCACAGAATCCACCCCTGCAGCCCCTCTGCTATCAAAATCTTGCCACGTAAAGCCAATACAATACTCTTTCACTATAGAAAAAAAAAGTGCACGTTTAAAAATATCCAGAGCTGGAGGAGCACAAACTCCCTCCCTTCTGAAACCAAGATGTTTTAATAAGGGAAAGGAAAAATGCCACACAAAATGTAATAAGCACTCTGTCAGTTAATCTAATTTGTAATCTGCTCTAGCTATGATTAAAACTGTATTGACTGACTTCTAAGATACTTGCATCGAATTCTACTGCACTAAGCAAATTTTTCTACTGAAGAAAAATGAAGCCAGACAAGGAATAGGTTCAGAATTCTCCCTGCTCACCTCTCGTGTTTGTGGGAGATAAAAAGTTGAATAAGACACACTGAGACAGTTCTGTATTCAGCAGAGTGAAGATTTGTCCCAATCTTCTTTCATCACATTTAGGTTTTCTCTGGTGGATCAGCAAGACTTATTCCTGGACTTTTCTGATATATGAGCCTCTAAGAGCCTGCAAGCTGGAACTGAATTAGTGAAATTTTCTAGGAACAAATACATAAATACATATATAGCATTTTCTTAAAGCTACAGTTTTGGTCTGTGAAAACAAAATGAAGTTCTAGACATGGAGGGAATAAAGTAAGCATATAATATCAGATATTAACATTTGATTGACACCCTCCAGTCAAATTTGTGCAGAAGGTCCTAGTCTCTAACTGAGGCATTAAACATGTCTGGCTACATGACATGATGGTGCCAGGAAAAAAAAAGTCTGGTTTTTAGTTTGGCTTTATTGAGGTTACAGATGCTAATGATTAAACTTCATGGTTGCAATGGATTAGCAAGTTTTCTTCTCGAGTTCACAATCTGTCACAGTTGCTCAGGAAACTGTGGATTGTCTTGAAAAGCTGTGATTGACACATGGTTATTGAGCCTGACATGACAAGAGTTCCTCAAGAAGCAAAAACGTTCATAAGAAAGGAACAAGACAAAATTAAAATGTTTTTAGTTCCATTGTTAGAGTGATAGTTTTGCACGTGCTTCAGCTACTTTGGCCACCAGCAGTAGTGATATAACACTTATGCTAGGAAAGGCCTCAGGACCCAGCTTTGCAGGTTCAGAACTAGGGTGATGCCACTTCACCCCAAGTTCATGTATTTGCTCACTGCAGTTCGTATCAGGTTTATGTGGCAAGACACTGGCAGCAGGGATCTGTGTCCCTGTGGGAAAAGCCCAGGGGCTGCCCTGTGCTGAACACAGATTCACCAGCTCCAATGTACCCAAAGATGAACCCATCAGCCAAGCTGGACAGAGAGGGGAGAGGGAAAGTGGGAGAAACAGCCCTGCTGACAACAAGGAGGAGGTGGAGAAGGTGCTTGGGGTGCCTTAGCAAGAGCAGACTCCCCTGCAGTCCCTGGAGGAGACCATGATGCAGCAGGGATTTCTCTGCAGCCTGGATACTGAGCAGGGTGGACCAGGGGGATGTCCCCCAAATGAACCAGGGATTCTGAGACAGCCTATACTGGAGCAGGTTTATCCTGAAGGACTGCAGCCCACAGGAGGGACCCACACTGAACCAGAGGAAAGTGTGAGGAGGAAGGAGCAGAAGACAGGAGCTGTTACCAACTGACCACAACTCCCATTCCCCATCTCCCTGTGTCACTGGAGAAGGGGAGGTAAAGGAGTTGGGGATGAAGGACTGTTGTTTAGCCTGGGAAAAGGAGGTTGGGAAAGGTGTTTTAGCTTTTGTCTTTGTTTCTCCCCATTTAAATCTGTTTTAATTGACAATAAACTAAAAAAAACTAAAAAACTTTCCCCAAGTTTAGTCTGTTTTGCTCATTGTAGCAATCAGTAAGTGATCTCCCTGTCTTTGTCTCAACTCACAAGATTTTCCATCTCATTTTGTCCCTTCATCCAGTTGAGGAGGAGGAGTGAGAAAATGGCTAGCTGGGCATCTAACAGACAGGCAAGGTAAACCACACTTAAACATGTGAGAACATATTTCACTGATACTCTGGTCTAAAACAGAGCTAAGATTTATTAGTAGCATTCAAATAAGTTCATTATATTCAATTTTTGTTACTGTCACCAGTAATTAGGTAGCAAAACTCTAATCCACCATACCTCATCTTCTGGTTTTGAGGACTTGGAATCTCCAGTGCTTCCTTTCCCTATACCTGTTCCATTGTAGTGTCAACTGTTCTGTCTGCCTTGTCCTCGGAACATGGGGTGCATTGAAAAGTCCTGTACAGTTTATTTGACAAAAGAAAGATGAGTAAAAACAATTTTTCTTCTGAATTACCATTTCACTGTATTAACCAAGCTCCAACTTATATAATTCAGTAAAATCACAAATTTTCCACCATCAACAATGACTGCTGGGATCTCCACTAGGCAATAAATTATGTAAGACTTCTTAACAGATCACATTTTTTTGTTAGATTGTGCTGCCATTTTGCACTTGGGTGTGAGGATCAGAAACCCTATGGCAGATGTCAGTTCCTTCTCTTTGTTCTGCGTTACATAAATGCCACTTACTCTTTTTTCTGCCACTTTTAAGTGAGCTAATAAACTAAACAAAAAAAAAAAAACTGGGCAAATAAAAATATTGAGTCAGTTATACTGAAGGTTCAGTTTCTTAAACTGATTGTTAAATTATTCATAAACTGTATAGATGGTCTAGATCCAAATTAGGCCTTAAACGAATTTACTGATGATAAAAAGGAAAAAAAAATTGGAGCACACCACACAAAGAGCTTACATATTTTAATTGATACATCCACTAAGCTACACTGAAGGTCCAAAAAAAGTAGAAATAATGCTTAAATAATCTACAAAGTTTTCAGGATTTGCTTGAACTGTTGTTCTTGAATATTGTACTGATATTTTTTATACTAAACATAGCTTTCAGATCCATTGTATATCCAGAAGTGCAGCATTTATTTTATCCACTGTCATTCACAGTTTTCTTGTTTTTCTTCAGGTGTCTGGATCAGGCAGACCCTCTTCAAGGAAAAGGGAGATCCATCTTACCCTGGGAAACAACAGAGCCTCCACAGAAAAAAAGTTTCAAAGAGCGTAGAGAGCTGACAGGCTGAAGTAAAGAGCAGAGTACAGACTGCCAGGCTTTAGAGGTGAAGAAGGAGCTTCCTATGACCAGAGGGGACTACTAGTCAGGGACTGTTGCAATTCAAACTGCAATTTGGATAAAAGTAAGTTTGGAGTGAAAAATTTTTACTCTTAGGGTAGGAAATAAGAGGTTTGTGCATCTCTTCCAGAGCCAGCTTCTTGTACTTTAAAGATTTGGATTTTTTTATTGATATATTAGTTGTTTATTAATTTTTCCATAAATCATGGCTTTTCTGAGCTGAAAATCCTTTTGGTTGTCTGAGAGGAACATTGATCGTGCAATATCCACCTCAAAGTTGTGAAGCATTTGGGTCTTTGTCTCACAAAGAAATGGAAAAAAACCTTTACATTTTGAAAGAATGTACACTCTGAATGCTTATAAAAAGTAATTTAAACTTCAGCACATTAGCATAAACTGTACTGATACTAACTTATGCTTTTGGAGTCTCCCTGGGACACTGCATGACCTCATTATTTTCACAAAGCTGACAGTAGAGCACTTACACTCCTCTGCCCACAGCTTTGTTATGGTTGCAGAAAACTGGCTCATGTGACATTATCAACAAAGGAGGTATTCTGATCAAGAGAGATATTAAGTGTTTGGGGAACAAAAAAATCAAGAAATTTGTCGAGTCACTGAAGCCACCAAAGGAGATGATGAATCACTGTGCAGAAGTGAAAGCCATCCAACCAGCCCTGGGGGTTGCTGGCACACAGTTCACATATGAACGTGAAACGTGCCACAATCAAGCAAGCCACACAAGTGAATTCCACCTGGAGTAGAGGCAGACAGCTGGGTTTTCAATACCATGAGGTCTGGCAAGCTGACTGCGCTGGACCACAGCCACAAACACCCCGAGGCAAGTGCTACACACTCACCATGGTGGCAGCTACTACCAGCTGGGTAGAAGTACTTCCTGTAAGCCATGCCACTAGCAAAAATGCCATCTTGGACCTTGAAAGGCAAATTCTGTGGCAGTCTGGTACCCCAGAAAGAACTGAATCATGGGATGTGACTCATTTCCAAAGTAACCTCATAAACTTCTGGGCCAAGAAACACATCATTGAGTGGATGTATCACTCCTCCTATCACCCACAAAGCTCTGGAGAGGCTGAGAGTCAGTGGACGGTAAAGACTTTGCTGAGAGCATTGGACAAGGGAACATGAAAGCACTGGGAGGTAAATTTAATAGAAGCCACTTGGCCACATTGAGCCTCAGTCTTTCCAGGTGACACTGCAGAGAAACCCCAGCTCTGGGCAGCAGAGTACATCCAGGCTGCTGTGGATGCTCTACTCCAGGTGCCAGAGACTGGGAGGAAGACTTGTAACTTCCTGGCAGCACACACAGGTGGCTGCTGGATCAGATCTGCTTACAGTGTGCTTTGAAAGACCTGGAGAGGCAATGGGCTGCCCTGGAGGTGAATTGCCTCCTGAGAAATGGAAGCTCTCCAGAAGGGTACAAGGAGGCAGAGAGGTTCCAGCAGAAAAGTGCTAGGCTAGCTGCCCTCCCCAAGCAGGTGAAAGAGGATACAGGCATCTACAGGAGACCACTGAGTGCCTGACAAATCCTCCAGTGCAACTGCCCATCCAAAGCACTGCTTTGGAACCGGACATGAAATCCTTGCAGGATGTTTGCAGGGCACCTCAAGCCCACTGCTGCCCCTGCATTTACAGCCTGAAAGTCAGCTGAATGAATGTGCTGGGTTTATGCAGGGCTTTCCAGATTGTCCTTGCGTCATTTTCCCAGCTTGAACTGGTCCTGCAGGTCTTTTGGCTCAGAGATGCTTCTCCTGGCTTCCTGTGAATGCTGCCTATTAAAGCTCTTCGGAGTGTAGCACCTGAGGCCTGGTACCATGACTGCTGATGGACCCTACCACAGGAAGCACAGATCAACTATTGACAGATTCCATCCTTTCAGCAAAGTTAGAGTAAAGAGATTAAGAAAGTCTAGGAGGTGATAGAACTCCAGGCAAAAATCACTAGTTGGCTTTATATACGGAGCAACTGAACGAGATTGGCCTGGGTACATATGAGGTGGCTGGTGACTTATGCCAACCAGTTCAGTTAGAAAGCATGTAATAACAAACACAAATAGCCTCTGGGGGTTGCTGAAGGAGTCTGAGCTCCTGGTGAAACTGTGACATGTAGGTACTGCACTGTCAGCCCAGATCCACACATGCCAAAGTGTTGTAAGTTGTTGTACTTTCGCCTTGGTCCACACCTGGACTATGGGAACCTGTTTCTGTTTGGCACACTGTGTGAGAGCATTTCATAGAGTAGAAACCTTGCAAGAGGAACTACAACCTCCCTGCTGTGCATACCTTGCTTAATAATTAGCTCTCACATTTTATGTCACTGAGTGGTGTAGATCTGTTCTTGAAACTCTCCCTCCACCTTCTGAATTCCCCTTTGACAGGCATAAGCTCCAGGTACAGTAGTATTTTTACAGTACTTTGCTGGTGATGGTATTTTGCCAATCCTTTTTCTAAAAATGTCTAGTATTTCATGTAAACTCTAGTGGCATATTGCAGCACCCCACTATTACATTATTTACAGGTATTCTCTGAAACCAAGTATTTGCTTACACACTCCATCTACTCTATATGCTTTTTTCTATGGTGCTTCTCTACCCTTCAGCTGATTTCATTAGTATTCTCTGCTATAATCATCAACTTTGGCATAAAGTGTTTTAATTCTTTCATTGTATTTACTTGTCTTTTTTTTCTTTTTTTTTTTTTTCATGGTTTCTCATTGTTATCAATCCCTTTGACTCTTAGCTTCACAGTTTAAATCCTGGAGTACATTATGAATTCTGATGTAGGGGCAAGGAAGAGGTTGTTTGGTTTGGTTTGGTTTGTCTTTTTTTAATAAAGATATATCCATACTCTTTTATTTGAAGCTGAAGATAAGTTGAGAACTAATACAAAATTTGAAAATGAAATCAATTTCCATACACGGAGGCAAATACAGAGTTTGTAGTAGACTGATTTCTGGTACGTATCTTGCTATAGACATTATAGTTCAACATCACTGAGCATTGTATCCTAGAAATTTGTTAAAAAAACCCCCATATTTACATCAGTTCATACCGTTTAACATTGGATCCATACTAGAACTTTGGTAAAACTGAAATGTATTACATGATACAGCTGTCAGCAGATTGTTTGTTAGGAGTAAAAATCCACCTTTAAATGATACATAAATCTAAGGTCATTTTCACAATTAGTTTGTGGATAAGCTTTGAGTTTACACATGGGTCACCTCAGCTGCTTCTTTGTGGACTTCTAAGAATCATCCTTTGCTGTTTGCTTGAGCTGAGGTCCATATGGATTCCTCTAATGTATTAGCTTGACCTTTAGTCATATAATTTTCAAAGTATTTTTGCATAATTGTCCCATCTGGGTTTATGAATTGGATGATTGGTGTTTTGCTTTGTTACCAGCCATCTGATAACTGACCAATTCACAGCTTCACTTGTAATAGTGCAGACTCTTAAGCTAAGAGACCACAATTTCTTTTCTTTTTTTTTTTTTTTTTTAATTACTAACATTGATAAAGCTTTACTTTTGAAAAAAGACTCAGATTAAAATGTGAATGTGGATGAAACTGTGTACAACCTGTTTATTTCCAACTTTTTCCTTCAGGACTGCTGGTTTTGTAGATATTACACTTCATTTTCTGAATGTACAATTATTTACTTTTTTATTTTTGTCTTTTTTTTTTTTTCTTTGTGAGTGAGAATTCACAAAATCAATGCATTTAAGTTAAGTAGGCACTATTTGTGCACACTTCTTAAAAAGTAATAGATCTATGAATTTCAGGTTCAACAGTGACAGGACCCCAATTTGAACCTACCCATCAAATGTGGATCAACTGGTATTTTTTTCTTTAAAGGCAACGCCCCCAAATATTTTTAATCTGCAAATATATCTTTATCTGAGCAGAAATTAAAGGAAGTTACTTATTAAAAAAATTATATTTAAAATTAATAAAAAGGTATAAACAAATCTTCAGAGCATGCTTGTCCTGGTTTCAGCTGAGATAGAATTAGTTTTCTTCTCAGTATCTGTAACCGTGCTGTGGGTTTCCTTTAAAATGAGAATGATGTTGATAACAACCTGATGTTTTTGTTGTTGAGGAACAGTGTTTACTCTAAGTCAAAGACTTTTCATCTTCTCGTACTGCCCTGCCAGTGAGTGGGTTGGGGCTGCACAAGGAGACAGGAGGGGACACATATGGGTCAGCTGATCCCAGCTGACCAAAAGGATATCGCAGACCACATAGTGTCATGCTGGATGATAAAACTGGGGCAGGTTGCCTGGAGGGTGGTGGCTGTTCAGGGACAGACTGGGCATCTGTCACTGTGCATTTTGCATCACTCTTATATCCTTTTCTCAGCATTAACATTTTCCCTTTCTTTTTTTTCACCATTAAACTGCCTTTATCTCAACCCATGAGTTTGTTTGTTTGTTCTCTGCCCCACCCCACTGGGCAGAGTGAAGGAACAGCTGTGTGGTGTTTAGCTGCCTGCCGGGTTAAACCATGACAGTCCTTTTTGGCCCCCAACATGGGGCACGAAGAGTTGAGATAATGACAGATCTGACCAGAACATGTTAGAACAAATTTGCTATAAGCATTCATTATGTTAGTTTAATAGTCTGTGGTCATGGTGTTGATTTATTTGCTCTCAGAGTTGTGCTTGTTCTCAGAGTCATGTTATGTAAGACCTTGCTTGCTGTTTATCATCTCTGGGGGCAGGATTAGGGTTATCATTTTACTGCACTGTGAGTGTAACACTGGCTCACGATGTGATAAAATGACTAGTCATGAGACTAATCTCGTATTTGTACTCAGCATTGCCACCATCCTTCGACTTCAGGAACCATCTCTCTGAAACTATTAATAATTACATTCTTTACTATTTCTCCTCAGAGAGCCAATCTCTAGGTGAGACAAGGAGGGATCGTGCTCCTTCCCATTTCCCTTTCTCTTTCTCCTCCAGGCTTGTTAAAATAATTCTTGAAAATTTTTAATATCTTTGGGATGTTCAAACCAGGATGTTTCTATTGCTATGTCTCCTGAAAGTGTTTAAAGTCTTGTTTAACATTAAGCAACTATTTAAGTATAAAACCCAGAGATCTGCCCTGAGGCTCGATAATTATGAGTGGCAGGATGTGTGGTATACTATGGACAAGTGGGCATCTCCAGAGTTTTGAAACTTAACCCCTAAACAATTATATGATCTGAAAAAAAATATTAATTTCTTTTTTTTTTCCTTAATAATGCTGTCACCCTGGCAATTCCAGAGACACACAGATCTCTGCAACATGCTGGGGCCTGGCCCAGGCCTATTGCTGAGCACTCTTCAGTACCCTGATGGGGAAGAAAAGGTCTCTGGATCTGATGGCAGAATGAGAGATACTGCGACCACTCCAAGCCCCAAGATAGGCCCTGCAGCTGAACCAGAGAACTAATCCCTGCCAGTGTCCATTGCCCCTATACACAGTATGGAATATTGGATGCAAAAGTCAGATAATTTAGTAAGGGAAGAAACTCCTTCTAAGAAGGGGAAGGAGAAAGAAGTGGACAAGGCATGCTGTTCCAGAGCAGGGAAATGGAGGAAGAGGCAGAACTCTGAAACAAGTTGGTAACCACCTGATCCCTGTCCCTGAGTGAGCTGTGAGATACGTGAAAATATATTTCAGCCACAGTCTGGGCAAGAATATTGTCACCTGGCTGCTTCAGTGCTGAGATAACAGTGCTAGTAGCCTGGAATTAGAAGGTAGGGAAGCCAAGCATTTCTGGTATCTCTTTCTGGGAATGGGAGCATTGACAGGGTGATTGGAGAAGGGGCATGAGCCCTCATCCTCTGCAAGTCACTCCCGACAGGTGTGAAGGAAATGTACCCCTTCAAGGAAGACGTTCTATGTGACCCAGACTAGTGGACCAATATGGAGAGAGGTAACCAGTACCTGATGGGATTAGCTGCACTGGAGGTGATCTGTGGTATCTAAAGGTCCAGATGAAATCAAGTGTACAGAACCCACGTGGTAGAAATATGTACAAAGTGAACCATCAGCATATGCCAACTCATTGGTAGGAATGACCTGGGAAGATATGGTCAAACAGTGGATGAACTGGCTGCCCAGCTCTGGCAATATGAAGAAAGTCTCTCTTCCTCCCTATGGGTCTGCATCTCACTTGTATGGACCAATATCTCAACTGTTAGCAGTAAGTGTTCCTCTGCTCAAACGAGAGTATATAACAGGTACACACCATGGATCACCCTGTGAGTTTACCTTCAAGACCACAAAAAGAACATGAGGAAGTGGAATGGAAAACATAACTCGATGCTAGAGTCACTTGCAACTAGAGTTGCAAGGAAAAACATTCACAAATGGGGGCCCTTCTGGGAAAATTGCTGCTCCAAATTCCAGTGGACAGTTCCCCAGAGTGGAAGGGCTGATCTTACCTCTGATCTTAATAGAGGGACTTATCATTTGTATTTATGAGAAGTGAGTTACAAATGCTATGACCAGGACAAGAGGGGTCCTGTTTTAGTCAGGTGGAAAAAGAGAGCAACTGGGTTCACTGTGTGGATCTGATGGTCTGCAACATCAGTCCCCCAGCAGTGTAAGACTCTAGTTGACACTGGTGCATAGTGTACCCTGATGCCATCCAGCTATTCAGGGGCAGAACCCAGCTGTATTTGTGGATCCCAACAGCTGACTGTACTGGAGGCTGAAATCAGCCTGACTGGAAACGAGTGGTAAAACGCCCATTGTGACTTGGCTTTTTTCCATCCTTGGCACAGATTATCTCAGGAGAGAGTGTTTCAAGGACCCAAAAGGGTATTGGTGGTTTTTGGTACAGCTGCCTTGGAGATGGAGGAAAATTAGCAACTGCCTACCTTGCCTGGTCTCTTGGAGGACCCTTCTGTGGTGGAAGTGCTGATGGTTGAAGAACAGTAGGCATCGATTGCTACCACAACAGTGCACTGGCAGCAATATTACACTGAGACTCCCTCGTTCTCATCCATAGGCTTCATTATTTGGAAAACCAAGGACTGATCAGCTCACAGGGAGTGATCACTCACCCTTTAACAGCCCCATATAGCCAGTGTAATAGTCTAATGCAGAAAGGGGTTAACAATGGACTATTGTGGCCTGAGCAAAGTCACACCACCACTGAGTGCTGCTGTGCTGGACACGCTGGAACTTCAATACAAACTGGAGTCAATGACAGCCCAGTAGTGCCACAGCTGATACTTCTCATGTGTTTTTCTCAACTCCTTTGGCAGCACAGTGCAGGCCACAGTTGCTTTCATATGGTGGAGTGTCCAGTAATCAGCTACCTCAGGGGTGGAAAAACATGTACCATGGACTGATCCAGACTGCACTGGAACAGGGGGAGCTCCAGAACACCTACAGTAAGCTGAGGACATCATTGTATGGGACAACACAGGAGAAGAAGTTTTTGAGAAAGGGAAGAAAATAGTCCAACTCCTTCTGAAAGCTGATTTTGCCATAAAACATACAAAGCTGTGAGGGAGCAGAATCAGGACAGTTGACCCAAGGGATATCCCCATACCACATGACATCATCTGAACAATAAAACTGGGGGAATTTGAATGGAGGGTGGCAGCTGATTACCTGGGGAAGGGCTGGGCATCGATCAGCCAGTGGTGAGCAACTGCATTGTGCATCACTTGTTTTGTGTATTCTTTTATTCTTATTACTATTTTCCCTTCCTTTTCTGTCCTATTTACCCTTTTGTTCTGATTCCCTCCTGCATCCCACTGGGGGGGGGGAGCAAAAGGCTGTGTGGTGTTTAGCTGTGTCAAACCACAACAACTAGGTTTCTTTTTTTTACGCTATGGGGGGTGAAAAAACAAAAAAAAAAGATTAATTTCCCATAACTAGCTCAATGACCAGAATCAAAAAAATCACATGCTTTGGAATCATTCTAGATTTAGGTTAAAGAAAAAAATCAATTATGTAAGGATACGTCTACTTTGTGTGTAGACAATTAATATTTGAATTCCAGCATAACAGTTCTGAAAATATTTCTTCATAAAGCATGTAACAGTAAATTTAAATTTATTTGATCAAATAAATTTAATTGCTTTTTATTTTAATTTTATTCTGCGTATCTTTGACTTCTTCATCCACAATCTACAGAGAAAGACTCAGAGCTGTTCTTGTCATTGTTTACAAATAGAGCTGCCTGGGGGTTAGAAAAAATCTATGCAAATGTCAGACTATGCTGTTTAAGAGTAATGAATTGTGTAACAGTATCTCTTCATCGATCATGTTAAATCTGTTCAGTGGTTGAAGAACTTCATTTTAAAGTCTTTTTTTTCTTGGGACTTTAACACAAATCACTTTTGGAAATTTATTTTGATACATTTTGTTGGTCGCTTATGAGCAACAGTTTTATTTGGCCCCATGTTGTGCTATGAGGATATTTCTGTTGTAGGAATGCTTACCATAGAGTGTATGCAAATAATGTACACCCTTCTACTGTTTCTTAATTGGGCACTAATTTGGTTGTGCTGTGTGTATTTATGCATCCCCCACCCTTCTTTCAAATCAAGGCGCCAAAACGCTGGGCTGTTTTTTTCATTTACCAAAACACTACCCCTTCTGAGTTGTAATTGGTAGTGCAGTGGATTTAGCTCAGGATATTTTCCATCTAGCCATGCAATGGGGAGCTTTTTTACTGACTATTCACAACATGATATACCATGCAGCTCAGAGGTTACAGAGCTAAAACAGGTACAGTATGATTTATTAACTGGTTTATTATCTAGTTTAACACATTTAAGAAAGGAAGCAAATGGAACTATTGCATCTTTTAACACTTAAAAGTCTTTTGCTCAAGTACTTTTAATGCACAAGACGACTGTATCTCATTTCTGCACAGATCCCATTCAATACCAATATTATAATGATTCTCAGCCTGTGGATGGCTGTACCAGGGCCCTGAGCAAGTCTCACCTCCTGTTAGCTTACCCCATTCCTCAAGTCGTCTATCAAGTAGGACAGAATGTACCGCAAAGGTACCTCTGTTTATTTAAACCCTTCAGTGGCTTTCATTCCAGCCATTTTATTGTTACTGCACTAAGTCTACTGCTTCACTTCCATCCCCTCTTGCTGTTGCTGCCTCACATCCTACTGCAGTGCTGAACCCAGCTCTGGGGACCCAGCAAGGGGACCTGTTGGAGAAAGTGCAGAGGAGGCCACCAGGTTGCTTAGAGGGATGGAGCACCTCTGCTGTGAGGAAAGGCTGGGAGAGCTGGGATTGTTCAGCCTGGAAAAGAGAAGGGTCTGGGATTACCTAATTGTGGCCTTCCAGTACCTGAAAGGAGACCACAAGAAAGATGGAGAGAGACTATTTACAAGGGAGTGACAGGACAAAGGGGAATGGGTTCAAAGTGAAAGAGAGTAGGTTTAGGTTAGATATTAGGAAGAAATTATTTCCTGCAAGGGTGGTGAGGCTCTGGCACAGGTTGCCTAGAGAAGCAACCTGGTCTAGTGGAAGGTGTCCCTGCCCAAGTTAGGGTGTTTGAAAAGATGATTTTTAAGGTCCTTTCCAACCCAAACCATCTTGTGATTCTGTGGTATGAAAGCATGGGCCAGAATATTGAGAAGTGTCCTGTGTGGACTGTGGTCCATATGAAATGTAATAGATCTTTCTGTCATTTGAGAAATTCTATTTTTGTAGGTATATACTTAATATTCACTTGTGATTGTCTTTTTAGGAGGCTAAAAAAGTAATTTAAAGTAGTATCAGCAAATTTTGTGCAACCTGAACAAAGACTCTTCTTAATAATATTACTGGATTAGGGGAAATTTTTTTAAGAAAAGCATTATCCTTAACACTCTCCTATATACTTTAAATAAAAAAAATGTGGCATAGAGGTAATGGATTGGTGATGAATAAAATTACTCCTAAAAATTCAGAGTACTTTATGAACCCTTCCTCGTAATGTTCTGAAACATTTAAAAAGATATATTGCTTGTTGGAAGTTTAGGATTACTAAGTCTTCAAGATGGGTGAGTAATTACCAAAAATTTATAACAGCCAACATATTGCTGTGGAGACATTGACATTACTTTTGCATTAAAATTAACAGCTCACGTGCAGTGGCTTCGATTGCTCTGTTAGTAAGACATCAGTTTCGAAATACAAACGTGTTTTTTAGCCATTCAATCATTTTTACGGGCGGGTTTAAGGCCTGGTGCTGCATAACCACGTGGTGGAGCTGTTGAATAAATTTGGATTCTGACAGCGTCGTCCTGCCTGAGCTCTGCGCTAGAGCTGCTGCCACTCCTGTTATCTCTCTGTGTGAACCTACCTCCTACCATCTATTTGGGCATAATGAGGGGGCCTGAATGCAGAGGCAGATGTTGACAGTTCCTTCAGAAACAAGTTCAGAGGCAGAGAAACTCACGATAAAATAAATGCAGTCCAGGCCAATTTAGCAGTCCAGAATACAGCTCCCTATGAAGTGCATAAAGTCTGAAGTTGTCATTGATGATTTTAATTGTCTTTTTTTTTCCCCTTGGAAATCGTTCTTATATCAAGTAATAATGCATCTTTCTTAAAAATACATTATTTTTGAATGGAGATCTGCAAGATAACACCCTTGGCAGAGAAGGATGTTCATCCTCTAAGATGACAAGCATGTCATGTAGTTCAGTAAGAGTAATAGTTCTGGTGCTCTATTCATTTAGGATAGCTAAAGTATTTTTTCCAATTAGTATTTCACTATTTAATTTATTACTTAGATTTGCCAGATGCCTGGATTATGTTTAAAGCGAACTGTTTCAGGGAGACTGCACAGAAACCTCAAGCACCCACAAGACATTCACAATTTCCTGAATAGTGTTTGAATCTTTGAGTCTCTGAGGCCACACGTGCTTTAGGAGAGATGAGTGAATAATAGCAATGCAGCCATCTGGCTGATGGTGGAAGCTTCAAGGGTCTCTATGGGTTTGCACGATTTGTATCTATTCTTCTGAGTAATAAAAGGCAATATCAGAATCAGTTTGCATACTCTGTCTCTTTTCAGTGTATTGGCTTGATGTATATTTGTGAGCTAGAACATGGAAGAATTGTCATAAAACAGTCAGAGCAGGCAAAGCTAGAAATTTATGTGTAAACACAGCATGGTGTGAAATTACCAGTGGGCTGCTATGTCTGCAGCCAGAAATCTTTGTCTTGGATCAGTAAGAACTAAAATCCTCATGTCCATTTGTCTTCTGCCAAATCAAATGTCTCTGTATGAGGCATTCAGAATACTGCTGCTGACAAAGATCTTCCTTTCTTAATTTTAAAATCACGGTAATGTACTTCCAATGCAGCTATATTAAACCAGTAATATTTCTAGGATTTTACTTACGGTATCGTTTTCACATTTCTATTTACATCAGACCTCAGATTTTCCATAAAATTGCAGACTTGAGGCATTAACTGTGCTTATGTTGCAGCGTTCTGACAGTACCATTAATAACAGATGATGTTACAACTTGACATGGTAAGTAGGTTTATATCAGATGCTGTGCACATACAAAACCACAATTACTGACCCTTTAAATTTTATGTTAGTTGTTAAACTCCTGTAGCTGATCTTGTTTGTATACTTTGGTCCACATCCTGATACCAAATCACTGTGACTCCATTTGTCTCTCTGGTATTGTTTTAGGTTGTGTTAACATAACATGAGCTGACTTACCCTATTTGTCATTGTAGAACAATGGGCAGCTAATTTATTCGCAGATCAAGACACAATACCCAAACGACAATAATTTCTAGGAACTAGAACTCCATTGCATTCCTATACATTTCATTTTGTTCCCCTAAAGATGGCTAACTAATGTTTCTATTAATAGGTTTAGTGCTCTGAGAGGTTTTGAAATCTTAAGGCAATAAAGCCACATGCAGGTAAACGATGCAATCCTCGGCAGGACAGTGGTGGGGAGAAAATAAGATGAGAAAGACCTCGTTGGTCAAGAGAAATGCAGTCTAATAAAGCAAAAATTCTGTCTTTCCTATCAGCAGGCAATGTCCAGCCACTTCCCCTGCTGAAGCACACACAGCAGTTGTTTTAGAAGGCAAACATTGTAAATGACAAATACCCCTTCCTTCTTTCTTCTTTCTCTTAGCTTTTATTGGCAAACAGGCACTGCATGACATGGAATATTCCTTTGTCCAGTTTGGGTCAGCTGGCCCTGGTTAGGTTCTCTTCCAAACTCTTGCCCACCCCCAGCCTACTGAGGGTAATGTTGGAGAGATGCCCTTGATGGAAGCACTTCTCAGAAGTAGCCAAAACACTGTTGTGTCCTCAACACCCTTCTACCTACAGATACAAAGCCCAGTACTACCAGGGCTGCTATGGGGAAAATTGAATCCATCTCAGCCAGAGCCACCACAGCCCCTCCCTTTCCCTGCCTTTGGTTTCTCCACTAAGCACAGAATTATAGAGAGGTTTGGGTTGGAAGTGACCTTTAAAGATCATTTGTTCTAACCACCCTGTTGTGGTTTTTTTTCCAGTATGATTGAAACAAAAGTTCTTATTCTGAGTGTCTATTGTTATCCAATTTTGTTCACAATGGGATTGGCTTCTGCAATGGAAGGTAAGGTTGATTCCTTAGTATATTCCCAAGAAAAAGGAGAAAAGGAAGCACATAAACACCTTAAGTGTTTATGAACATTTAAGTTATGTTTATAAACACTTCAAGTGTTTATGAGGCTGTTGTGATTTTGTGGATTTCTGTCTCCAGGTATGAATTTGCGTTTTCAACTGTATACTACTGCTTGTACTTTGTGTAAACTAATAAAAAAATCAAAACAATTTTTCAGGCTCAGAGTTTTATTATTTTGCTATGAGTTTTGGGGGGTGTGTTTTTTGGAGAGGGATTTTTTTGTTTGGGTTTTTTTTGTTACTTTTTTTTTTTTAAGGCTTGCAAAGTCAATTTCAAAATTGCAAATTAATTTCTAACTTAATTAGAAATGTAACTAAACATCAACTCATTTTTTTGAGTGTCTTGCCAGTATTCAAGAAAACTCAAATTAAAGGAGCAAAAATGTCTTGTAGTTAACAACATGTAACATTTGAAAAGCCATATAGCAAACAAGAGTAAAAGAGAGAGGATGGAGATAAGACCAGCTTTTCTGTGATTTTCTGTGATTTTCTTTTCTAGGTACTGTGCACACTGAAATGAGGGAGTGGTTTTTTTAAATGGCTATGATAAACCTCAGCATCCATGTGTATGATCATTGCTGAGAAGTAAAAGATGAATGTACTAAGTGAAGTTCTGAGAGCAGCAATAGAAGACTGGAGAGGCACAGCTTATGGATAAAAATCAAAAATATAAAATGTGACTTTAAGTGGGAATGAAGTGACAAAGTTAAATTCTGTCAGCTACTCCTTTAGTTGTGAATTTAATGGAGAGTTTCAGTAAACATTTAAAAAATAAGAGCATTTGAAGATCATAATAGACATAGGAAAATAAAATCACTCATGACAGACCACAGCCCTTTTAAACTATGATCACAACTCCTGTCATGCTGACTGATACATAATTTTCACAGGAGGTGCAGTGCTTGGTACCACTGTACAGTTTGGGAAAGAGGAAAGAAGTTTTTTCTTTCATTTCTGTTCACAGCTTAGTGTTTGCCAAGAAACAAATTGATGAGAGAAACTAGTTGAGCTGTATCAGCCTACCATCAAAAAATCCCCCAAAGTTCCCATCTCTGTCAAGCCTTACAGACTTTCCTCTCCCCACAAATATCTTCCTCAAATATGTTTTTCCTGGACATGTCTTTCTACATACTGTCAATTCCATAGCTATTTCCCTTTCCCAAATATTCATGGTGCTTCTCTCAACTAATGGCTGCAGTTATTTAGGAGATCTATGTTTGGTTCAGATGAGTCATATGCTTTAGCCAGTTGCACCTGTGGTCTCTACTACCTGTCTCTATACTGGAGACTGTGTACCTGTGTTAAAAGAGTATAGAGTCACAAAGAGTAGATGAATAGATGGAATAAGGTTGCCTCTGATCATGTTATTTTCACCAAGTTTAGCATTTCTTATTTAGCCTGTCTTCTCATAAATGGTACTATTTTTATGCTATTTAATGTCCTCTCTTTTAAATAAAATACATTTTTTTGTCTCAATAGGCATGCATCCAACAACACTCAGTGAAAACACTTCTGGCAGCACTAGTTTCTTCCTGTAGTTTAGCTGCATTTTGATCGTTGTTCAGTGTTGGGTTTGTGATTTATTACTTTTTGTTGTCTATGCTTAATAAAATAATACCTGTATATTTTATTAATTTTCATATGATAGCTCAAGGTTTTTTAGAGATGTTTATTTTTAAGACCTTTCTTTTTCCATTTTTTTTTCCTTATAATATGTTAATCCATTACAAGTGGGTCTTATCTTTACGCTTCCAGTTTGTGTTTAAATTCTCAGTCCAGAGTGGAAGTCTTAGTTTCAATTGCCTATAGACAGAAGAGCAACAGTAATTCAAACAAATATAGAAAGTTTTGGGAAGATTTGGTGGTTTTTTTGAATTATTGTTCTTAATAGAAACATAGTCACCTTTTCTATCTTAGATAACCTATTCTTCCCTGCAGTTATTTTGTAAGATCCTAAAAAGAAATACAGGGCAAAGGAAAAGTAAACATGGAAATGCTCATGCCAGGAGTAGTAAGTTCACCTGTGGTATGCTTCTGGTCTTCCACAGTCAGACATCAAAACCAGTTCAACATTTCCATAGCAATTTTTAGTATCCTCTGAGGCCATAGGCACCTTCTGCATTTCTTCTTTCGTGACAGAGATCAGCCAGGAACAACATATGCTGTAGCAAAAGAGCCGAATCCATTATTTCCCATTTACCTCTGTTAGAAAAATGACCATGTCAGGTACATTCAACTAAATACAACAGATCAGTTTTCTGGTGTTATTCAAGAGCTCAATATAAAAAGAAATTTTACATGGGATACATTTTTTCTAATGTTAACATTTCCTGTTTCCATATGTCTGCAAGAAAGTCTCCATGCTGTGTTGTGTCTTCTGCACATGACCAAGGGTTCTGAATCCTTCTCATACTGGATAATGCCTTTAATTTCCTTAAGGGGCAAAGAAGATTGTAAATCAGAATTGATTTTTTGTTGTTGTTGCTTGTTATTAAAAAATACAATTATTAATAGAACAACTTTTATGTCAGCTTTAGTAAGTATCATCTTATCTGTTTAAAAATGTGGCACAACACAAAAGGTAATTTTAATGCAGTCCAGGTAAAACATGTTTCTTTTTATAAACCAGAACAAAACAGAAATCCTCAGAATATCATAACAGTTAGCAATCTAAAAAATCAAGGACGAAAACAACCTGGCAGCTGATCAATTTGAGAGTGTTATGATGGTTATAATATATAAATAATATGAAAATAATTATAGGACTTTTCAAAAGTATGTGGAATGATCTCTTCTTTCTGAATTCAAGAGGACAAAATCTGTTTGACAATGAGTAACTTCTAAATGACAGCTTTGAGGGATAGTATAAACAGGGGGGTTTTTTACACTAGTTTTTTACGGACTACATGCACACATTTACAAAACACAGCAACACATTTACATTATTAGGGACTAACTCCTAAGAGATACCATATACCCTTTTTTTCCACAAAGTTGCAAGCCACAGACATCAGTTAAAAATATGTCCTCAAAATATAAGTAGGTTAGCTGCACTTCTAAACAGCATTTTATTAAAACAATAGGTCGTCATAACTATGAATAAGGTCAGAAAATGTAGTTCATATTAATTAATCTATTCCAACTGTAAAGAGTTTTCCATGTAATGGTCTCAAATTATTTAGAACAAGAAATGAACAAAACTGACAGGGTGATGATACTGAAACATAGGCTTGACAAGTAAGTCACAATCAAATGCATGACAGCTTCTGTAAAACTCTTTGATATATCAAATTAATAAAAAATGTTATACTTACATTAGGAAGCAGAAACTGGAAATATTTTTGCTACCCAAGATACGAAGTTTTACAAAAACTTAGGGGAAGGTGCTAGGAGGTTCTCTCACAAATCAGCAGTTCATTGTACTTTGCTTGTTTGATCAAGACCAGTAATTCTGTGGATGGAAATAATATTCATAGGATTATGTGAGTTTATTTCTACTCTAAAAATGAAGATACTTTTATTCTCTTACACACTCTAAGTACAAATTTCTGTAGCTAATCTATAGTCTGTCCCAAACATATATTTGTACATAGACAGATTTCTATACACACACACACCTGAAAATATTCTGGAAGGGTAAAATATCTGTAGAAAACAGTGGTGTTTTTTTTTTTTCTGGATAATTTTTTTCTGTAAGTGGACCTCAGTCATTCAATGAAGATTTACAGTACAGTTATCTTTCCCTGTTTGCTCATTAGTAATTGGCCCTTGGACCCACTTCTGCTGTGTTTTCCACTCTAAATGTGTCAGAACAGATAGTTAGTTTTCTTCTTGTTGATCCTTTCTAAAAATTTTATCATAGTTTATGCTTTGCTGATAAGAATTCGAATATTATAAAATTCTTTTATTTATTTTCCCCTTTTGTACAGAAATAGGAAGCATCATCTGTTCATATTCTAATACCCCTGGATTTGCTGTCAGTTTTTACAATATTGTTTATTTTCCTCATCAAAACTGAAGCTTTTGAATTTTCATTACAAAATGTTTTTATTTATTTTTATCTTGGCCTCTTTTCTATTTTTATCTTTTAGCTCTTTTTTTATTTGTTTTTTCACAAATTTCACATGGAAGTCTCACTTCTATTTTACAAGTCTGAGTTTCTACATTGCTTTTTTGATATATCACAGAATCATAAAATGCTTTGAGTTGGAAGGGACCTTAAAGTTCACCTCATTCCAACCCTCCTGCCATGGGCGGGGACAGCTTCCACTAGACCAGGTTGCTCAGAGTTCCATCCAACCTGGCCTTGAACACTTTCGGGGATGGGACATCCACAGCTTCTCTGTGAAACCTGTGCCAGTGCCTCACCACCCTCACAGTAAAGAATTTCTTCTTAATGTCTAATCTAAACCTACTCTCAGTCTGAAGCCATTCTTCCCTGTCCTGTCATTCCAGGCTCTTGTAAATAGTCCCTCTCTATCTTTCCTGTGGGCTTCCTTCGGGTACTGGACACCACAATTAGGTCAAAACCTTCCATTTTCCAGGTTGAACAATCCCAATTCCATCATCCATTCCTCACAGGAGAGGTGTTCCTGCTCTCTAATAAACTTGGTGACCTTCCTGTGGACTTGCTCCAACAGATCAATGTCCTTCCTGTGATAACATTCATGATACCAAACATCATGTTCAAAGATTCAAAAAGACAGAGGAATCTTGAAGATGCCATGAATCTCATCAGTGAACTAGGCCAGCCAGCAGTGACTGCATCAAGGGTCAATGAACAAGATTAGTGTTAGCACTTACTCTTAAAAATTGTCTTTCTACCAGTAGTTCTAGTACCACTATTCAGTGCAGTAATTCCTTAGAACCTATGGTTGCCTAAAACTGGTTACTTTCAATAAATTCTTCAAGATGCAGATCAAGGGTTTGGTTTAACATCTAATAAGACTGGCAGCAGGCTCATTTCTTAAGAAACTTCATGACATTTTTATTTTCCAATACGTAGGCAAATCTTTCAGATTTCCATGGAAGGACAATAGATTCAGAACCTGCTCCTCTGAGAACTTTCAACACACTTTGTGAAACAACAGAAAAATAAGCAACAATAACCACAACCTTTCTTAAGTTTGTAAAGGTTAATAGGTGGTTATATATCCAATTTTCCATTCCAAAGGACAACAAAAGGCATCTTTGATTGATTGGTTTAGGAGCTATAAAAAAGCTTAAGTAAACCTGTCAAAGGAAGAATCCACTTGCTGAGAAGTTTATGGGCAAGAATAAAAGCCTGAGTGTGTTCTTACAAGAAACTCTCACTTGCTGTACCCACAGGTAATCTTTATCTTGCTAGACAGAAAACAACAGTCTCCAAATACAGTTAGTATTATGAAAGCTGAAAGGAGAGATCTTCCTGCAATAGGAGAATAGCTGTGAAAGAACAGCAAAAAATTTACACAATAATCCAGGGCAATGTATATTTCTTTATATTGTGGTACTCATAGCTGTAATTTGTGTATATTGTGTTTCTCCAAATAACCAATTAGGCTGACAAAATTAATGTTAAACTGAAGTTTTTAGTACTATCACTGTCCTAATGTGATAGACTTGTACAAAGTCACATACCCACCAAAATTCCTTTCTCTTATTCTGTTAAATGAATCATTAATTTTATATTAGTTCCCTCAAATCTCTTCTATAAACTCGTAAAATGATTAATCTTGTAATCCCTTGTTTTCAAGAGTTTTAGTGTACAGTGATGATCCTTATGCATATTGAATTATGAAGTATATGTAATTTGTAACATCAATAAACTCTAATTCTTTTCTAAACAGTGTCATTCTGATTAACATAGTACATCTATTAAAAAAAATCTAATCAAGACTTAAGTGATTATATAATCAAACCCAGAATTTTTTTTTTATCATATAGTAGTTAAACTTTAAATAATTTAATAATCCATTTGGTTTTCAGATGTTCTTATCTTTCAGAAATCTGACAGATAACTGTTTCTGTGACACTATTAAGTTTATTGTCTATAGGGCTATTAGATGCTCATTAAGTTCACGAAGATCTTCTAAGCTTCCAGTAATTCTGTCTTTTTGCTTTTTGCATCTAATGTCTGCTTTTCAAAGGCAATAGGCCTAAACAGGACTTCCAAGAAATACATCTTCAGGAACCCTGTATATCAGTGAATTGGTGTCTCATACTACAAATGAAAGAAACAGAGTCTAGACAAATTTCTATTTAACTTATGGTTAATAAGTTCCAAATTGCAGTAAAATCTTGCAAAAATTTCTCATGGTTTCCAGCTGGTAAAATAACTGACATTAGCAAGTCATGAGTGTTCGTAGGCACTTCCATTTTGGAGAGCCCAAATATCAAAACAATGATGTACAGTAGATAGAACATGCTCTTGGTCTTTAAAATATAAAGGGCACTAGGAACTAAAATGCTCTTAATCACTGCTTATTCCAGAAGGTTAAGAGAATTTTAGTTCTCTGTCTCATACTGTGCAGAGAATAGTACAGTCCCACAACCTTAGAGTCATTTTAGTCCTCTTAGAGGTAAGAAATACCCATCCTGAAAATTGCTAAATCTAATTAAGACATCCCATGCTGTAATAATGACTTTTCTGTGTAATTTAGTTAACAAATTCAATAGATTTGCATTTATGAGTATATAAATTGTGACTTATTTCATGTGTTTTGCATTGTATTGCATTTCTACTGTGTTTTATATTAAAGCACTATATATCAAAAAGTTGAATAATGTAAGGCACTGAGAGAAAAAGGATATAAATTCCAGACACTATGTGGATAGTATTTAGCATTTAAGAAGGAAAACAAATATTCAATTCCTTACTTACACTAAGAGAGATAGAGCTCCACACATTACTATGGGTTCCATCCATCACATAATTTTTTAGAATTCATAAAGCAACCTGTGGAGATTTATGGTTGGACATCAGAAACATCACGCAGCTTATTCTTTGCACATCAGAGCTTTTCAGAAGCATAAAAGTGTAATCTGCACCATACTCATAAAAGTAGTTGTATGAACTGCATAAAAATATCCACATAAATAAAACAGACACAAAGGATCTCCCACATAGTGTAGAACTTCAGTAGTGGACAGGTAAGATGGTTAAGAAAAAAGACGTTGTAAAAGTAAATTTGGGGTTAAAATTGATCCTTTCAGAGTATATATGTGTACGTGTTTGTGCGAGTGCATGAGTGTGTTTATAAAGATTCACATTCATAACCAAAATGCAGTAAAAGTCTGTCAGTTTTAAACCATTTCATCTTAAAATAGATCACAAAATAGGTGAAAATGACAGAGCTATTTACTCAAGACATTCTGTTTGGTTTGTTGCAATGAAGTTCAAGGAGAACTGAAGTAAAATCCTTCTATCCTGAGCATGTTTTCAGTCATTTCTAGTGACTACACATCCATCTGTGTATGGAATGACTGAGATTGTAAGACTGATATTACAGTTCACTTTACTTACATTTATGAACTAAATTTAGCAATGATTGCACAACTGTAATTAAAGGAAATTAAATATGATATTATTAAAAGGCCCTGATTGGTTTTATATAACTTTGAATTACATTAGTAGAAAACGTACATGAAAAAGTAAGTCTCTTAAAGTGCCTCAAAACCTATCCAGTGTTAAGGTACTTACAAATAGTCCTTTTGACTGATGCATGAAATTCATGGAAGGGTAAAAATTCGCCAATACCATAAAAGTGGATTTCAATTTGCATTTTATGGTCTCATTGGTTAAAACACTGAGTGATATAAAATTTATTTGGATTTATCTTCCGCTTTAGAAAGCCATATGCTACATGGATCTCATACTGTGAACTATTTTTTTTTAAGACCTCATAAGCTGAAACATGTTGGTTCTTCAAAGAGCTCTCTTTGATGGAAATCCAGTCATATGTTGAATCTACACAAGTATCTACATAACAAAGGTTACATCCAAGAATATTCAAATAATTTGTTCGGAGTAGCAAAATTAAGAAATGAAGTGGTAAAGGAAAAACACAATTTTCAGGTCCTTAAGTGAACTAGTAAGCTTTAATAACCCTAACCAACCTCCCTTGGGGCCTCCACGTTGATCCATTGACAAGGAGGATATTTAGGCTTGGTTCAGCGGCATCAGTTCCTGTCTGAGCTACGCTGGAGATCAGTGGATGCTCATCTCAGTCACACCATGTCAGGGAGCCCCTTGATCTGCAACCTGGCTTTACCTCAGCCCTGCTTTGTCACTGTGGACACCCCCAGAGGTCACTGGATCACTTGAGCTGTCTCATCACCATTGGATCTGGATTCTTGGATGTCCCTGGTTGCCATCTGTGGGTATGTCCTGCTCTCCAGTTCTGCAGGACATGGTCTGGTCCCTGCCCCTTCTAACAGCTCAGCTCCTGTCTCCTGTCCCTTAGGAAAAAGTCCTACTCTTGCTGCTCCATGACAGAAACAGAAAGGAAGAGTAAGAGAATTATTGCTTAGATAATTAATCAGCCAAGACCTTTTAAAGAAAGCTTGCAGACATTTCAGAAGTGACTTCCATAGTCACAGGAAATGCATAAAAAAGCCTGATAGTAGTGTTCTCACATTTATGTTAGACGCAAAACAAGATTGTCGACTATTATAAGGACCCTCTGGGGAATCTTTCTGTTTGGGACTTTGGCTCAGGGTCCTTTTAGAGATAGGACAACTAAAAGCAGTCCCTTTCCTCTAGCAACTGTGGTGTGGTCTCTCTACTGCTTATACTGAGAGAAAAATCTAACACCTGAACTGAAGACTTTCAAACTGGTAACCTGGTAAAATATACTTTAGAGAGGAGAATTAATTCACAAAGTTCAGTCTCCTCAGCACTTGAATATTCTTTTTATCGTAGGTCCAATATATTTTGTACTTTATGAAGTCATAATGTCTGATCTACATGGTGGTTGGAATGGTAATAAGCTTATCTCTGTAAAGGCTTACCTCATTTATCTGTCTTTACTGACCTTATAGGGTCTACTTAAGTTTGTCTTAATTTGTGACTTATACTTGAAACAATGTCAAGCTGGCTATTTGTTCTCCTTCTCACATTCTTTCTGAAATAGGTTATTTTTCTGAAGCTAACCCTCTGACTGTGACAAGCCCTATTGCTTTTCTTACAGGCCTTTGGTATTGGATTTCAGGGCCTTAATGGACACAAAAAGAGGACTTTATTGAAAATCACAATGGGGTATATATTACAGAGTTTCTGAATGGTGATAGATGTCTATAAAGTTAGGAGCATTAGAGGTTTCTGAAAAAGTCCATCAAGATGTTTTTCTGACAAGATGATCACACTTTTTGATGTTTTTTATGTTCTGGTAGAGTATCTATTGATAGAATATCTATTGATATTCTTTATCTTCATCAATTAATTATCAAATACTTCATCTAAGTCCACCCAGTTTTTTAAAATCTTTCTCTTTAAATTATCATTCTGTAAAAGCAAAGTTTCTTGGCAGTGCATTACCTGAACTACTACATGCCTGTTCTGTAGTTAAAAGATTACCTTTTGAAAATCTGAAATGGCCCTCTCATAATTCCCACCATTTCTCTTAAAATTCAAGCTACAACAGAGAGTCAATTTCAACCTAAGTCTGTCACGAGTAACAGTGTTTTCATTCTTTCCTAACCAGCGGAGGCACCTGAGGTCTGTAGCTGATCTTTGCAGCCTACAGCCAGTTGAGAAAATAAGTACCGTTGGTAGGTGAATGCAAGTACTGCTCCTTCCTTGTGCTGATCATTGTAGATATAAACCCTCCCTCTATAGGGGGTCTGGTGGGTGGTAGAAAACAGAATAAAACTTTGCCAACTCCTTTTGCTCCCTGAAGTTGGAAGAAACTGTATAAACCATTTAAAGTGTGAACTGAGTCTTTTTGCTATCACTGACTTCCTCCCTTGACTAAACTGTGATTCATTACTATTAAGACAGTAACGATATTTGAAAACCATTTCAGAGAAATTTTTCAAAAATAAAAAAAAAAAACAAACCTTTTCTAGCAACAATGCTTCTGTTTTCTTTTTAATTCAGCAGAATTGTTTAAAGGAAAGAATTTATCTTGCCCTTCAAAGCTAGGTATTCAGTCAACCTTTGAGACTGAGTAAGACCATATCATACTCTTAATTTTGCTTTAATGTAACTGAGAGACCTTAGGAAAGTTGCCTGCTAAGACTAATCGGTCCTTTCTATATTTAGAGAAAAATAGTATTAGCAGACTCAAATAATACTATTGTTGAAAAGGCTCATTTCTCCTGGAAAAACTAGCAACCTCAGCAAAATTGGACTTGGGATAATTTATGAATATGCAATCTGAGGGAGAACGTAGTCTTCATTTTGGTATATTTCAATAAAGACTATTAGAGCTACGCAGCAGTAGTTCAAAATAATAGGTTTGTTTTATACCAGGGTTTGTGCCAAATTCTTTTATCAGAGACCCACTGGCAGAGAGAGTTCACATGGTCAGTGAGCTTGTGCTTCTCATCATGCCAGACGCCAGCTGTGGCTGCTGAAAAGGAAGTGGCAGCAGCTGAGCCGTTCCACAGGAGAGAGAAATATTTCTTGCAGGCAAATTTGACTAGAGCAGATATTATCTATATTTTATAGCCAGTGAGGAGCTCTGCAAACAACATCCGCTCTCCTCCAAGACTGCCTGTCTTGTGGTGTGGGAGGTAGTGCTGGGATCAGAGAAGGAGACTCCAGCAGAGGAGCTGTTATGTAGATAAGCAGCTGCCTTAACTGTGCTCCTCCAGCATCGTTAAGATTGGGCTCTGAATAAAATCTACTGGAGTCTGACAAGAACTTCTGAAAGATACTTTGCCAAGACAGAGGCAGGAAAATATATTTGACAGTGTTTTTTAAAAAGTGTTAGGATCAAACTAAGAAGATCTTCTTACTCTTTTAAATCAGTTTATTATTATTATTATTATTAATGGAGAAACATCAATTAAGGTAAAATTCTACTGTGATTGAGGAAACAACTTTGATTATTTTTCAGGAGGATTTTTGCCAAGTGCTGTATGAAGTAAAGCTTGTAGAATAATAAATCTTCTCCAAACTGTTGCTTTAGACATACCATTTATCTGATACTTAATCTGTAGAGCAGATGTGCAGCCAAAATATAAAGTCTCATCTTGATGAGATTGAATCAATAATATTTTTAAACACTTTGAAATGTATTTGACTAATGTGTTTCCTCAGGATTCCTATCCTTTCAATACCAACAATTATATTTTCTTTTTTCTCTCCTGTTTCTAATTTAAAGTCCTTACTAGGCTTTCACGTTCTACCAGGGATCATGACTATCTTAATTCTGAGTTAAAATTAAATGTTTTGATACAGTATCCACAAAAAAAAATAAAAATTAAAAAATGATCAGACAGCTAAACAACTTTTTAAAAGTTTCTTTGGTTTATACAACTGCACTGCAATCTTTTTCTTATTGGGAAAAGAAAAAAGGATTTTTTTTTTTCTCCTACATGTTCTACCAAGACCTGCTAATATGTAAAACTTAAAAAAAATTTATCCAAGAAGATAAACAAAACCAGAATTTTATTCAGCAAAAATAAACAAATCTCTTAAAACAAACTGCAATGCCAAATTGACATATTATGGTGCTCTTCTGAAAAAAAAAAAAAGCAATGTGTCTTATAGAAAAAAAAAGTAATGGGTTAAAGAATACAGTAAAAATATGGAGTTGATAGAGGACACAAACCTGTGATTTTAGAAATCCATCACACAAAGACCTAAAAATTATAAAATATTTGAATGTAAAGTAAGTTTCTTCTAAACAACTGTTCATCATTTTATTTCTGAAAAAGGTAGGATGTATGTTCTTGCTTTAAAGAAAATATATTTAATGTTCTTTTAATTTCTAATGATCTATGTATGGCTTCACTCTTTGAGTCTAAAAGACTTAGTAACTTGCAAAGAAACTTCACATTTATTATGAATAATTTAAAAATTCAATAAAGCAAACTTATTTCAATTTAATTGTTACTCTCTGATTCACTTTGTTTAATTGGGAAAATAGGTTAGAAGGTGTCTTTTTCACTAAACCCAAACTTTTTTCAAGTCACCATTGTTTTATGTGAAATGTAGCTTTTTCTTTGCCTTGGAGAGGAAGAAAATGAAAGTACATTTGTACATCTTTATTTTTTTGAAATGGATTCTCTGTGCTACTTGAAGTGACTTATAGGAATGTATAAAATGAGAATGGAAACCCCACAGTGCAAATAGAACTTCCTTTTCGAATATGTGCTTTCAAAGTCTTCATGCCAAACGCATCCCCGGTGTAAATCAATTCCAGCAGCATTACACCAGGGAACAATTCAGATTTTCCTCTCCATGGCAGTGACCCACTGGTAATATCAATCTGTCTGCCATGCTACTTTCAATTTTGTTTCACTCACATTTACAGAATTAGTTACACTTTATGGCAGAAAGTACTAAGATAGCTTTTTTCCCCCCCAATACCTTCAGGAGTGAATGTAATGTGAATGAATCGCACTTTTATTTATTTTTTTTCCACAAGACAGAAGGAGCAGGTGTAAAAGAATTAATAAAGCACTTGACAAATTGCAAGGGTCATTCGTGTGTAGAAAGCTATAAATTAGCTGGTTCTTAGGGGAAATTACCTTCTGCCTTTAAGGTGTTGCCTTTTATAAATTATTGCTAAACTCCTGGGAAATAGCAGTTTGAAAGTTCAGAAAAGAAAATGTTGAACTCCTTTTATATTTGCAGATATGTCAGAAGAAAAAGTCTGGAGGAACTTGTAATAGAATAATAAACATTTAAGGGAAGCTACATTACCATAAATTTCTGTTTGCATTTAGAAAAGTTGGATGAAATAGGTGTAATAAATCCCTTTTGTACAGACAAGATAAGTTCATGATCTTTGGACACCAGTTTACTATCTGAAGTATGTAAATCTGCCAAATCATAATGCTTTTTGTAAGATCCCTTCTTACTCTCCTTAAAACATTTTTTTGTTTTAAAATGGATATTAAAAAGATTTATTTTATACAGGTGGAGTAGAGAACCACAAAAATAATTGCTTATCTACTTCAAAATTCTTTAGGATTTTCTTGAGGAACACTGGTGGTAGGAATACATTTAAGAAAAAAAGTGTAGCTCTGCTAGATCATTATATGGCAAACCCAGATTGCTAAGAATAAGCTCCCAAAAAGTAATAAAATCTGTAAGAGTGTACTGGTCTCTTTTGGTAGCTGACCTGAGAAATATCACAGTATTCTTGCAGCTGAAAGGGTAGTTTCAACTGGTATCAATTGATATGGCAAAAGGAGTCTCATAAATACAAAAGTTTGAAACAGCGTCCCCAAGAACTCTCTTTGCTGCTATTAATATTCTTAAGCAGATACTCTGTTGATGGACAGTTGATTAAAAATGTGTTCTGTAAATAATTTTAGGCTACATAATTTTAAGCAGTCACTTTAGTCTTTCCCTCTCCCCCTCAAATAGACACTTTACATAACATTATTACAATAGAAAACATGAAATTGTAAGGAGAAAGATGTACATTCTGTATTTTAGTAGCCAAGGGGAAGCTTGAGACTATTTTTCCTATCCCTTATTGTCAAAATCAATAAAGTTAGAGAAAGTTTTTCATATATTTTGCTCTTTAGTAGACAAGTTTGTAACTGTTTGCCCCATTGCTACTTTTAAAGACTCTACCAGAGTCTTCTTGCTTAGCACTTGGAAGCTTCTTTTAAATTTCCAGTGAATTCTATTATAGCCATTCTTTTTTGCCCTTTGGTTTAACAAGCTTTTTCTTTTCTGGTGTTGATCTCCTCCTTGTTCCCAAATTGTATTTGAATTTCTTCTCTGTCAGTGCATAGCTATGTTCAAGTTAAATTCTATTACTGTCTATCCACTAAGGTAGAAAACAATTTATTCTGATTGTACAATTTTACAGTTAGTTGCAAAAGTTCAGGTCTGGGGCATTTTGTCCTGAATGTGGATGACCAGTAATAAATTTATGCTATTATTTTCTAGAGGTCTTGTTTAACCATGAACATTCCTCCCTTTCTTAGAAGTGCTTTGCTAGATAGCAAAATGTCAGTGTGCATTTAGAAGTCATTTATGATTGAGCATACTGACAATGCAATGTCAAACTCTGTTCAGTATGCAAACCTTGCTCCTCTTCCTATAATTTCTGTTGAGAAGGTTTGCAGCATGAATTCAGAAATCATATTAAACTGTGTAATATGGTACTTTGTACTACTAAATATTATCAAGTCTATTTTATTTCCTTCCTTGAAGTCTGCAGGTTCCTCTAGCAAGACATTCTAATCCTCTTTTGTGTTGATGTGCCTGACTTTGTGCCTTCAACAGATTTCATTAACAGGTTTCTTCTCTTTTCCCTTGTCAATAAAATCAATTATGTTCTCTAAGTTTTATTTTCAGTAAACTGGCTTATAAAACATAGATCTATGGTTTCATCCCATTTTATGCTATTTTCTATTTATCCCCTTGCCTAATTTATTAGACATCTAAGAAATAATGATTTAGAATATTATCTAAAGCCTATTGTGTAAAGCTTATCTAAATGGCACTATCATGGCATTTCAGGGTAGACTGCAAAAATAAGCCAGACAAAAAAATGCCCTCCTATTCACTAACAGTATTTTACCCAAGAATTCAAATATGGGTCATGATACATACCTTATTTTAGCAAACTCATTAGAGCAACGAAGTGCCTAAAGAAAAACCTAGCAACATAGGTTACTAGAATATGACTTCAGGCATTGCCCTGAGCAGGAGGTGATACATAATTGTGTTGCTCCAGGAGTTGCTTCATGTGGTGCTCCTCGCTCACTTTCCCTATTCCCTTCACTGCTCTTTCCATAATTCATTCATTCTCCATGGAAGGAGTAAATTACTGATGGGATAACACAATAATCTTCTAAAGCGACTATTAAGTAAAGTCGAGAGATTGACTATTTCCCACTTGCAACAGGGAGAAAGAAAGCAAGCAACTAGCTCGGAACACCCAGATTCAAGGGTCAAAGCAGGTCAAGTGGATTTAGACAGATTTCTTCTTTTGTTGTGCTGGCAACAGAGAGTCACAAAGTAAAACCAGTTTACAACTTACAGCTCTCTGCGTGTATGATGGTCACGCTTCAGACATCTGACTTTTTCATGATTTGACATATAATTATTTTAAATCATGGAAAATTCTTTCTTATATTTGAGAAAAAATAATGAATTGGATGATTCATCAGAAGCTTGTCATAATTTTTTCACTCCCCAGTATCAGGTGTTTCTTTTTACATAGCAAAGAACCTCTAGAGAAAGGACCTGGTAAACTGTTAATGATCTATCTTTGCCCCAATTTGAAACAGCTCCTTCTCCTTATGCTAATCCCACCACCTCAGTAAGCCAACCAAATCTGTGAACTAAGATTATGTCAAAATGAAAAAAAGATTCCAAGGACAATCTTTGTAAATTTTAAAATGGACTCCACAAGTTAAAATTCAATTTCATACTAGTCTTTTCTATTTTTTTTTTCTTAATTTATATGGATTCATTTCTACATTCAGGTTGTTTCTGGTGTTCAGCATTCACAGATCTAAATTCTTTATAACTGACTAGCTGATATGCAGCTGGAGGGAAATTAGGTTGTTTATATAGTATGTCATCTTTGACTATAGTGGCCCAAACCGTACTTTTTGGTAGCAGATATGGTTTTCCTCTATTCTCAAATTAAATTAGTAATACTGTAGAACTTGAAAGACTACTCAAAATTTAAATCATTGCAGGTTGGTAATCCTTATGTAAGTTTTTCACATTTATCTTTAAAAAAAGAGTATGAGGAAAACTCATTGAAAATGAAAACCTTAACTGCAGGTAAGACTTTAAATAATATTTAAACATAAATTTTAATGTGGGTTTGTCATTCTGTGCTGTGGTAGGAGTTTTAAAAATACTGGCACATATTCTGACACTTTAAAACAGTAAAAATTATATTAACTGAATGGGTAGTAAAAGATGAATATACTCTAAAACCTAGGGTCTTATTGAGCATCTACAGTGATTAGGAGTTTTTGTCCTCACTTTCTTTACTTTGGTGGAAGGAAATACAACTTGTATGTGTAGTAGATGTTTGATATTTTTCAAATATCCCAAAAAATTCTACATGTATGAAAACAGCTTTTCTAAGAAGATAAATTAACAATAAGGAAAACAATGGTTTTCATCTGGTGCATCACAGATTTTCTGCTTCAGTTCCAGAGCCAGGATTCAGAGATACTTGAACACTGAGAATCTGCAAGCAAAGCAAAAAAATGGAAAGAGTTGCATGTTCATGATTGGTCAACAGGTAACATTGATTCTTTTAAATATACTTCAGTTTCTCAAAAAGTACCAAATACAGAAAGCACGAGTTGTTGAACATTTTTGCTTCTTGGCTTCCTGTGCTTCCCTTCAAGAATTTAAAAGTGCAATGCCTGGGTTTAGATTGATCCCAGAGTTACAACATTACCCTAACAAGCTATTTAAATATTACTGCAAAACTTTTTGAAGTTTTCAAAGAACAGTTATAATAATTTGACTTCCAAGAGGTGACATTCTAAATGACTGCATATAAGAAAAAAAAAAAAAAAGGATGGCAACAGAAACAGTGTGTTTATTTTTTGTGTGATTGGAATTTAGGGCATTCTTGATTCAGCTTCTACTCCATTTCTTCAATGACAGAAGGCTTATGATGCAGAATCTTATTTCAAATATCAAGATGTTCAGTGTATTTAGAAGTTGCTTCTTATCAGGACAAAGAGGACCAAAAGATACATAAACAGTCACTTAAAAGGCTCTTGACTTAAAAATACTAGAGATTTTTCACAGCTCTTGATAAGAGATTTGGATCTTGTTTAGAACTGTAGTTTCACCAAGTCCATGTTAATGCTAGCTCACATTGTGCTTGAAATGAAATTGTAAATGTAATACAAGTATAAACGGCTCTGTAGGGACATTTTGCTAAGAACCTATTGTTTGCACTGAATCCACCTCCTGTTCAGCAAGGAAAAAACTGCCAAATAAAATCCACTTGCTGTGCTGGTCTTTGATGTCAAAAATAACATTGGCTAATAAGGAGTGATTAATCCCCAAACTATGCTTATTGCTTCTGGATTGACTCATAAGCCATTCTTGATTGTAAAAGTACTTTTCAGTACTACCCTGTTTAGTTGAGGGTATTTTCTAAGAAAGAGAGTTTGATTGGCACCATTTGTTCTGGTTCTGTTAACAAAACACAGAGAAATAGATCTCATTAAGTGTCATTACAACAATCAAATTTTTCCACTGAAGAGAGTAGTTTTTTAGTCTGTAAATCTAGTGATTTCTGAAGCTGTTTTGGGATCAGTGACTAACAGGGTGGAAAATGAAAATTCACAGTAGGAACAATGTGAACTTCATACATCTTTGCGAGAGATACACAGTATATCAGCGATGTCAAAGAAGCTCAGCAGCTGTGCATGTGTTGGGGTTAAATTCTCGGTAAAAAAGAGCATAATCACAAAAGTACAATCAGCAATCAAAATACTGGGAGGTATATTTGGTCTATTTAGGTAAGGCAAAAATGTCAGTCAACAAGTTATCTTTCCTATTAGTTTCCTGGTGATGAAACATGTATCTAAAATGTACAATACTTACCTTCTTCCTTATATTTCACTGCTACCTTTTGCTGCATGTAAGTGTAACTACATGCAAGGAATGTGATTTATTAGGATTTTAGATCTTACTGCATGTACAAATCTTTTTTATAGAAATGCTCAATGCAAATTTAAGTAGAAAAGATTTATTGGATCAAAGAAAACAGACAACTTCAAATAATAAATGGTACACAATAAAGAGGATATTTAGAGTGTGGTTACATCTACATTAGTACTGGACTTTAGATGGAGCTTTTTTGCTCTGAATGAACCTCAATCATCAGTTAGCTGCACTGTCTGAGACATCCTAGAGCAGGTGAAGCAGATTCCTTTCAACGACAATCAAACTGAAATGTGCACTCCAAAAGTCCTCCTGAACATTCAGGTTAAAGGCCAAGAAGACTGTCTAAATCCTGTCAAAAATTGCAACATGTATGTTGGGAGTGTAAGTTCATCTGGTTCTACTGCTTCTTCTACAGATTCAGCCCTATTGCACTGCACTGCCTGGTGCTGATAATGTGGGGCACTGTCTATCTTTTAGTATTGACACAGCCCTTTAAAAACACGGGAAAGATAATGGAGTTCCACCATATTACAGAAAGGCATAGTTAGGTCATACCTTTAAAAAAGTGGTACTTTTTTGTTCAGTATTGTAGATCTTTCAGAAACATAGAAACAATCAAACTTTCCATGAGCATCTACGAGTTGAGAAGATGAATAACAGGTTCTTTGGATTCTTTGGATTCAGGAACAAATTAAATATCAACTCAGTTTCCTTCTGACTCCGAACAGGTATGTGAGCAGGAAAGAGCATTAGATCTTCAAGGGTTTTGTGTCGTGAATGTAATAAAGAAAATGAAAAGAGCAACATTAAAATATTAATATGTGGTTACATAACTGCTTAAAAAGCCAACTCCATAGATAACGTTATGTATGAATCTTTTGTTACCTGAAGTAAAGCGGAAAATTCAAAGCAGAAAGACAGAGACAGGTCCCATCTAGAAGAAGCAACAGGGATTGACTAGTCATTTGAAACTGTTTCAAGTTAATGTTTTGAAACTGGTAATGTAAGATTGAAAACATTTATCCTGCTTCCTGATGATTAATGAATCTAAAAAGTAGTCAAATTTCACCCAGATTTCTTAAAATATTCTATACCTCCTAAGGAAAAGACTATACCAACTTATTTAGTCTAGATCAACATTTAACAGAATGTTTTAGATGTATGGATAGTTGATTGTGAGCGTGTTTTCCTTCTGCTCATTATGCAAATTCAACCTTAAAATCTAAAAATCAAACCAAGATTTTCCTTAAACAAATCACTGCCAAGATGATAAGACTGAGTAGGACTCCATCAGGCCTCATTTATACCCATACGATAAGGTTGCCTCCAAATTATTTCATCTGGCTTTTCTACGATCCTCTTGCTTTGGTAAGATTTCATAAGTGCACATAATCAGAAATTTGTAAACAAACCTCTTGCAGTGGCACAGGGTGCTGTGCAACCTTGAGCCATCTTTGTTCTGTCAGTGAAATGGGAAGATAACAGAGTGAGTGAATTTAAAGAGCAGTGAAAGCTGAATAAGTGTTCAATTTTCACTTAGTCACTGTTCAGAATGTATTGTCTCTTTAGGACCCTGTCAGAACATTGTTCCAGTCCTTAAATATCATCTGTTTCCAACCCCCCTGCCATGGGGAGGGACACCTTCCATTAGGCCAAGTTGCTCAGACAGATATTCCCCTCAGCTTTGTGCATAACCATATTTTTATCATCTGTGATCTGTCTTTTAAGTAGGTGAATCTAAATGGCTAAATAAAGCTTTCAAGCTACAAATGATAACACAAATCTAATCAAAAGGTGTCACAATCCACCCAGATTTTTTATTTGCTTTTTTGAATATTGTCTTGAATATCAAAGGGCATACTTGTGCATTTCAAAAAACACTGCAATGTAATGCTCCATTTCAGAGGATATAGAAAACATAAGAACACAGTAAGACGAAATAATGAATATTTTTGTCATTTTGAATCACTACCTTTAGATAATTTTCAGGGTAAAAATGCTATTACAGATTTGCATATAGACACTTATATGTGAACTGAATTCAAGAACAGAATAAATAAATAAACATACTTTTGGAAACACTATAATCTGTAAAATGAATCATTCACCAGTGAATACAGAATTAAGGAATTGAACTTTACATCATAGTCTTTGTAGTTGTAATAAATAATTTTATTATAAATCCACATCTCAGATGTACATATTCATTATTAGTCACATATTTCCTTTCTCAATACAAATTTCTCAGTGGTGTTTATGAAAAAGTACCTTTTGAAATGTAAAACCAGTAGCATACTATTTAGAGAATGATGCCCCGGCTGTTTCTCAGCTGTGACAGAAGATTTTCACAACAGTTGCTGAATGTGTTTCCATTTTTCTCCTATACTTAAAAATGAAGTCCTATCAAGCATGTACTCTTTCTCAGATTACAGACTGAACAAAACAGAATTTTTAAGAGGCTTCTTAATGTTTTTGCAGTTTATAACTACTTATGAAAATGTGGCATTTTCTTAATAGAAATTCTAATCAAATCAATCAAAAAATTAAATTCTAACTCCCAGTTTATAATGGGAGTTGCGTTTAGAAAGTGGATAATATAATTGTATTAAACTGATTCTATAAAATCCTTTTTCTTTAATTCACAGTTGCATCTGAATAGGAATATATTATGATAATAAAATGTGAATGGATTTTTTTTCAGTCAAACATGGGGTTTTTTCATTATTGGGCTTTATAATTTTTTAGCAGAGGTTATTTATTTAAAAATTTGCTATGACTTTGTATTCTTTCTCTATTTTTTAATTTAATTTAAAGGCTTCTTTTTTGTCCTTTTCTCACTCTTCTTTTTCTGTAGGACCATTGCATGTGAGATTTCACAGAAATAGACCAAATGGAGCAGAGTGACCTGTCCAATGTCCCTGGAAATAATGCAAGTCATGGTCAGAAAAGGGCTGCAGAACTGCATATTGGAGGGACTGGCCATTCTTGATCTGGCTGATGAGCCTGGGGAAGGCACAGAGGGATCCAGCTAAATATGAGCAGCACTGGCTGCCCTTCAGTGTTGTACCAAGTTCTTAAACCTTCAGTTCTGGTAAAAGAGAAACTTTTGAGTCAAACCAGATACTAATAATGTAATCTAGGAATTGCAAAATGTCTACATCCATATCCTGAGCACGAGTAGGTGTGGGAAGTCAAGAGCGAGATAAAAACCATGTCTAGTCCCAAAATCATGGAATCATAGGATGTTAGGGGTTGGAAAGGTCCTTAAAGATCATCCAGTCCTGCCATGGGCAGGGACACCTCCCACTAGACCAGGTTGTTCAAGGCCTTATCCAACCTGCCTTTGAACAATGCCAGGGTTGGGGCATCCACAACCTCCTGGGGGAACCCGTTCCCATGTCTCACCACCCTCACAATAAAGAATTTCATGTTAATATCTAACCTAAATTCCGTCTCTTTCAATTTGTACCCATTACTCCTTGTCCTCTCACTACAGTTTCTGGTGAAGAGTTCCTCTCCAGCTTCCCTGCAGGCCCACTTTAGAATCTTCCAGGATATGCCATTCAGGATATTTTATAGGAAAATAAAAAAACAAAGAAATAAACCTCACAAACCCTTTCCCCCATTAAAAAACAAACAAACAAACAAAAAACCCCAAAACAACACCAAAAAAGTCCTAAAAACCAAAAAAGTCTAACTCCCCCCCCCAAAAAACCCAACCAAAGCCTCCCTTTATATTCACTGAAGAGTTCTTTTAAAAACCGTATGATTTGTTTTTCTATTTTACTCAAGTAACTTATTTGTTTTAACTTGTCTCCTTCATTATTCATGGTTTGAGTAGAATCTGAATCCTCTGTCACTGGCAGTAGCCAGTATTTTATCTGACTTTGTGCTACTTGGCAGGTTATCTCATGTTGGTGCTGGTTTTTTCCTTCAGGATATTTATATTTTTTCTAATGTCTAAAGTTTTGGTTGAGTAATGTGCTTGTCCGGTTTTTTATGGGTAGAAATTGCCCCTGCTTTCCCTTCTGAGCAATTTGCAAGTGCATAGTGCCTCTATAGATTTGCAGATAAAAGTCTCAAAAGCAGTAATTGTTAAAAAAAAAAAACAACTCTGTCTGCCTCTCTACCCTTTTAGCAAGTGCCATATGAAGAAGTGTGTCAGGAATAGAGTACCTTGATATCAAAAATTCTAGAATTTGACTCTTTTCCTTCCTGTAGAAAACTTTAGAATAGGCAGCATGACATAAATATTATAGAAAGGGAATAAAAATGGTTAAAAAATGCTGGTTTTAACAGAACAGTCTCTTGCAAATGACCGATTTGGGTAAATGATTTATAATCACAGAATACCAGGTTGAAAGGAACCCCAAGGATTATCTGGTTCAAGCTTTAACTTGGTGAAAGTACTTGTGCTAGACAAGATGGCAAGGTTTAGCAGTGCAATCTAATCATAAAGTTCCTTATGTGGACTAAAATCTTCAAGTTTTTTTGAAGTTCTGTCTTAACAGGATCAGCCGTAATGACTTTTAACCAAAGAATAACATATGGACAATATTGTTTCTCTGAAAACAGGATACTTTACCAACCCCAACGTAATGGATTTCTGATCTTGCAAAAGAAAGCTGGGACATTTATTTGCAAATACCTGAAAGGCTTTTTGGTTTCATAGAGAGATACAAGCAAATGAAAAACAAAGGGTCATCCACAGCGAAAATGATGATTCATGGCTGCAGTTGTTCTGCAAAAGAAAATAGTCTATTTTTACTTATATCATTTTTTTTCAGAGTTTTTAAGAAATGAGAATTGAATATGTCTGACTGTGAAAGTTGTGCTTATTAACTGCAACTTCCCTTTGAAGTATGCTCCCAAATGGGACCCTAGGCGAATCTGTACAGGATGCTTCCTCTCACAGAAGCTTATGAATAAACCTGCATTAATGTGTATCTGGAAATGCAAGATCAGATCAAAAACTGAAACACTAACATCCACCTTTTGGTCAAAGTGGGCAGCAATTCAGCCAGATAAGGACAGACAACTTCATTTTACCTTAGAATAAATAGATTGTGTACTTCATTTCACTTGTATTTTCTGTCATTATGTTCGTTTTTGACATTATAAATATTTTTACTTTTATCTGCTTATTTCTTTGATCCAGCTTACGTGTGATTGTAAAGTACCTGGATAATAAAAAAGCATTTGTCACTGAAATGTACAGCAGGGTTTACAAAGTGTATCAACAAAAATGCAGATTTCATTGCATATTTCTTATATAGGCAAAGGCTAAGAGTGGGTTTCTGCTTCAGATGTCTGAGACAAAGAGAAACAATGCACTGCAGAGACCAAGAGAAACAAAGCACCAGATCATAATCAAGGTTGCTGTCTGTAGGAGCTCGATGTGTCCTTCCTGGAGAGTTAATATGGAGAGCATCTCAGCATCTTTTCTGGATTCTGTGGTTGCAAGGTGTCTAGACTTGAAGAATGAAAAATTCCAAGTATATCCTCACTAGACATAAAATGGTGCCTTATAGGATTCATAGTGTATTTGTTTAATCATCCCATTTGGAATGGGCTGAAAGTATTCGCATATTCATGGTGAAGTCTTCTATTAGCAATAAAAATGCAATATACTTTGTAACTTTTAATAATTTTCAAATCGTTTTTGAAATATAATTGATCGGAATATTTATCAGAGGGATAATTCAAGTCCAGTTTGGGTTGTTTGTTATTTTTATTCATTGCCAACAATTTCAAATTCAAGACAGGAGTCAAAGATGCAGATGAACTAGTTTTTATCCTCAAGCAAACTAGTAAAAGAGCACAATCACCATAGCATGCCTACTTCATAGTATTCAAATACCAAAAGCCAAAGATTTCTGCACCTAAAGACTAAGGCAGCCCCTGAGGCTTTAGCAAAGTTTTAAAATAGAGTTCAGGAAACTATTCTCTGCAGAGGAGTATTTGGTGAAATTGGAACCCTACATATACATAGATATACAATTGTGAATCTCAGTCTCTTGAAGCAACTCGAGATATTCTCTGTCAGCTTTTGAATCACAATTTCAGGATGAGCTGTTCTCAGATAAGCTATTTATATTCTCCTGATGTTCACACAAATTGGGCTGAGGACTGATCCCTTGCTATAAAAAAAATATCTTTATACTCCAGGATAGGAAGATACAATCATTGTCGCTTCACTGTTAAAGCCCTAACTTTCATGAAAAAAACAATAAACTCTGCAGCTGGTGATAACAGCAGTACAACACATATTCAGTTGCTTTTTCGCCCATTTTGTTAATTTTCAAGGGAACAAAATTCATATTCAAGTTTATACAAAAGCAGCTTTCTATCATTCATGAGTTATGATTTTTGCTCTTCAGCTTTAACTGTGATTAAAAGTTTCCTATACCCTCTATGTTGTCTCTTCATTTCATGGATATTTGCTCAAGTCAGCACTCCTATACAGATGAAATTTGCTATAAGTTAGCACTTCAAAAAATTCACACAACCCCGGGAGGTAAAAACACAGAGGTAAATAAGACTTTTTTGCCTTAAAGATCTCTGTGCTTTTTTCTTATGCCTGTATGTAACTTTGCAAAGCATAATTTGGAACAATTGTAGCTCCAAGCTACTATTGTTCAATAGTATTCAACTTCAAACAAAACTTTGCAATTTCAGTATACTTTTAGTTGCTTATTTCTTTATATCTTTACTCTTTTTTTTTTTAATTGGATTTTGCTATTCCCACATACCAATATTGCTCGATGTTGTATCCCACAAATGCTATTGGTAACGGAATTATTTCAGAATAGGAAACAATTTCTCATCTTAAGATAGAAATTCAGTTAAAAATCTCTGATCACCTTAAGTTTTCTAAGACCTTGAGCAACCTGCAATTTATAAGGAACACGTTCACATGTTATAATTTATTGATAATTATGTAGTCATACAGCTGTATCCTCAGACCAGACCCTGTGTTGGTCTGAAAGAGAAACTATAGAAATATTGATTATGTTATGTGACAAAATAAAGCCTTGTAGGAGAAATATATTATTATACTTGACTGCAAAGGGATGATTTTTTGAATGTTCTTGAGACAAATTAATTTCACTCGGTGTTGCCTCAGACACAAATTTGGAAAAAGATTGGATGAATAAGAAAAATATTTTGAAGATGCATTTTTCTTTTTAGGAAAACAAAATCATATTTGCGTGGAGGAATTTTTCTAGTGGATCTTTTGATGAGATGATCTCAGTTTTTTTAAAAAAAAATTAATTGTCTCTTAATTTAATGTGAAATATTAATTATTGCATCTTTCCCTCTCTGAAGTTTTTTTTCTTTTTTACTTCCAAACCCTTGTATTTTTATACAAAATTACTTAATTAAAACATCTCAAGTGTTTTTCTGGACTGTGGTGTAGCAATGGACCCTTTAACATACCAAATTAACATATTTGCACTGGTTTATAGAGAATTATATGCTGAAACACATAGCAAGTAATTGTTAGCCTTTTTCTCTCTTTTGATTTATGAAAAAGAGAGGAATATCTTATGGATGGTTTGTGGTGCTATTTTCTATAAAGGAGGCACCAAAGTAAGAGAAAGAATTTTTTTTAATTGATGGGCAGAATGTGGAATAAAGTCATATTGAGATTTACTTTTCAGTAGCAGAACCATAAGAAAACTTAAACAAGAAGACAGTGTTTCTTTTGAATGAGACAGCATTTGTTGTCCTTTTGTTAGTTTTCTTGTAGCTCAGGAAAACTCTTGCAGCTTTGTGAAACTTTCCATATTGTGCTGGTTTTGTGTGGAATAGAGTTAGTTTTCCTCATAGTAGCTGGTGTGGGCCTGTGTTTTGGATTTGTGCTGAAAAGAGGTTGATATCACAGGACTGTTTCTGTTATCATTGAGCAGTGTCTGCACAGAGCCAAGGCCTTTTCTGCCTCTCACACCCCCCCACCAGTGAGGGGGCTGGGGGTGCACAAAGATTTGGGAGGGGACACAGCCAGGAGAGGTGACCCCAACTGACCAAAGGGATATCCTGTACCATATGGCATCAGGCTCAGCATATATGTAAAGCTGGGGAAAAGAAGAAGCAGGAGGATGTTTGGAGTGAAGGCTTTTGTCTTCCAAGTCACTGTTACACGTGATGGGGCCCTGCTCTCCTGGGGATGGCTGAACACACGCCTGCCCATGGGAAGCAGTGAATGAATTCCTTGTTTTGATTTGTTTGTGTGTGCAGCTTTTCCTTTGCCTATGAAGCTGTTATCACAACCCATGAGTTTTCTCACTTTTACTCTTTCAATTCCCTCCCTCATCCCAGCACAGGGGGAGGGAGGGAGCGAGCGGCTGTGTGGGGATTAGTTGCCAGCTGGAGTTAAACCACGTGTGTTTATGGCCCAAACCATGTGACTAAACCTGACTGTTGTCATGATTGCATTCTAATCTGGCTATTCCATACCCAAATTCTGAGCATGTGTTCAAGTGTCTGCCTTCTGTAACACAATAGACTCACAGATAAATGAAAAGAGAATTGGCTAGTATAAGCAACAAAATCAAAAGCAGATTTAAATTTAGCGTGAAGTTTGAGAACAGACTACTTGAAATGAGAAAAATCATTTCTCATGAACACTAGTCAAGCTACAAAGTTTGGGAGGGTGTGGAGGATTCAAATATCTGTTTGCCACACCAGTCTACAAACTGTCTAGCAACTATTAAACATACTACGTACACACACATTTTCTAAACAAGTTTACCCAAATTATATGTAAGAAATGTGCTCTCATATTTAACACAGGAACTACCCTGACAGGAAGCCAAATGGTTTCTTACCACAGTCCTGTGGTCACAGCCTATAGCATCCTTTACTTTCTAAACAGCTTTGGCTCCTGGAGGGTCAAGTTTGTCCTGTCTTCCTGTTGCAGGGATCCTTAATGGACTGAGATTATATTAAACTTTAAATTCAAAGTCCCTATAGTTAGTTTGCTACCTATTGCCAATGTCTGTATCTTTTTACTCTTCCTTCTGTTGGGTGAAATTAAAAGAGAAAAAACAGGAAGTTATAGATGTTTTCAGCTCTTGGCAATATGCATCTGTACTGTTTAGGAGGTGACATTCCTACTACCTGAAGAGGAATTTTTTATTGACTCTACATTTATCTGGATCTGTGGAATAACAGCTACATGATTTTTAGGAAAAAAAAGCAAAACAGAACAACAGAAGAAACCAAAACCAAAATCAAAAACATACTTCCAATACCAAGGTGAAGAGTATACACTCCTTCACTTTACACTGCCAAATTCCTGAACGCAGTTTATTTGTTTTTCGGTACAAATATTTAAAGAACCTTTTCTACTTCAAGATCAGTTTTCCATAAAATACATGTGTTCAAATTTTCTGGCTGACTTTGTTCAATGGTATGTGTCATGTTGTGTAGTGTCAGTAAAAGAAAGGTGACTGAAGCAGAACAATATAACTCATTAAGTACTAGAGATTCCAGTAGCAAACATTGAAATCCAGATTTCACTGGCTTCTTAAAAGTAATTGCTTTTTCTTCACGGAAATAGTGTTTTCCAAACTGTTTTTTATAAAGGCAGATTGTTTTTGAATGTCTTGGCATAGGATATAGATGAGTCTGACTTGGTTTTGCTTTGAAACGCTCAGCACACCTCTAATTGCACGAAAACATTATTTAAATGTCTGACTCTGCAAATTTATGTTGTTTTGGCATAAAGTACAGTTAGACACTTTAGTAGCTTGTGATGGTGGAAAAGAAATTTGAAAGTAAATGTTTCTATGCTAATAAGAAAGAAATCTCATCACAGACTCTGACTGCAAAAATGTTTTTTTAACAAGAGGCACTATCAAAAGAAAGAGGGAAAGCACCAGAAAGAATGAACCTTGACCATAGCATCTAATTTACATAGTACTAAACTGTGGAATGATTTCCAGAGGAACAAATTACTTTAAAATTATTCGTTGTACAGAAAAATACCAGTTACTACATATATATATATATATATATATATATATGTATATATATATGTATATATATACACATATATACATGTTAACATATTTTAATATTGTAAACAAAATTAAGTAGTTTGGGGTTTTTTGGTTAATACTCTAATCTAGGACTCAGAAAATCTCAGTTTACCAGATTTCTTCTTTTATTACATCTGCAGTAATGTTTTTTTTCCCAGGTGTAGCAGAACCAGTTGAAGATTGTTCTTCTCAGCTACTCTTCAGCACCTTCTGACTGAAAAGTTACCTTCCCTCCTCTCAGCCTTTAAGTGTAGACATTTTTATTTAATTTCTGTTAAAATGGTCCAATTCAACTTTCAGTGATAGCACGTTCAAACTTGACTGTCCCTGGGTTAGTATTGCACATATTTATATATACAGTCTGACAACTGAGAAGGTAGCAACTTCTAGTGGGGTGAGGTCAGTTGAAAGCAGCACCAAGTAGGACTTTGCTATCATTTGAAAGTCTGCTTTTCTGTGATATACGTATAGTAAATTTGTGGCAAATGAATACTAAATGAGCAAAACCCTGCTATGTGTCATTTTGCCACTTAAAATTAAATTATTACTTATTTTCATTATATCACAGCAGTTATTTCATACCTTTCCTGTCAGAAGCTTGATTCCTTTTTCTGTGCTTCTGCAGGATTAACAGCGGTTTCCCAAATCATATAATTATATCATTTATGTAATTTTTTTCTACTCCAAATAAGGTAGATTCAACAAGAACACTTGCAATAGCTAGTACTCTCAAACAATCTATTATTATAATTGGAAGCTGTGCAGATGTACTTGAACTCTACTATTTTTCATTTAAATTTGGATTTCAAAAAAAGGACTAAATCAACTAACTCCTTGAGTAGACTCTGAAGACAAGATATAAAGAACTTTACTTTGAGCGTCAAAATGACAGCAAGAGTTATTTTTGTTTCAACACATATTTTTCTATAACAGCAAAAATACAACTTGAGAGAACAGAAAGAAAGTACGAACAGCCAAGTATTTTGTGAATTGCAAAATACTGTGTTTTGTAGGAAAAATAAAACCTAGGAAAAATAAATCCAACTAATGTTGGACTGTCAACATGGTCAAGAAAAAGAGCATAATTTTTATTTTCTTGATAACACATATTTATTTCATTAAAAGAAATAAAAAAAATAAACTCATCAAAAATCTAAAAATTATTTCACAAAACTAAATAAAGTTTCACATTGCTCTGTATTAAGTGAAGTTGGAGGTGAAGTTGACTGAAGAGGGATGGTAGTATGGCCCTTTTGGTCATCATTTTAGCTCTTCCATCTTATTTCAAATTAAAAAAAAAAATAGGGTTTTATTTTGTCATGAGCTTTAATTTTTTTTACACTCATTCTTGGCTGCTTGGCAACCAAGAGAATATCACAATGTAACAGATTGCATAAGTGAGATCACTGCATAGTTGTACCTAAGGGAAATTTCTTTTCTATAGTTGGTTTAAATTAAAAAATGCTATGAACTCAATTTATCAAGGCATTGAAGATACTTCAGTCTTCTGAATAGCCTTGCTGACCTCAGCTGACATCCTTTTCTCGTTGCCATCCTTTCCCACAGAGGAACGATTTTCTGTGTAAAGAACTTTAAGTTATAATGTCATGTAGCACTTTAGATCTCAGATGTGCCTCTGGAATATTCTTCCCTCCCATTGAAAACACAGAAGTCTATTGTAAAAACATGGAGTCTCAGTCTTGCATCCTGATATGTGGATTGAATAAAGAGTTATGTGAAAAAGAAATCTGAGTTGAAGGATAAAATTTTAGTACTGTTGAAAAAAACTAAGGCTCCTTCTGCAGAGTAAATTCATGGGTGTTTCCATAAGCTTAGCTTTTTCTGTCACATATTTTTTCCTCATCAGGGGATGAACATGGTTTGGACTGTATTCTTTATGTTCTAAAATCTATGTTATTGAGTTGTTCTCTAAGCTGCATCCACCCGGAGACCAAAGAAGAAAATAAAAACTATTTGTAACTCACTCACTTAAATGAATCTTTACTGTGATGTCAAAATATGACAGATATGGATAAAATAGCTGGATAAATGCTGAAACACCATTTTTCTCAGGAGTGGTTACTACATGAAAGATAAAAAATATCCAGAAGTGCATTTTTTTCTGTGATACATAATTATAACTACGTATATTCTATATAAATATCTTAAAGCGCAAATTGCAGAGTCTTGTATAACGCCAAAAAAATTAGAAGCTGTTCAAGACTTTGAAGCATGTCCTTCTGCACAAAATAAATGGTGAAATGAGCAGATTTGGGATGTAATATTGGTTTTCCATCTACTGTATTGATATCAATTTTGCATGCTTTTATGCTTAAGGTAGACTCTAAACTTAAAATAAGCTTATGCTGTTTCATGATATGAAGCTAGACATTCTTCTGTTGTAGACCTACTTCTAGATATGGCTGCTGTCTTCTTTTTAAGTCTGTGGACTAGAATACATACAGCAACGTGCCCTTCTGGCCAGGAAGGTCAATGATATTCTGTGGTGCATTAGGAAGAGCATTGTCAGTAGGTCAGAGAGGTGACCCTGCCCCTCTACTCAGCCCTGGTGAGGCACCTGTGGGGTGCTGTGTCCAGTTCTAGGCTCCTCAGCACAGGAGGCTCATGGAGCTCCTGGGTCATGTCCAGCGGAGGGGACTGGAGCATCTCTCCTATGAAGAAAGGATGAGGGACCTGGGCCTGTTCAGCCTCAAGAAGAGATGACTGAGAGGGGGCCCCACCAATGCCTGTCAGTGTCTGCAGGGAGGTGTCAGAGGATGGAGCAGGCTCAGCTCGGTGGTTCCGAGCAATGTGATGAGGTAATGGGCAGAAACTGATGCTCAGAAAGTTCCACCTGAACATGAGGAAGAACTTTCTCATTGCAAGGGTGACTGGAATAGGCTGCCAAGAGAGGTTGTGGAGGATCTTTCTCCAGAGATATTCAAAAGCCATCTAGACACAGTTCTGTGCATAGTGCTCTAGGGGACTCTTTGATCCAAGGTGGGAACAGATGACCTCCAGTGATCTCTTTCAACTTTAAACATTCTGTGATTCTTTGTGAATACTGTGTGCATCTAAATAGGTTCACAGAATCAGTATGACCCCTACTTTACCCACTGTACCAGCACAAGAGGCACATGTGATGATACTTTATTACGGCTTGATGAATCAAAACCTATCTTCTAGGGCTTCACACAAGCCCTTGTGTATTCATGCTGAACATTTCCACAGATGTTTGTGTGAAGTTCTGCATTACATGAATGAACGGCAATTTCTGAAGTGTTTCTTCATCTGAAATATTTCAGGCTCAGAAATACTGCCTTGTACTCATGTGTCAAAGAAACCAAGTGCAGAAAGGTGATGTTGTATGAATCATACTATATCTGAGATGTAATTCCAAGATGGGACAAAACATGGGGCAGAATTTGTATTTAAATTGATGCCTGGCATTGCAAAAAGAGCAAGCACTTCAAAATTAGTTGCACTTGAAAACTATAAAGGTGTTCATGCCACTAGGAAATCCATGAGCACGGATATACAAACAAGATATCACAGATGTCAACGTTTCTATTACCTGGGCATGTTTTTTTTCTAGGAATGAGACATGTGGAAAGTCCTACTGCAAAGTGAGACATGTTATGAGCTACGGAAGGTATCATGTGAAAAGTATGCCAGGAGGAAAAAAAAGTTTTAACATATTTGATAAAAGGTTCAATAGTATCTTCAGATCCTACATTCACACATCCCATCTCTATCCCTCATGGCTGAGTTTTAAAAAAACATTCTCTTCCACATTTCTGAGTACATCTCAGACAAACAGGATGACTTTAGGAGACTGCTACCATCCCAAAACCAGGTTAATGTCATCATAGAAATAAAATAACTCTATGCCTTAATTTTCACAAGATATCTAAAAAAAATAAAAAAGATAAAGCAGTGCACAAGATGGATCGCTTTACTTGACTAAAACGTGATTTACAGTGACAGGAAGACACAAGGACTGACAGGAAGACACAAGGACATAAATAAACAATGAGGAAAGCAAGAACTGCCTAAGTTAGCAGTGTTAGTGACAGGAATGTCTGTGGACTTACAAGCCTCCGTGTCAGCAGCGCTTATAAATTCTAGAGGCCTGTCCCTTGCTGCATTTCAATGGTGGGCTAAATCATTTTAGGACCTCATAGGAGAGCAGCAGCACATAACCATCGGGGACTTAAGACCTCAGGTAGCCCACCCAAAACTTTCTTGTAGGTGCTATGTAGGTGTGTGGAGAGTAGGTTCAAAGCCTTTTCCAATAATACATTTCCCAACATGCTGGAGGAAGGGGGAAGGGCTAACTGGCACGGATTGCACAGTCAATTTGACAGATAACTGCTGTTTGAAAAGTAATCATGACATGTATGCTTGATGTCTCAAAAGTGTTGCAAATTGCTAATAGTTTCAGACTTTCTGTCCTTTTTTGACTCAGTTGTGGGGAAAAAAAAAGAGTATTCAAGGTTTTAAAATACAAAAAACCATAGAGTTTTACCTGTCTCTACAGCACTTAAAACTGAAATGCCCCTAAAATGTGTTGAACTTAAATAATTCAAGAGTAATTTATACACAACTCTTGTAATCTCCATCCTTAGGAACACAGAAATAGTCTCTGCAGTGGCAAATAAATACCTTACCCTGAGGAATCAGAATATATTTTCCAAAACCATCTAATAGATGAGAGAAGTATAAGCTTTCTAAACCTGGAGATTCTAAGCCATGCCATAAGCCATAAAAAAAAGAGCTTTACTCTACCTCTTGGACAGACTGTGATTACAGACAAGTAGTGAGCAAGCAATGGTACTAGAGTGGTGTCAGTTGTTTGGTCATTTACACTGAGCAGGATTGTAGGACATGGAACAGAAAAACTCCTGACATGTTTCCTCCCTTCCTTTCACTTGTCCACTGTTGCTCTAACAAAGTGCAGTGAACAGTTCTGACTGAAGGACCATGACACTGGTATGTCATTCTATTGGAATGTAGGTAATATCAATTTGAGTCTAAATATGTTCTTGATGATAGTAACAAAAGAAATAGATAATAATTGAAATATATAGTAACACACAAATAGAAAAAGAATCCATTTAATCACTTCTCATAACAACACAGATTTTGATCATATGCTACTTCATTGATGATTTTATAGATTGCCTGAAACACAGTGACATCTACAGCACTTAAAAACTTTATAAATCCAAACACTCTTATCTTTTCTGTTGTAGGAAATGGGCAGTAGGTTTAGGCAGAAAATGTTCTTTAACAATATCTTTAAGGGAAAGTTAATGAGATTTGAGATCTACCTCAGTGTAACATATATCTCATGTGCACAAAGGGTAATTCCTTCTTAAATGATGCTCCTTAAATAAAAAATTAATCAATTTCAATTTAAAATAAAATAAAGTAGAAAATAAAATAAAAAAAAACCCTTTTAAAAAAAGGTGTTCAGTGAAAATGTCTTTCCAGTCCTAACATTTATTTATTAATACAGTTAACTGCAGAACTGACCTTCATACCTTAAAGTGAAATGTGTCAAAGAAACATGCAATATTGAGGCATTTCCACAAGTTCCTAGTTTTCCAAAATACACTTTCAGATTATCCAGCAGATTGCAAATTGTCTTACCATACAGGCAGCATAAGCCAATTTCCAAAGTAAATTTCAAGGAAAAAAAATAATCCAAAAAGCACCCTCCAGCCACAGCAGCAAGGAAATAAAAAGCACTTCTAAACTGTGGAAGAATTTGTGGTTCTGCATAAGGCTTTGTTATTCATTTTGATAGCCTGTGGTGTAAAAGGCGACAATTTTTATTTCTTTCAGTGATATTAACAGTTCTGGAAGAACATACCTGTCCTCCCCACAATACGTACAGTGCCAAGTTTCTTTAACTTACATGTTTCATGGAATTTAGTACGACTTCAGACCTCCAGACATAGATAGGTCTGATTTATTCCTGAGAATATACCACAGCTGCAACACCAAAGGGTTTCTCTCTTAATGCCAGTGTAATTTCTTTGCAAAGAATAAACTACGTATGCATCACCCGCCACTGTCCAAAATTCCACATTCCTGGAATTCAACAGCAAACACTGGGATATTCCATATGTGTTTAACTTTTGATGTTGTAAACTCCTGATTTCTTCTGTGACTGTACTTACTGGGTACCTCTCATTAAAGTCACAGCTGACTCTTGTCATTGCTGCCTTTCCACAGGTGATAGTCATTCCTTTGTCTAATGGGAATAGATCCTTTTCTGACATGCCTCACTGATGTGTTACTAAAAAAGAGGCTTTGTTTCCACAGAACTATTTACACCTTTGAGAAGACATCTCATATATATGAACTAGACACTGTTCGCAAGCAAACCTCTGAAAATGATTGCTTGAACATGGTCCCAGGAGTTCAATTAAAGTACAGGATCTTGTCATTGGACTCTATGTCCCTAAAAATCTAATTAGGCTGAAAATTCACTGTGTAGCAAAAAACTTGAAAATACTCCTCTTCCAACTTGTTGAGTGATGTTCCTTCAGAAGTGTCAGTGTATTTAGGTGCCCCTAGTAAGAGAAACAAAAAGTACATTTTGATTGATATCTACAAATAATGTTTTTATTTCTGGAAAGTCTCCTGACTGAAAACAAGTTAGTATTAATATACATGTCTACACAAAAGTATACACAGTAAGAAGTACACAAAGTGTAGACACAATTGCAGATTCACAATGTTGCAATTTCACTTATACTGTAGTAACTACATGTAAGACACTAATTTTCAGCTGTATGCACGACAAAAAAAGTTTACTGAATGTCTGTTTATTGTTTAAAAAGAATAAATTCATAAACTTGAGAGTAGAGAGGAATATATGCAACCCTTGATTAACTTTTTGAAAACCTTGTGTGTTTATCCAAGTATAAACTGAAATATAAGATGGTCAGAGTAAAATTACTAATGTTTTTCCAGTTCTTTTTAGTCTCCTTAATTTTCCTTTACCCACTCCAACTAATGTCTATAATCTAAAGCTCAGCTTTAAGCCACTGGTTGCAAAGTTTGCAACTAATTTTGAGTTCTGCCAATTCTTCTTGTACAATGTCTGGAGTTTCTGTGGGTGAGTTTTAACAGGAGTCAGCATTGAGGTTTTCCTCCTTATTTTTACCTTAAATCTCATTTTACATATTCTTAAAAAAATTTCAGAGAAAAGAAGTTCTAGGACCAAAGCATAGAATAATTGTTTCTTTTCATGTCTTCTTACTACATTAAACCTGGTTGGGTATCAGTGTAACTTTTCAGTTTTTAGCTTTTAAACTACATCTACATGACAGAACTACATCTATTATGCCATTCATTCATGTGTTAACAGGGTTGCAGAGGAAAATATGATTAAAATGATTGCTCATATTCACGAGGAATGATGACAGGATTTCCTAAGGCCTTGGATAACACCGACTTCTCTTGAAATCAGTTTTATTACAGACATAATTTTAATATATCTTTACTTGCAGTCTCCCAGCAGTGTTTATTAGCTCAGGCACAGTGCTGCACTGGTATGGTTATCTAAATCAGATCTACATCAGATACGGACAGAATTCACCTATACTGGGGGCTGCATTGGTAGTTTTCAGATGCTTTGGAGTGGACTCATGAACAGAATGAGATCAGTGGTCTCATTCAGTTATCGGGGATCTCAAAATAAGGATATAAAAATTCTGCTCAGTGACATGGAAGATGCTGCAGAGACAGAAATCTTCTAAAAAACTATACCTAAGTCTCTGCCTCTGTATACTTGAGAGATTTGGCACTTCTTTTATCATCATTGTCTTTTGTCAGTACTTTAAACACAGAAAGTCACAACGGCTTGCAGGTGTGGTTTTAAGCAACAACAACAAAAACCTCGACTCCTCATTGTCTTCAACTTGGAAAAGTAATTAACTTTTCTGACTGATTCAGTAGGTAGATATTCTACAAACTTGGAGAATTATTATCTCATCCAGAATTACATTTTTCCTTTTCGAAGGGGATAAGTGAAAAAAAATCTCCTGCAGTGCTGAATTTCCTCACCTATCTGGTTGCTTCATCATTAGCATTTCTAAAAACTTTTCAGACATTAGGAAAAAACTGAGACTATACTATTGTGTTTTTAATTTTTAACTTTCTTTGCATGTGAGGCAAACGTGGTAGAAAACATGAAGTACTGCTAAGTCAGATTTCAGTCCAATTACAAGGATTCTTTGTAAAAAGCACAGTCTGAGCAGTGATGTTTGTACAGCGTACTTAATACCTCTCTTCAGTAATCACTTGATCAGGCTGCCCTCTCCAACCTCTGCCTCTACCCTGGTTTTACTTAGGAACTGAAACCATCCATTGGAATGAAACTCTTAGAGGTATTTTTAGAGCTGTTTTCCTTTGGAACCATTGAAGTTGATACTTAGATGTCAGAGATGTTTAACCCTTGCACTTTTAATAATGGGATTTCTGCTGAGGAGGTCAGGAGTGGCACACCACTCCATTCAATTATATTCAGCAATGGGCTTTTGCATCAACAGCAGTGCCTTTAACTGGGTAGAATAAGCCAGTCTGCTAAGTGAGAGGGAAACCAGTGTGCTGACAGTGTTTAGATGTTGTCACACAAAAGGGGAGGTCTTCTCAAAGCTTTGTGTTTGATTAATCTGTCAGTGCCTCAGGAAAGCCAAGACCACTGTGTCCAAGCAGTCTTTCAATGTCCTGTTACAGGGCCACTGAAGAGTCCTGCTGGATTGGAGGGCAATATGACTGCCATTTTCAGAGTCCTGTGCAGACAGAGAGACCCCTCTCCCAGTTCTCCTCACCTTTAATGGGTCTGTTGGCATCCCAGGAAAGATGCAGGGAAACATACCAACAGCACAAGAGAGACTCCCTCCCAGGTCTCCACAGTGGAGTTTGTTACCCACTGCCAGTGACTGCCAGCACCCCTGCAGTTAACAGTTTATGGAATAACACTCTTCATTAATATAATAAAAAATTTTGACTAGTTAAGATTTGAAGATTACCAGTGATAGCATCTGGCTAGAAAAACATATTCAAAGCAACATAGGGATAAGTTGTAATTTCTAACAAAAGCTGACTCAATATAGTCAATCAGTGACCATAAGGTAGCATAGATCTTATCCAACAGGCATCCCTGTGGGGGAGAAGACAGGATCAGCCCAGGAACTGATTCCAGAAGTTACAATTTAGTCTTCCTTAACTTCTTCTCATTCATAACTTATTACTATACCATTTTTGCATTTAGGTGGAGCTTGAGTGACTCTAGTCATCCATCATGTTTAGTGGGGTGTGGTCATACCTAGGAGGTGGGTAATGTCAGTATTACATCTGAGGTAACCTTTGTAGTCTCACCACAGTTGCTGGTTCAACAGTAAGAAATCTTTTTTTATCTCTCATTTAACAGCTACTGTGTTAACAGGCTTATCAACTACAAGGTACCACGGAGTTCCTCCTCTTGCTAGGATTTGCTCCCCCCTCCCTTTAGTCCCCCTTAGCATCTATTGCGTGGAGGAAGAAAGAAAAACAGAAATATCAGACAAAAACATGATGTAAGATTTACAAACCTCTCTACATGTAGGGAGACTTCAAGGGTTGAGTCGTTTTAACTCCTTCAAAATAAAGCAGTGCTTGATCATGGTCTAAAACTGCCTGCAGCATTAGAAAAATATTTGATACTACAGAGCCCTTAAATATTTCAGACAAAAGCATAAAAAAATGCTGGAAGCTATAGCTTCTGAAAATCCTGACTATAAAAGTTATTTTACCATTAACCATTGAAAATACTTACTAAGAGCTGTGCCATTTACTTGAGAGAATTTCTCAGCTACAGCCAAGAACTTCCCTTACTTTTGCACACTCACATAACCCACTCTCATAATGGCACATGCACTTAGGTAGAAAGAATCCTATGCCTTCCAGACACCCTCGAAGTCTTTCGGTGGAGGAAGCAGAGGCCACAACCCCACTTACAAAGATTTGGTCATAGGCTGCAGACACAACTCATAGAAAAGGAAAGTATGTGATAAAAATCCTCTCTAAAAACTTCCTTTAACTATCCATCTCACAGGAAGAAGGTGACTCTTAACCCTGGATGGTAGCAGACTTGGTCTCCTTTTTCATGTCTCAGGTGTCTGGGTTGCAGTTAAAGGAAATGTATCTTTAGGGCATGTTAAGATAATTCTATGCTCTGGTTCGATTCTTCTGTCCCCAGTTGGTAATAATTTTTCTTTCCTTTGCCTTCCCCCACTCTTGGAGTAATTCAGGATTATTGCCGTGGTTTACTGACTTAGAAAAAATTTTCAGTAATCTTCCCCTATGCAATTGATTTCTCTTACTTCTTTGAAGCTTCTACTCTCCTGGATTATAACATCTTTATTTTGATTAAACACTTAGCAAAATATTAGCCTATTGGAGAAAAATATCCTTCTCCCTTTCTCAGGAAGCATTTGATGTATCTAAGGATAGAACTTTTAAATACACTGAGCTTGTATCTTATATTGAATACCTGCATAAATTAACAATTTGGTGTAAAGAGGTTGTTAAAGAATTTGCTCTAATCATGTTGACATAATAGGCATTAAGTGATACCAGGGCTGATGGTAATGGACAAAGAGTTATCTGAGACTTGCTCCTTTACCATCTGAAAATCTTAAGTTTAGGACCTTAAATAACCTTAAAATCCCTCATAAATTTTGCCTATTTTAAATTTGATCAGGTAATTTAATTTTTTCTGTCTGATTCCCAGCACAAATAAGTCCAGAGGGCAATGAGTTTGCCTGATAAAACATCCCCCTTCAGCTGAATTAAATCATTTCTTCGGAACTGCTGAGCTGACTGGCTTATTATTTCCATGTTCTACTTCTCTTAGTTGTAGAACAAGACCAGCTAATTATTACATATATTTGATTGAGATAAAAGTCACATTTGCTAATAATTGATTTTGTTACTGTTTAAAGGGGAAGTAAAGAACTTTCCTTTTTTTTATGTCAATCATGCATTTTGTATCTGTCATTGATTTTTTTTTTCAATATATTTCATAAGTAGAATAATAAGTTCACCGAAGGGAAAGAGAAGAAAGATAGTTACTCAGATCCACAGTTTAATACAGCTGCAAAATAAAAAGGAAGAACGTGAGAAATACATTCTTATAACAAAGCACACAGAGGTAATTTTCAAAATAATTTTAATTATCTCTGTATCTTAAAGAAATACGGTGTAAATCAAACAATCACTGAGCAATTATGCAATTAGAATATTAACTTTTATTATTAGTGTGTATAATAATATAAATTAATAACCTGTCAGAGCTCTTGCAAGATCTTGATGAGATACAAGATCAAACAGTAATAAAAATAGATTTTATGTTTTAAAATAAAACAAACCAAAACAAACTCATAAATGCAAAAGCTATAGTAAACTTGAACATAGCAATGTATTTATCAATATACCATGAGATAACAAATATTTATGCCCTGATAACCTCAACTCAGATATTTGGGAGATACAATATCTAGTTACGAATTCTCAGTAAATAAGTACTTTTCAGCAAGAGGTAAAAATGATAAAATTTCACCAAAACTGGTTTTTAGTTTATATGAGAATACAGTTTTCTAGTTGGATTTGAGTAGATTTACATGGAGTTGGCCGCTGTAACATACAGTGATTGAGAATCATTAACAATAGTTTTTTGATGGAGAGGAAAAAAGTGGGGGAGGTGAAAGAGAAGATTGATTTTATTTTCATTGTTCAATAAATTTTTGTGCACAAGGTTGTGTTCCTGAATGTTTTTTTCCAGTAAGAACTTTTTCAATGAACGAGGCAAGCAAAAAAATTTAATCTAAAGAGTTAAAAGCTCTGTACATTCATGTTATTATTTTAATTTTAATAATTCAGTTATTCAGTAATCAGAGTGTGAAAGCTGACAGAGGTCTACTGCATTCATTTTGTAATTGCTTATGTCACACATCACTATGCAAAGCGACAGCCCATTTCAGGTTAATCTTATAAGATTATGATAAAAGTGTATCTTCTCCAACCAAACACAACACAAATAATACTTAAGTAATCAGTTTTGATGTATTAAAGAGTAATGCCATCAGTTCTGATAGCAACATGTGCTTGGGCTCAGACTTAGCGTGCTGTGATTTTTGCTTGACTGAGTAAAAAGGCTCTAGTGGTGCCTTTCTTAACTCACTTCCTCCCGGGATTGGAAGGAAATGCCATGATTCTCTTCAGGATATGCATTTAGTTGAGCTGAAAAAAAATGATATGATTCCAAATTAGCCATTGTGGTGACAGAACTGGGTGTGATCATTACCTCCCATTAAGAGAGAGAGTGTCATTTTTGTTTGCTACTAAAGTCCAATATTCAGGATTAGGAATAAGGGTTTTCTGAAACTTCTTGTAAAATTACAATGACTAGTGTGAGTAAAATCAATAAAATTGCATGTCCAATGTTGTTTAATAAGATGTTAAAAGATGACAAGATAAAGGTTATCGGTATCATTCTCTCATTTCAAAGCAGCAGTTATGGAACAAATTCTGATATCAACGTCCTATTTTCTGAGCAAATGTAGTGGGTTTCTGTGGCTGAGTTTTGGTAGTGGGGGGAAGCTATAGGGGTGGCTTCTGTTAGAAGCTCCTAGAAGCTTCCCCGGTCCCATGGAGCCAATGCCAGCCGGCTCCAGGATGGACTTCCTGCTGCTGGCCAAGGCCAAGCCAATTAGAAGTAATAGTAGCACCTCTGTGATAACATATTTAAGAACAGAAGGTTGTTGCGTGGGTGAAAATTCCAGCCAGGGAAGAGTGGAGTGAGAACATGGGAACAGCAACGTAGACACCAAGGTCAGTGCAGAAGGAGGTGGAGAAGGATCACCGTGTGCCAGAGCTGAGGCCCTGCAGCTCATGGTGCAGACCATGGAGGGGCAGCTGTGCCCCTGCAGCACATGGAGGAACATCAGGCTGCTGAGACCCCCCTGCAGCCCATGGAGGAGCCCACACCAGAGCAAGTGGATTGTGACCCCATGGGAGGGCCCAGATGGAGCAGGATCCTGCTGGAGACCTGCGGCCCATGGAGAGGGAAGCCCACGCCAGAGCAGGGTTTTCCCAGGTAGGACTTGCAGCACCTGTGGGGGACCCACATCGGCACAGTTCATTCATGAAGGACTGCACCCCATGGAGGAGTGACCCACGCAACAGCAGTTTGGGAAGAACTGCTGCCTGAGGGATGGACTCATGTTGGAGAGGTCCATCAAGGACTGTCTCCCGTGGGAGGGACCCCACGGGAGCAGCAGAGGGACTCCTCTCCCTGAGTAGCGGCAGAAACAACAACTGACTGCAACCCCCACTCCCCACACCCCTGCACTGCTGGGGGGGAGGAGGGAGAACATGGAAGGAAGGAGGGGTGGGGGGAAGGTGTTTTTAAGATTATTTTACTTCTCACCCTTTTGCTTTGATCCTGTTAGTAATAAATAGAAGTATTATCCTCACTTTGAGTCTGTTTTGCCAGTGAAGGTAATCAGTAACTGACCTCTCCCAGCTCTTCTCTCAACTCTCAACTCTCCTTCGCTGTTTTTTTCCTCTCCTCCCTCCAGTTGCGGAGGAGAGTGAGAGAGTGGCTGTAGTGAGTATCTGGCCTCCAGCCAGGGTCAACCCATCACAACATAATAATTTCCTAGAATCCCAGAATGGTTTGGGTTGGAAGGGACCTTAAATATCATCTAGCTCCAACCACCCTGCCATGGGCAGGTATATTTGTCTGTCACCAGTTTATTGCTTAGTATAGTGTTGAGAGATAAAAAGCAACAAGAAGGTATTCAGCTTGTGGCAGACATTACGTTTGAGCCACTCATTCAAGACTAAAAGCACAGTTAGGGAAGCAAATAGCTTCTAGGGAACAATTAATCAGACACTTTAGGGATCACATTAGGATATTTTCTGATATTAGGATCTTATCTAAATTTCTATTTCTCTCAATTGACAAAATCTTATTTTATAAATCTCCCCACTTCTGTTTTCCTTTAGTCTGGAAGGTTGGGAAGAGACTAAAGCATTTTTCACCTGGCTTCAGGTAGACAATATGATGTGCACCAGGCATGGATTTCTCCATCCAACATCATTCTTCAGCGCCACCTAGGGAGGTCTAGGGATTATCAAATACCCACGGCTTTGTGCAGCCTCACAGCATGAGGGTATAAAGTTATTTTTTTCAGGGTCTTTCAAGTGAAAACATTATAAATAGCATTTGTGTCTCATGCTAACAAGGATACCTCCTGGTTCTAGCAAATGACTGTTATGCTACAAAGCAATGACTGTGGAGAAGGCTAGTCTGCTCTTGAGGGTAATTTTGCACATATTACTTCAGCATCTAGTATTCTACACCAAGTGTAATTCAAAAAAATTTGTAGATTAAATGTATGGTGACTTGTTCAGATGAAAATACCTGCTCTGTAGAGCATTAGATTTCACAAGATGACTCCCAGACTGCATTTCTGAATTGTACAGAAATTATTTTACAATGCCACCTACTCAGTTGTGGTCCATTACCATCTTGGATGTAGCATGCAGCAAAAATTCGGTTGCTCTGCATAGATGGCAATCTTTTTCCACTAGTACTTTTTGAGGCTATTTTAGGAGATTTCGCTCTCCTCAGAATTGTCTTTAGACAACTTTATTTTTTGCTGCCCCTTAAAAAGATGAACCTTTACAATCAATGATGTTAGCATCAAAAAAACTTGAAACCTATGTCTGCAGGACTTGTTTGCTTTTTGTCTGCTAATACTGGTTGCTAGATCAGACTATGATTATGTGAAAATTGCATTTTTTCACTCTATTGAACATCTCTAGTTCTTTCTACGGTTTCCAAAACCTTTTAACAGTATTCTTCTACTATATTTCACTTGGTTAAAATGTTAGCTTTGTTATGAATAGAACTTTAGGGAAGAAAAAGAGAATAAAAATGAGAACTAAAGTATATAAAATCAAACTTTATCTCTGTTTGAATGCAAAGTGTAGCTTTGATTCTCCCACCTCAAAAGGCTAAGTCTGGAAATTACTCATGAAAGAGCGAGGAGATAATCAAAGATTGGAAAGGTTTCTGTATGAGGCAACACAAAATAGGCTTCTAAACTAATCTTGAAAAAGAAATAGCCAAAGTAAGATTAAATGGAGATCTCAAAAATTGTTACTGGCAAATAGAGAGAGAATGAGGATCAATTAATTGGATTCTCTTCTAGCAGAAGTTAGAGCTAGTAGAGGGAAAATGTAAAACTCACAAACAAGCCACAAAAAAAAAAATAAAAAATCCCCTACTGAAGCCGGTAGTAAAACATAATAAGATGTGGAGTTTCCTAGGATGTTGTGGACATTAAATTCTGCTTGAATTCAAAAGACAAGTTGATGCAGAAAATCCACAGAGGCTCATTATAAAAATGCCATTTCTGACTCAAAAAGCCTCAAGCTGTTGAAGGCTGGGAGAGTACTCTGTGTGATCATTACCATATGGTTTCTGTGTTCCTCTACTCTTCCATAGGCATCCACTGTTGCTCACTACTGGAAATAGTATACAGAGAAAAATGGACTTTTTAGCCTAACTTGTTATGACTCTTGCTGTCTAAAAATGTATTAGACTGCCAGTGGGAAGCTTGTCAGTAGCTAAAATGCTCCTTACACTTCTTTCCCAATTTATATTTTATTTTGCAGGTTTATTTTTGTTTTTCTTGTGTTTTTTTCACTACTAAATTAAGATGCAATTACTTCTTAAGTCAGACATTGCTGTCACTCCAGAATTTGCATGACACATTTTTCAGCCTTAATTCAATCAGTTCCATAGTTTTTACTTTTTTCTGTTCTCTCTTGTTTAAAAGTATATAAATTCTATGATTTATGTTTACATGGCATACAGTGCACTTCAATACAACTCCATTCTTAGGATTCCTTTAGTGGAAATAACTGAAATCTATTGAAGCATGAGGTACTTCAGAATTAGTTATTGTCAAAATAAGGATTAAGTTCTTTTCTGTAATGCAATGTTTTTATTTTCCCTCTGAGAACTTTAATTGCCTTTACGGGAATTTTAACTACTCTACTTTCCCATTCATGAATTTTATTTTTTTTTTTTTTTTGATTTCTTTAATCTCACAAGTCAGGACTGTTCAAAATCAGTTTGAAATATGTAGCATGATGCACACATTGGAGCACAGCCTTTACACAGCACAAGTGGTTCCAGCACCTGCAGAGCACTACTCCCTGTAAGTCCATGGGACAGCCTCCTATCAGTTGTCTAATTATGCTAATATTAATACAGAATATTGATATGATAGGTATAATAAAAACATACAGTTCAGTACAAGAATAGGATAGTTTAATGTTATGGTATTCTGCATTTTCTGTTGTGAATTCTGCTCAAACTCGCATTGCTTAAGCACCATTTTTCGACAACAATTAAGGGCTTATGAACATTATACATTGCTCAGGGTTCAGCTCCATCTTTTCATGCTCAAATATTTACACACGTACAGGAATACTCATCTCTTTTATTCCTTCACTGATTACTGTCGATTTTTCTTCTCTTTTCCTATAATTCTTCGAACTCTGTAGGTTGGCTTAGCCTTCATTACAATACTGCTGATGCAAAGAAACAATTTGCCTTTTGTGGGAGCTGTTATTCCTTTTACGTGAAAAGAATAATAATGTGCCACTTCTACTATTACATGATCACATGAGAACTGAGAACTCAGTATGACACAGATGTATATATTAACCAAGGTAACACATCAGGAACTAAGAATAAGAAAGTAATTCAAGCAAATCTTCACATGTACAGACAACTGTGGGAAATGACTTCTAGATTAACAAAGGCATATCAGCCTCATAAAGATTTCCTTTGCCAAAGGCACAGAAGTATAGTATCACCTACAGATGCTATTTCTTACAGGGAGCAGCATTTCAACAGTTCAAATTCTTACCTTTCTTTAGACTCTTTGGAGAAATAAATGAAGTGAGAAGAGCTCACTTGAGTGATCTTTTTGTCAAACAAGCAAAAGTGAAAAATCAGTGCTTTTTACTCCTACTGGATCTGCTTGTTCTTTCTTTATAAAATTAGAAATAAGATTTTCTCTAATGAAATTAAAAGACAAACATTGAAGTTCCCATTCGTAGATTTTGTTGAATGAGCTGACTTGCTGTGCTGAAAGTTGTCTACTTTGCTTCAGCTTCAGAAGCTTTGTTTTATGTTTCAAAATTTAATGAAAACCAATCCCTACTATGAAGTTTAAAGAGAGCTGGTGATTCTTGGTAATTTTATCTTTTCATGACTTTCCTTGAGCTTGTTGCTGCTCATATATATGCATATCTTTTTTTTCATCATGACTACCACAAAACTTATTTCTTAAAAAAGGGTTTCTTTTCCTTCTTAGAGTTATTCTTGCATCTCTTTCAGAAAGTGTTCTCGTATGTCAATAAAAGTAATCTTTCCTGTAAGATATTTAATTCTGTAATTTGTATGTCCTGTGCTATATCATGGGATTAGAGTAGAACATAAACCTACAGAAGCTTGGAAAATATGATATCACTACCAGTTTTTGGTTAAAGTAGGCTTTATCAGAAATTTCTGATTTTGAATGCCCACATAAAAAAATAATTTCCAATAAATTGTTTAAATACATATTCAAGGTATTTCAATTACATCTTTTTCTACAAATATTTTACCTAAAAAAATACCCTCTCCAGTGGACTGGAGACTTTATAGTCCCTGTGCAGAACCAAAAATCATACCATGTGCCTGAGAGCATTAACAAAATAAACCTCCTGCTTTACTGTTTGGTGGAGTTTGTCTGTTTTGTTGAGTTTTTTCCCTCCAAATTCAAGAAGGTGAGAGAAATGAGTCATATCTAGTCTTACATAACTGTAGTGAAAAAAAGCTTTTATCTTCTGAAGGTTCTTCCTCTGTGTGAGAAACCTTGAATGCGGAAATTATTAATACCATTTTGTTAGATATGATCTTGCTATTTTATCCCCAAGACTTGAACTCACAATATGTTTTTTTCACAGAACATATCAGGCTATCATCAATTGGGGGAGTTTGCTGGTTTGTTATATTTCATAGTATAGTATGTCTAATGCCTTGATATTAACCACTGAAAGATGTCATTGCCTTTGGATGCCCTTCAGTTCTTTTAGTTTTTTCTTGAAACAAAACCAACCAAACAAAAAAGAAAAACACCTCAGACAGGCTTACTTTTTTTCAACAATTCATATTTTGCACTGAAGTGCAGTTGAAGCAGTAAAGGTTCTAACCGAGTGACTTGTTAAGAGCTCATGGTAAAACGTCTACAGCACTGGTTGCCTTATAAACACTTTTTATTAAAACGGATGATAAGCAACTGGGATCACACTTTCATATAATCTTGCCTCGTTTCAAGACCAATTCTGCTACAACCATGTTTAAAATATTAACACTTTTTTTCACTCAAGCGTTCAGGTTGTCTGAGGATTTTGTTCCATCTTAGGTGTTTTGTTTTCTGGGCTAGAACTTATCCTAGAGATGTCTCTTCATGTAGCTTCACTAACGTCTACTTGTCCCAGTGTTCTTTTTATATCATCCTCCATTTCACAGAATAAAATTCCTCATGCCTAAATCAACTTATTCTAAAAGGCTACATCTTCTCATAAGCAATGTCACGTGTACCATTTTTGCATGAGCTTTGTCTGACTTTATGATACACTATCAACCACCTTTTTATGTGGGAAGTTTGGAGTAGAAAACAGACACAAAGACACATTTCTCCTTAAATTTATAAATTATTGAAACAATTTATAAAATAAAAAATGTACTTTACATATTCTCGAGTCTGTGATAAAATCAAGTTAAAAATAACAATTGGTCGTTGGGTTTTTTAGTTACGGAGATGATCAGGAATCACATCCATAGCTGGAATACATATATATATATATATATATATATATATATATGTACACCTCCTTGTTATTTTTTTTGTCTTTTTTGTGGGAAGATTTCACCCATTCCCTGAGAGTAGGAGGGAAAGAGCAGGTGGTGATGGGAAAATCTGTAAGAATGTCTTAAGCAGACCCAAGGCAGGGGAGGAAGGAAACCCACCTTTTGAAAAACTGAGGGACACTGATAGTTGGCTGAAACATCCCGCTGCTGCTCTGCTCCTTGGGAAAACTGACAACAGACCCCAGGAGGGTCTTTGTGAGGGCAGGTAAGTGCAACACCAGAAAAAATGCTTTAATATAAGATTTGAATTCAATACAAGAACAACTTAATTAGGTCAATGTGTTTTCATTTACCCTTAACAAGATTTTGAATGTCACAACTTAGCTGTTCACACCTCAGGTGACAGTTGCCACCAAACATTCAACTTCTCTGTGTGACCTTAGACGGCAGTGTGCACTGCACCGATTCTAACTGTGGCAAGAATTTTGATAGACAACTAGAAAGGTTGTCAATCATGAGGTGTAAGCAAAATGTGAAAAGGAAGTAGAGAAAATTGGTTATGGTACCTTGACTTCTTGTAGTTCTACTAATCTTGAGATTATCTCTCGAAGCAGAAGAAAAAAAAATAAAATATTTCCTATTTTTTTTTTAAAAATTATCATCCCAACAACATGTGCCATGATTGTTAATTCAACCTGACTCCCTTGTGCTTCCTGTCTGCCATTCTACCTGATCTGAGCATCTGTCCAAGGTACTGGATCATTTTTTGAATACCTGAAATAAGCTGGCTAAAAAGCTCTCATTACTTTGAGGTCAAATTCTGCCCTCCTTTGAGACAATATCCCAATAAAATAATTTCATGCTACTTTAATATAGATTCATATGGAATATTGGAGAAATACATCTCTGTAATTTTGACTATTTACTTAAAAAGAATAATCTTTTTAATTAAGCTTAATTTGGCAAAAGTTGGTTTAATCAGGAAAAAAACCAACAAACAATCAAAAAATCTCCAAACAGAAAAGATTCTCTCTATTCACTTCCTACACATCATCTAAATTTCATCTGTATAAACCCTACCATTTCAACCATATAGTGCATCTGTTTGATATATTAAATATGATGCAAATACATATCCACCATCGTTGATCTGATACATGTGGCTTTCAGTGAGACACTAGGAACTAAGATCAAATGGTTTAAGTAAAAACAAAAAAAGAAAAAATGTAAAAAAAAAAAGGAACATCATAATTTAAATCAGACTGATATGATTGTTTTGTACTTTCCAGAAAAGAAAGCTGGTTTTGTTTTTTTTTTTTTTTTTTAAGCTCTTTTTAATACAGTTCATGCATACTGTATACAGAATATGGAAACATTCTCTGGAAGTTATTCTTAAAAGAATAGTCCTAGAATTTATAGTGTATGTTCTGCACAGCTTACTCCATCTTAATGCTAGAAAATAAATACATGTGTTGATGAGGTTTTCAGACCCCAGAGCACAGCTCGTTCTGACAGTGGCACAGCGTGGTTCATTTTTAAGCTAACGAACATGCATATCGTTATAAAAAAAGCACTGGAGCTTTAAAACTCCACCTGCCTGAAAGCAAATGTTACTTTGCTTTGAGAAAACAGTGTTATTCAATAGAATCCATTGTCTCCACCAGGAAATTTTCACACTTCATTATTACACATACAGAAATCTGTGATGTATTAATATATTTATGTGCATGGTGTAACTAAATATCCATATCAAATGTTCAACTTTCATAACACTTGTTTACTTCTCATTTGATTCTGATTTCTAAATTTCTAAAGTTTGTGGTGTCATTAAAATTAACAATACTTCATACTTTGGTAAGAACCCTAAAATAGCAACTTTGAAAGATCCTTAAGTTGAATCCCAAAGCATTACAGAAACATTATTAGAACAAAACCCCCCAGTTTTGTGAAGTAGCTTGTTTATAAATTGAAAGCAAACGGTATTGTTAAAGTGTAAGCCCCAAATGATGAACCTTAACTGGAGTTTTGGAAACAACTGCTAGAGAAAATTATATGAAATAATTCAGCAGAGTTGTGAAGTTTTATCATACGGCTTGGACACACCGAAGAGGTAATATTAGTCATTGCTCCCAAAGCTAGCCTTGAAATAAGAGGTGGAAAGCACCATAAACTTTGAATCAGAGCATCTCCTTGAGGAATTGAAGCCAGAAACTTGAAGAATATACCAGAGTTACTGCTGAAGTATGGGATAAAAAAGAATTGCTTTTTCACTAGCTACTCTTTTTTGGTCATAAAGTAGATAATAAACTTTGTCAGACACTGTAAGCCCAGTAAGCATATATGAAAAGTAATGATAATCTCCTTATGTAAACCTGTATTTACAATTTACATACCTATGGGTAACTAATAGATCTCTGCAGATAACTACTTAATAGTGACAGTAGTTCAGGTTTATAATTGGTTTAGTCAGTGTTCTAATTGTTTCTCCTGGATGACCTCACAGCATTCAGCTGCAAAAGCAGTTGCACTGAGCCCAAAATTTGTGGCCCTTGCACCTGGACATCACTGGAATGTCCAGGGATGTGTGGAGTACCCATGTGTGTGCTGAACTTGGTCATGCTCATTGTCTAGAGTAACCTGTAATTGCCCCAGTAAAGTAAGAGCAGCTAAATATAAATTCTCACAAATTCAAAATGAGAGGAGAAGGATACCAGCAGCCATGATTCAGTGCACTGAGTGGATTTAAGAATTGCCAGTGATGGAAAGGAAATCTCAAGTCCACATGTTTGTAAATGCCAGGGAATAATTAAAGCCTGTTGCTCCTTAGGGTTGGGGAACCAGGAACCAATGGGGGATCTCCATGTGGGGTGGCAGGGTAGGGTTGGACATCCAGGGCCCATGCATCACCCCAACCAGGAGCTGGCAGCCAGGAGCCCAAAGCCCTGGCACTGGGCACCTCCCAAGGCATGGGCCAAGCCTGGGCAGAGGGTGAGCACATCTTAACTGGGTCCATGGCCAGGCAGGGCTGTGGGGAGCTGGAGACTGGCCTTACTGCAGCATTACAGGGGCAGAGACTGATGGCCCCAGGGGCTGACATGGGGTCCTGGGACATGGGTGGGGTGGGAGAGGTCTGGGGGGACAGAATTGGGGTCCTTGACCATGATCACGTGGGGAAAGTCACAGTGGAATGGGCTAATGTTGTCCTCAAGGACCTGACAAGGAACCTGCAAATACTGCTGCACTTGATTTATTGCAATCAAATCTCTCTTCAAATATGAGGTACTATTTTTTTGTAAATAAGCTTGGACTTGTACGCTTGGGCACTTCAGGCTCAATCTAACACATAACAGCTGCTGTATTTTGAAATACAATGTTAGGTATTGAGGGAATTCTATGTGGTTTTCAGGACCAAACCACTCGTCAACAAGCAATCTGGAACTACTCAATGCTCCCATTGGTGAATCCTACCAGAAAGCAGCAGCAGCAATGATGCATGACAAATCCAAACAGTTTTACTACTTCTCCGAAGAGCTGTTTATGCAGCAGTTTTCCTCACCAGTATGTCTGCTTGTATACCTGATGTTTTTTATATAGACTGTTATTAATCACTTAATCAAGAACACTATTTGTACCTGCCAGAACTTCCTATACTTTTTTTTTTTGATGGGGTGAAGACTAATATACACAAATTAAACTCAGAGATCCTTCTTTTTACTGTGCTCCAAGGAGAAATAGCAAACCAGGCAACAGAAGGAAGCAAGTATTCTGGGACAGAGCTGTGGCTTGAACACACTGGTAGAAGTTAATTCTGTGCCCAACTGTCTCTAGTCCCGTGGGCCACCTAGGCAGCAGGACACTGGTGCAGCACTGAGATGCTCCTATTTCTCACTGCTAACCACAGAAGATGAAGAAAGAAGTGCTTGGATAGTGGAAGCAACATAATATTTGCAGATACTCAGTCAGATTTCACGACTCATTTACTATAGGGGGCTTTTTGGTTAGAGATCTTGTTTGCTGTTTTGGACTTATTTTGGTGGGTTTGTTTGTTTGTGCATTTTGGTTTGCTATTTGGTTGGTTGACTGGTTGATGGTTTTGTCTGTCAGAAAAGCTAAAATGTGTAGCCCAATATCTATTCATGGCATGTACCTCCAACTTTTGTGAGTTTGATTTCTAAATATGAACACACTGATGTATGCAAGACAAAAACTGCTATGGTAGTGGTTTTTTTAAGTCAAAGCTTAACTATAACACTGCCTTGCATGTAACTGGTTAGGTCAGTAATAACTTCAGAAAAGGACAAGATCAGAGCAAAGGAAGTGACAAACTGAGAACCAGATGTCACTACTATAAATTTAATTTTGGGACTGGCTGGGCAACATAATTTGCAAAAATAGAGCTGGTACTGCGAGTAAGTGCAATTTAGAAGTTGGAGAAGAGCAACAAAATAGGATTATACACTGCAGCTACTGAAATTCACTCCAAATGAACTGATTTGCTCTACATTGTCTTTCAGGGTGACTTTGGCTAGGTATAAAAATGTGTTTGGGGACTGGTGAGCATTAATATACTGCTTTGGGTTTTGTTATTGTACAAAATTGAATATGTACTCTAACCCAAATTGATTCTCTGAGGGCTCTGTTCCAAAATATTTTCATAATCATTGTTGTGAGATTTTTTAATCTTCGCTATAGTCTATTCCCTACATAATACTTCTTAGGCAATGACTCCTTCATGAGCCCTATTTAACAAATCCCAAAGTGTCAAACTCTTTGTACCATATCAGCAACACTAATTCCTTAATAGGTGCTGCTCCTGGGATTCTAATAGAATAAAATCCATTAGGTATTCTGTCATCCTCTTTTGTTGTGTTTTTTTAAATTATTTTACACGTTTGTTAGTACTTGTGTTGTTGTCACTAAAATTCTGATGTCAATGAAGTATTAGAAAATCAGAGCAAATTATCATTTTAATTTATAATCTGGATGAGAAAAGGTAAAAAATCTGTGATGTCAGTTGTTAAAGGTTTCTAAATAGTTATTTTTCAAAGACTATTTTACTATAATTTATGTATTATCTCATTGTGAGAAGAAAAGGTTTGCACTGACTTTTGGTTTCTTATATCTTATTTTTCTTTTTATTATAGTTATTCCTTTTCTATTTTTTTCCTAAAGTTTTCATTTTTTTTCTTTAAAATTTAGAATAAGTTATTTGAATCGTATATTTTTTTTATTTTTTTCCATCACCCCAGATGTTTATGCCTAGTTTTTCCCATACATTTCCCTCAGAGGAAACTAATCTTCCTCTTTCCTCTATCATTACTGCCTCCTCTCTTCAGCCCACTCTTGTTCAAGCAATTTTAAAGTCATCCTCTAGTAGATACGAAAGACAGACAGCAGAAAAGAACTGTGAAATTGTCAAAGGGATTTTTCAGTTGATCAGATATGTATATATCTATAACATCTATAATATACTTATTATTTTTAAAATGTAAAATCACACCTGGAGAACTTTATCCAGTTCTGGTCCTCACAATTCAAAAATGTGAAGACAGACTGAAGTGGGTCTAAATTTCGTCCAACCTCCAGTCTACTAACAAAGCGAAATTTGGGGACCACCCTTAATTTTAACATTGGCAAGTTGCTTGTGAGTTGTCTATAATAATTACCTATATACTGACATAATGGCACGGAAGGTAAACTTTAGGAATTTATCATAAGGCTGAAATAAAGAACATGGAATGAAGAAGTAAAACCTTTCCTATTGTCCATACAACTTGTATTTCCCTCCCTCTTTGTACATAAGCTCTAAGCTGTTGACAGGGTTATCAGCAGCACTGTCACCATTGTCTCACTCATTGAAGCAGGAGGAAAACAAACTGAAAGAACCTTTTTATGCCTCCAAATAGGGATATAATATCAAAAAAAAAAAGAGATGATTGTGACAAAGCATTCAAGAACAAAAAAAAGGAAGAGAGGTTTTATTTATAAAAGAATCTGTCTTGAAGCACTTCTGTGTGTCTTACCTTAGGTTCTGAGTATTTATCTTCAAGCTAAGTCTTCGAGGCAGAGAAATGTTGCTATCCCCACTTCTGTACACGTAGATCTTCAGGCTTACATTCTCAAAGGAAATAAAGTTCCTAAACAAAATGTAGCCCTCAGAGAAAGACAGTGCCTTGGCTCCTCAGATGTTCATTGTGTTATTCAAACACTGAGATAGTGCAGGGCTTTTTGGCCTCTTACCAAGTTTTTAACCCCTGAATCCTGCCTTTTTTTCCTGTGAGTCAGGACACCTGGGTTACATCTCTGACTTAGCCGAACATAGGATAGAAACACTGCTGATTTTCCTAGTGAGGAATAAAGACTGAATTCCCCCTTAGAAATTCTTTAGTGTCTTCTCTATTCCATTGTACTGGCTGTACTTTGTTGATTGTACTAATATACATCATCTATGTACACCAAAACATTACAGGGCAAGAGTTAAAAGAGTTTAAAGATATATAAACAGGGAGACACAATTAGAGGTTTTGTGGAATTGCCAGATGTCTTAGCAACAAAATTATTATAAATCAACAAGGATTTAGAGAATTTGATAGAGTATGTTGGTTATTGGAGGACCCTGGCTGAGTCTTGTAATTTCCATTTAGGAAAATTCTGGAGCCATCTTCTACCAAGGAATTGCCTTTCTCACAGTAGCAGGAGATGTGTAAGACAAAAAGAGGATGCTGTTTACTCAGCTAGCCATCCCTTGAATCATTCCTTCAAACAACCTTAAAAGGAACTTTATTTTCACTATTGCTAAAAATGTACTGACAAAAGGGCACATCTCAAAACAAGACAAAAAAAGAAAAAGTTACTGTTCCCAAAACAAGCAGGTTATATTACTTTTCTCCTGAGGTGTTAATAGCGGCAGACTAAAGTAAAAAAAAAAAAAAAAAAAAAAAAAAAATAAAACCAGCAAGACTTTCATTAAACCTCATACAGGTTGGAAAATGTAGTTTCTCAGTAGAAAAAAAGATTGTGGAGGGCCCTGAATATGAGTCAAACTTCTGAGAGGCAATCAAAATGGTTGCTCTTTAATGTCACTTTTGCTATTTTGCTGTCAGTACATCCAAATTTCAAAACAGCAGGAAGTTTTTCTTGCTTTTCTTTGACTTCAAAATAGTCAACATTTCAAAAAGTTCTGAATCTGTCCTGTCAGACCACTCTAACTGTGGGAAATGTAATATTTATTTCCTCTGGTGAAGAAATTATGAAAAAAAGAATTCAAAGCTGATTTCCAGCTGGACCTTTCAAAAAAACCTGTCCCTTTTAATTAAGAAAGAAGAGTAATAGAATGCCATTAAAATTGACAGTGTTATTCAGACATCAGTACTCCACTGAGGTTTTGACAGAAAGAAATTTATTTATAGTATTCCAAGATATTGGTCAGTTTGAAAAAGATCATCTTAAAACTTCAGAAGCTTTTATTGGATTTTAAAGGTATAATAGGTAGCAAGACTATTTTAATCACATAAACATGAACAATTTGGCAAAGCATTGTGGTCTGACACCAGGCAGAAACTAAGTACCACACAGCTTATCACTTACTCCATCACCAGCAGGATGTGGAGAGAATTGGAAGGGTAAAATCTAGAAAAGTTGTGAATTGAGATAAAGACAGTTTAATAAGGAAAGCAAAAGTGACACATGCAAGCAAAGTAAAACAGGGGATTAATGCACTGGTTCCCATGGGCAGGCAGGTGTTCAGCCATCCCCAGGAGAGCAGGGCCCCATCACAAGTAACATATACTCAGGAAGACAGATTGCATCATTTCATATATCATCTCCTTCTTCCTTCTTTCCTTCAATTTATGTACTGAGTATGATGTCATATGGTCTGGAATGTCCCGTCCCTTCGATCAGTTTGGGTCATCTGTCCTGCTGTGTCCCCTCCCAGCTTCCCATGCACTCCCAACATTCTCACCAGGGTGACAGTACAGAAAGCAGAAAAACCTTGGCTCTGTGCAAGCCCTGGTCAGCAATAACAAAAACATCTCTGTGTTTTCAACCCTGTGTTCAGCACAAACCCAAAACACAGCCCCACACCAGCCACTGTGAAGAAAATTAACTCTACCCCAGCCAAAACCAGCACAGAAGGAAATGGGATCTCACTCAGTATCTGCTGTGATTACTACAAAAGAGCAAAGATGACCAAAGACCTCTATCTTGAGCCTTGTGATAGAAACCAAAATTAAGTCTATTAAGTACAAATAAGATACCTCAAGAAAGTCTGTTTAAATTATACTGCAAGATGATTAGAATGTGAGGAAAAAAAAAGGCAAAATGTAGCATCTGCTAAGAAGTAAGAAGATTTTGATGTTTTCTGGATGTACCATAAGGATATATAAGCAATACATCCTTCATGGTCAGAGACTACACTTTGTGAGATGTTCGTTTTTGCACCTTCAGCACAAAAACTCAGGGGAGAACTATGTATGTGACACCAGTTTTCAATAAAACATGAAAAATGGAGAAAGGATATCAGTATGTGAGGATTTTTGAGCCAAGCAGGCAACACTTACTGTAATTATTAAAATACTTGTTTCATCTTTATTGAAGATTGTTTCTTTATTGTTGCAATGTATCATAAGTTTGAATACATTTCTTTCAGAGCTTTGAGCGGCAGAGACAGCCCTGGAATAAACTGAAAATTCTTCTGACAGCATCTTATTTGTACCTTCTGAGGGAGTGTAGATTATATTCTTGCCACCTATCTATATGTTACAGATGCGTACTTTTGTCAGGGTTTTTTTGAGTTTTGTATGTGGTCTCTTTGACTCCTTGAATTCAAATCCAAAAACATTAAATATGAAACTCACATTTGAAGTAAATGAAGTACCAAAGAGATTAGAGTATGTATATTAACCCATTTTAAATAACTTATAGACCTAAGGCTAATGGTGTCCATGTTTGCAACTGTATTTTGAAAGAGAAAAGTAATCTCTCTTTTTCAGGTCAGAATAGTCATTAAAAAGAGAAAAAAACCCAGCAAAACTCCCTGTGAGATCAACAAAAGCAAACCTATGAAAATACCCAAACTTGCCTGACTGAACCTCTTTGTTTGAAGTAGGAAATGTAGCTGGGCTTGTATAGTGTTTCATGGATATTTTTTCAGTTAAAAACTTCCATTTGTCATAAAATAGTCTGGTTCTAGCCTTAGATCTTCTCTATATTCGAGTCCAGATTTTGTTAAGTTCAGATTGGTTTACTCATTTCTAATAAAATTTTAATTGTTTTCATTCATTCTTTCAACAGAATTCTTTAAACAGTAGTCTTATATGTATAAGTAAGTTTTGTCATAAGTGAAATTAGAATTTTCTAAATGATGAAAACGTGTTCTGCATGGTAAACAGGTTTTAAAGATCTCATTTGAAATTTAGATTTTATCTCTAAGATTACTGGACCTGATTTGGGCAAGTAATTTTACTTTTGAAAACAGAGCTCTGGGGAATGTTAAAACTAAAAGGTTTAGTTTTACCACTCCTCTGGAATTTTCTTGGACCTCAAATTTTCTTGCTCTTCAAGGTGAAATGATGAAAATGTTCACCAAAAGAATGTGTGTGAATGAAAGACTGAGAAAGACTACTACAGAATCCCTCCTTGGAGAAGCCAGACAAGAGGGTAGAACATATAGTGGGGTTGAGAAAGGAATTTGAATTCTGCTATTGTACACCTTGGTTTCTCCTCTCTGCAACTGTACACATGAGTGTAGTAGTTCTCTAGTTAGACCCCTCTTCCTGGTTGAAAAGAAACACTCTTTCATATTCTGAAGTAGGTAGAATCTTTTACATCAAATTATGTGGAGTCAAAAGTCCTTTCTTACCAAATGTGGCATCCTATGTCTGTGAAAATTTTCCTGATTAGACATTTAATTAAACATGTATTTCTCCATAAAAATGAAAGTAAATCTGCAGCTCTGAGGACAAGAAATAAAAGACTAAATTGAACTCCAGCCAGTAACTATAATTAAACTAAAATTTCTAAACTTCTGCTAATAAGAACACTTTTGTATAGGCTCATTCTGAGTAATGTTTTGAGTAACTATTTGCTTTAATGTCTCTTGGATAATCTTCAGAAATGAAATTGGATATTATTTATTTATTAGAATTTATGAGCTCACTTTCAAAAACAGAAGGGGATTGATTAGCAATATTGTTCAAAACCAAAAAAAACTCCACTGAGTAAAGAAGAAAAACATTGGTAGATGTGTGGGGTTTTGTTTGTTTTTTTTGTTTGTTTGGTTGTGTTTTTTGTTGTTGTTGTTGTTGTTGTTTTTGGTTTTTTTCTCTGTGTTTTCTGTGTGTCTGCAAAATGCTTTAAAAGACATATTTAGTTTTGAAGGCATGGATCAGATACAGCCTTCAAGAATATAATTAATATATTATTCTAATTTTCAAATGCATAAAATGTATTTATTTTTAAAACTTGTGCTAATCAAATCTTCAGTGTTCACTCATGATCCATTCATATGCAATTCTTAATCTGTTTTGTTCTTATATCTGGTCATATAAACGGCAGTTAAATAAAATAGAAATACTACTTCTGATGATGTTGTGTAACCCATCTTTAATTTTAGGACCTTGTTGCTTCATTAAGTTCCATCAATGCAGAGCATTCTTCAAGATAAGCTTTGCAGTTGGAGTTCTGGTTTAGCAGAAAGATGTACTTTTTCTTGTGTGACCACAGGCATTTCAAGAGATAAATGGCTTGGCCTGAGTAAGTTTTACATGTTCTGTTGATTTGGGTTGGAAGGGACCTTACAGACCGTCTTGTTCCAACTCCCCTGCTTTTACTTCCCCCTGGAACTAAGGAGAAACATTTAAAAAGATGGATCTTCTTATCCCCAGCTCAAAGTTCTTTTAATCCTATTGATGTGGGTTCTGAATATACAAAGCTTATATTACTGTATGGTTCTAGTGCAAGAATGTGCAGTTCACAGAATTAGAATGAAGAAGCCTTACTGGCATAACATGACTGAAGGGTCTACATGCTTCTGCACAAGTAGATACAAATTCTGTCCTAAATCAAGCACTTTGAACTGAATAAATTGGTTAGGGTGAAATTTCTGTGTTTTTATTTCAGTTCTCTAAACGACTACTGATGAAAATTCACTGAATCTTAAAATCCTTTAAAGAAAGCACTTTATGGGGAAAAAATAATCAAACAAAACACCAGAAAAATTGGCAAGATATATTTTAGTATTTCTTACATTCTAAGTTCTATCTCTATTTTCCCTCAAGAGGGTTGTAGTCATGGTGAGGAACTTGCCAATTATCGGTGATGAGACTGAATCCTTGAAGGGGGAGCAGTTGGTCAAGGGAGGCAAACAGGATGCTCACTGATTCAAAGTTGCTGTTTAATTATGACTAAAAAATTGTGTTTCTAAACTTCTGTCTCTTTTTTTTGCAAAATTTCCCCCTTGCCCCACATCACTGTACATGTACTATAAACACAATATCCTAGCTTTTCAAGGGTCTTGTTGTTGTTATTCCTGTGTCACTTGATATCTTTAATCCAGTCAGTCAATTGCTCCATTTGGGTGGAATTTGTGTCTAATTCCTAATTGTCACCTCAGACATATGTGCATTTTAGAAACCATGACTAATTTTTTGAACCAGTATTCCCTTCACCTCTGTCTCTACCACTTAACAGTGTTAATTTATTTCTGTTTTACTTAAGAATTACTGACTATCCTTGCTAGTTAAGAATAATTCTATCAAGATCTTTGTCTTGACACTTTATCTGCTACTCCTTTCTGTCACACTGCCTTGTTCCTCTTTTTTTGCATGTTCATGGCAATCTTCTTATAAAGTGCCTGTAATCTTTTTTGCAGGAGGTTTCCCAAAAGAATCTGATCCAATTCTTTTGCATATAAGGGCTTGAAATAACACAATTTAGAGGCTTAAGCATTCAAAAGAGACAATCTTTGGACCTAGAAAATTGAAAATAATGTCAGACTGAAAGGACTCCATGATAACATTTGTCTCACATCCTTTTGAATTATTTGGCTTGTTCTGCCAGCAAATGTGTGGTTTAGTGGTAGGGAAAGAAGGAATGGTTACCATAGTAACTGTCATACAATCCAGTGTGGTGCTTGTGTTACTGTACCTCTGAGACAATACAAAGCTGCCTTCTTAATCCCTTTAGTGCTCCTGGTTGAATGGTGTATGCCCAGTAAAGTGGCACTTGTAGGTCCCTTGGTTGTACACTCTATTTTCCATCTCCTTCTCAGTAAAGTAATGGGCCTCCTATAAATAGTGTGAAATAAAGAAAGAAGACCAACATTCAAAGACAGAAACTTAGTGCTCTGCTGGAAAAACACACAACTTCCCCCCAGACTATAATGACTGTGATTTTATGAGCTTCTTTTACATCCTCCTAAAAATCTTTAAACACTAAGTGATACAATGAACATTGTTCATAGCATGGGAGATGCCTAGGTACAATTTAATTTTTCCTAAGATAATTTTATGCATTTAGTTTGTTGCTTGCTAGAGTCAGTGAACTTTGGGGCAAAATAAGACAGACCTCATAAAATTAAGCCTTAGTTGATTGTTTAGTCACATTTAACATCTGCTATATTTCAACTAACACTGTGGAATGAATGAAAGTTGTGGTCCCTGTGGAGTGGACAGCTTCAAATTAATATAGTATTTTGTAACAGCTTTCTCATTAGATTTTTATGTCAATGCTATTTCATCAGGGCTTTGTATATAGCCATTAGTCTTTTCACTAGAGAGGAGACTGAGATCTGTATCATAGGAAAATACTCCAACAATTCAGGTGTAGGGAATTCTATGGAGGAGTTAAACGTCTTTTGTTATTGCATATTGGTTAACACATTCAAATATTCATTCAGAATGAGGACAGATTGAAAAATTAATTAAGCTTGGAAATTATGGCACTTGCCTGAAATGTGGAGCAAGGGAATATTTGTACTGCTGAAAATTTCAGGACTTTTCATTTTCCTCTTGTGTCTGAATCATGATGTGTAGTCTACTTTCTCCACTGCCTTTTATCTCTGGATTTTTCTTTTTCGTTTGCTTGCCTATTAATTTAAGAAGGTACTGTAGCAGAAACACAAATTCTTTCAAATGCACTAAATTACAGCTTGATCCTGAAAAGTTTCAGTTTATAGCAGTCTAAAATGACAATTTTGTCCTTTTTTCAAGTACCTTTGTAGTGTTTCAATAGTTTTAGGTCAAATATGACTTGTAGGTAACCATGAAAATGCTTCTGCAAATCCTAGGTGGGTGCATCTCTAAGCAGTAGCACAAATGAAGTTATACTGGTAGTATTTCAATGTTAGAGTGCAAGTTATAAATTATGCATTTACAATTCTACATCCTATAAAGTGTAATGATTTAAAATGTTGAACTTTCCCATTTGCATATGTGATGTGAGCTTTAAAGTTAAAATGTAGTGCTTGTGTGTCATCAAGAACACCTCAGAAACAGGTCCAACAAATACTTGCTTCGTCCTTGAACAACTTTCAGCATCTCCTTTCATTTATGAGTGTGAGATCATTGCTTTGACTTACAGAGAGAAAACCCACATTTGAGTGAATCCATGAAAGTCTAATGGAAACCATAAATATCTTTCAAAATTAATGAGGAAAAAAGCATAACATATATTTTACAATTTTATAATTTATATTTTGTTCAATACTACAGTTAGTTTGAGTACTCCTTATGAAATTTATTCTAAAATTGAAGAGAAGACAGTGCCTTGCTCCAGAACAGAGCTGTTGACTCTGGTTCCAGCCAGGAAGCAGGGTAGGACACAGGAAAAACACTGTTTATGGGCTGAAACAGTGTCCTGGTCGAAAGCAGGAGTGGGGACAGGCCCTGGGAGATATGCAGGCAAAAGCAAGACAATTATTGCCTTCAGGGACTTGATATTTATGTTAATTTAATTTGCAGATACAAAGAATAGTGCTCATTAAACCCTTCTCTTTTTCTTGGTACTTTTAGTATGGTTTGTTAGTGATGCAAGCCTGACATTTTTAATAAGCATCTTTGATGGCATTCATTATAAGTTTGAAATAATATTATATTCACAGGCACTTCATGGAGACCAAAATGCAAGTTTGCGTATTTCACCAAAGATATAAATAATTTTCTTTAAGTCATATTATTCAACTTATAATAAATCACATATGTATACATGAATTAGGGCCATAATTTAATTATCTGTTTGCCAATATTAAATTTTGAGCAGAACAGGTTATCAGAATACCTAAAGTGGATTTACATTAATGTAATCTGTAATATTTAGCACAAAATAGTAATTGTTTTAAATGTACTAGGATGTATCAGTTTTTATTTATGAGCCTGTTTGCATGTGTGCTTTTCCAACAGGGAAAGCCAACCAAAAGCACAGCGTACATCCCTCTTCCAGAGTTCCAAACTTTTGCTATCAAAGATCTTCTGTTCATCTATCTGAGTTAATAAAAGTCAAGAAGCAATCTGTGTTGTTGATTTGTTTCTTGCTTCCTCAAAGTTTGTTGAGAGGAGAAGTGATGGATTTATCCGTGTAGAGACAGAGGCGTGGGGCTATTATTGTACTATATCATGGTAAAATGCTCAGTGTGCCACTACACTATGAAATGATTGCGCCTTCTTCACCTATGACAAAGGTTTTGACATACCCAAGACTTTAAAAAGTTAGATAAGAAGAGAGGAACTGTGTATGAGTACAAACAGTAAGAATTCTCCACTACTGTAACAGTGCACCACTAACACGACAAACACAAGTATTAAACAGACCACAGAACACTATAGAGGTCTTTTGGCCAGGAAGGTTACCTTGTTTTATAATCTGAAGATTTTTAATGAGTAATACGAATGCAGAATGGGTTTGAATTGAAAGAAATCTTTTCTTGTCATTTAAAAATTGTCATAAAAATTGGGATTTATATTTTAGGTCTCATCTGAGAGAGTTTGCCTTCAGGACTATAATGTCACTAACATCATGTGGGTTTTCCTGAGTGATAGTCCAATGGAAAAAATTTTCATAACCATGCAATTTACTGCAACATCTGGTATTTCTCTGGCAGTATTTTATATGGATGTGACCTGACCTCCTATTTTCAGCATTTCAGAAAGCCTGTCATTATATTGCTAGTCAAAATATAATGATTCACTTTCATTTAGTGCATTCTACTGAAATTTTATAACCCTGAAATAAAATTTAATTGAATTTATATAGAGCTAATCACGGAAACTATTAGTAACTTCATAGATGAATGATCTTGAAGATTTATATTTTATCCAAGCAAATGGATTTATTTGAACAACTGTTGGTAGAATTCTCTTCATGTCTGCTTTGGTTTACACAGAATGTAGAATATTTGAAATGAAGTTATGGAAATTTAATTAATATTTTACTAAAAGAGTTTTTGAAACATCACCAAATAATAAAATATATTGCTAATTTATCCCTCCTGTATCATAGTGTGCATGAGTATCATGATTTTTTAACTGTCTTTAGCATTTTTACACTTTTTCTTTCGGGGGAACATTTGTGCACAATTAGTAGAATTCCAATTTTTGATAAACTCTTTAAGATTCCCCAAATATACTTTTTTTGCATAATAAAGGAAAAATGAATGCTATCTATACCCAGGAGTATTTAAATTAGGTTTTTGAAAATTTACTTTTCATATAAAATCATGTGCTCAGAAATTTTCTTGAAATTATTCATTTCAGTAGAGAAGAAAATCTTTAAACATTTCAAATATTTGAATTAAATAAAGGCTTTGATTCTCAACAGAATTTGAAACTTACTAAAAATTTTCAATTTCTTTCTCTTAAATAATGATTTTCATGGTGTAATACATTTCTAAATATTTTTACATATTAGTTTACATTGCTATGTTACTATTTTGATTAGATTGTCATTTCTAATAGCTTCTCATTCATAATAAATTTTGCACATGAACCTCCACATAAATAATAGTATTATGCTAATAGAATTTATAATATACAAATACCAAGTGATTCAATAGTAAATGTATTGAAATTACTGTAATTATATTAACATAGAAGTTGTGTGATAGTTTATTATAATAGGCTATTTTCTGGTTTGGTCTTAGTTGTTTCAGTCAGTAATATTGCATGAAGTTGTTTGTTTTGATTATGTTTGATTCTGCCTCCAAACTGATGCAATTTTAAAAAATGTGATGTCTTTATATCTCCCTCGATAAAAATTTCAATTATAATAAATTAAAATCATAACCATAATTGGTGTTGCAGTAAAGAAAAGATGTAATTTAAGACAGAGGAAAAAGTTTGCCATTGTTGTTTTAAAAGGGTGTCTTCTAAAATACTTAATATAATTATAAAACCAATAAAAAGATGTACTTTCTTATTTTATTTTAAAAAAATGAACACATAAAAAAGGCCTTGACTACAGTTACAATTAGTTTAATGTTTTTTTACACAATGGGATAAGCTAACATTTTGACTTTTTGCCAATAATATTCAATTTTGAGATTCCTTGTAAATTAGAAAAACTATTCGGTCCTTCAGCACTCTGTGCTGTGACATAGTCACAGATGTAACTATTCCTCTTAGTTAATAACCTTAAAAAAGAAATGATTGCAGAACTGGAATGTGAACGACACCCATGCCTATTTCTCAAAATCTGTGGGGTGCAATATTCTCAAGTATTTATTTAACTAACAAGGTGAGGAGTGGGATGGAGGGACAGGCAAATGACAGGACTCAGTTTCTCACAGAAGCATTGAGATTATTTGACAGTGATAGGAGCAGTTCACAGTTGACTGCAGTTCCCAAGCAATCTCAAAGCTCTCTGAAAGCAACAACACTTCTAATAGAAGTTGTAAACAGAGAAGCATTTAACCTTAGAGTACCTTGTTTGGAAAAAGAAATCAAACTCTGGGGCTAATTGCCGTGGGCAACAGGATCCCAAAACCCAAGCACCAGTGACAGATACTCCAGCTACTCAAATATCTGCTCTCTTGGGAAGGTCCTTGTGTATTTAGTTAGATCAATTTAGGACATACTTGTCTTGCTATTTACAGTGTTTTACAAATAATTAACCCACAAGAGAGTAAAATAGTTTTTACCTAGGACAAGTAAAAGTCAGCAAAATATTGCAAAAGAATAAAACATTATTTTCATTCCCAGTAGAATCTGAAAAGATACCTCAGGGACAAGAAATGGGAAAATAATTCACAAAATAAAGATAAAATTATAAATAAGTCATATGGTCATGAGGAATTAGGGAAAACTGAAAGCTATGAACCACTGTATGGAAAATTGCAAGAGTGGAAATAACATAATTCAGATCTGTTCATCTGTAGAGCTGTATTTTACCTGGAAAATTAGCTGCTTAAGGATTCAGAAGTTCCTTTTTCTTTTACATTTGAAGCTTGCGTAACTTGGATTAGAAATGTTAAATAGATATTGTTTTCAAAAAATGTGTTTATTAGATATGACTATGTGTTATTCATTTTTGCCCATTTAATTATTTGCAATAAAATGCAAAGTCAACATTTTCATTCCAGTTTTGGCTACCTGTGTTCAAAGCCTGCTCTGACACTGTGCAGCCAGAAAAGCTTGTTGCAGAGTTTTTTATGAAGTCTCTTATACTGCTGGGCAAACACTTTTTGAGGTAAAGCACAAGTAAGGTCAAGTAATTGAGCAGTTAAATTGAAATTCATGTAAATGCAAATATGTTTCCATTAGGAACTTAACTTGGAGATGCATCCTGTCCCTCAAAAAGAATTGAAGGAATGCTTTTTTTGAACCTGAGATAAGTGCAGGATTGAATCTCAGTAAGGAGTATTTGCAAAGTGCTTGTAAAATGGCTTCCATGGAATCATTGTATTTCCATACATTTTTGATTTATTTATGGAATGAACATAGTGTATTTATAACTTCTACAGAAACATTTTACAAATGTTTAAATATTTAAAGATATATCTTCTAGGTTTTCATGTAAATAACTTGGTATATATCCTTCATTTCTACCTTTTAGACATGTAAAAAATAAAAATTCTTTTATGCATTGAACTTGATGAATGAGATTTTGAATACGATCATGTTACTTCACATGTAGGTCATTATTTCAGGGACATTAATATTGATGAGGAACAACTTAGTGTTTACAACTAAAGAGTTGTATGTTCTTAACCTAAATGTTATTTTAAGTAGTTTTAAATTCTAATAATTTGAATAGATTAGTTTTTTTAATAGATATTATTTTTTCCTGTAAGTAGTAACAATAACAGTTATAGATATTAGTAGAGCAACAAGCAGCCTGTACATTTCTTTATTTCTTTTTTCTTTTTTTTTCCTTTTTTTGAATAGAGGACAGCATTTCATACTTGTTTAATTGTTCACAGAAATCCTGTGACTGAATACAGGAAACTCAGTACCATCATCTCCCAGTTAATTTGAAGAATTCAGCATTTAGGTGTTAAGAAAATGAGAAGAACTATATTGATTTTGTGTGGCTAAAAACTTGCCCCATTATCCTGTCTCCCATGAAGAGCCTGGATGGATGCACATTGACAGATACTTGTATTAGAACAAGAACATGAAAAGAATATATAATATTCTTTCCTTACATTCTCCCAGTCTCCAGGTATTTTGAACTATTTTCTGGTCCTCCTGAGGTTTGTATGTTTTTAAAGTCCTTGAATCTCTCTGCCAATAATTCATCAAAGTGGCCTATGAAAACACATAAGATCGTTGTGCCAAAAAAAATCCTTTAGTAGTGACTTCTGTAGGAATACTTCCTGTTGAAAAAACAAAGCCTTATTTATTTATTTATTTATTTATTTATTTATTTTTATTGTGAACATAGTATTTGGTGCTTTATCTGAGCATTTGCTAAAATTGTTTGGCTCCTCTTTAGCAAATGCTTAATTTCTTCTCCGTTTTGGTTTTAGGATTCAATTTTCTTTCACTAAAAAGTAGGGACTTCATAGTAAAATGAGTAATAGTAGTATAGTAAACTGAGTAGATAAACATCTGAGACAATCTTATAAAACATTAAGAAAAGCTAAGTGGGACCTGAAGTATATTCCCTCCAGTAAAATGAGGGGACTTATTGAATCATAGAATCATTTAGATTGGAAAAGACCTAAATTCAGTCCAAACATTAACCCAGCACAGCCAAGTCTGCCATTAAACCATGTTCTTAAATACCACATCCACATGTCTGTTAAATAGCTCTAGGGATGACGACTCCACCACTTCCCTGGGCAGCCTGTTCTGGTGTTTGACAACCCTTTCCATGAATAATTTTTTTCCTTATACCCAGTCTAAACCTCCCCCAGTGCAACTTGGAGTATGGAGGCACTTTCTCAACACAAAATAAGTTCTCAAGCGAAATATACTTGTTAGAAATGGTCTGTGACTAGAACAACTTCATTTTTACCATCTAGAGCTAACATGACCCAGACAGGATCTGTGTATCTGAGCACAGAGCAAGGTATAAGTTCCCACTGGTCCCTCAGCTCAGAGGTCCAATGTCTAGTCAACAAGGTCAGACAGAAACCAGGATTTGGAGCTGGATTTCACTCATTTAGGGAAATACAGTGCACAGGAAAGTCACCCATTCAGATGAATTTTATGGATGGTGATGTGTGTGGTGATTGTTGAAGTATTCACTCTGCTGAGTGAGGCAGTTGCAAACCAACCCCAACCCAAACCTTTCCAGGTGTCCATGTGGCAATGTGACTGCTCAAATGAGTGACTTTCCTCACTGACAAAGATTTCACACATGGAGTTTCAAAGTTAATGTAACTATCACTCATTAAGGCATGTTTATTATGTTCTGTTATCTGTATATTTTTTTTTAATCCAAAGTAGTCACTGAATTCCATCTGCAGTGTGGACTAGGTCAGGGCCTGCATAGTGCTGACATGGCCAAGTTAGAAAGGGAAAGCTCATTACTTGTTCTTAGCTTTTCACACTCAAGTAGGTCTTTGTGTTTTCTCCCAGAAATTTAAGTAGCTGAAGTTTTTTTGCCCATTTGTGTGCTTCCTGAACCAAAAGGAAGAAATGGCCTCTGTAACATGAAGAAAAAATAGTGTCACAGTGTTTCACTGCTGATAAGAAAGTTTCATTATCATTGATAAGCACAAGCCACTGTAATAGGAGACTTTTACTGTGAAAAAAAATTACCAACTATTAGTGTCAGATCTGAGGCAGTCCCAATGATTGACTCAAAACAGAGCTATTCAAAAAAGTTAGTATTCAATAAATATTTATAGGGGTTTTCATCTTCATTCTTTTCTTCCTCAGTGAATAAATGAATGAGCAGACAATACTATTTGCCTGTTGCCCTTGAGTTAAGCTGTAGAAATACAACTTAATTAAAAAAGACTTTTGGCAGTAGGACTGATTTACATAAGGGTTAGATAGGTTAGAATGCCAGAAATAACAGCTGTTAAAGAAGAGAAAATGAGCTGGCTTATAAAGGAAAAGTACTCCATTACAAAACATGCCAGTATTACAGGATGTCAGGGGAAAATAAAAGTACTGGCCTACACACTGTGTGGAAAGAGTCTTTCCTAAATATATAGAAGGGTTGTTCCTGAAAAAGCCAAATGAAATCTATGAAAAGAGAAATACTCCAAAAAACAAGCACTGAGATTATTTTATTACCAGAAAATGATGGAAAAATTAAAAGAGAAACATATATTAATTCTTTTCACAGACAACAATTTCAGAAATCATGGGTTTTTTTAAAGAAATACTTTCTTTCCCTTATTTTCCTGTCGAGTATAAAGATATTTATTAAAATTATGATGAAAAATTTCTTTGTCAAAATAAGTGAACAATAAATGTCCTGGTGATAGACATTTGCTTCCGTATGAGGAGAAGACAAAAACACAAAAGTTTTAGAGGCACCAGGCACCTAAACTTTCTTAGTAACAGAGTGGTTACTATTGTCAAATAATCTCAACGTGCTAGCAATATAGCTATTCACAAACTTTAAAAACAACTAACAAAAATTAAAATAATGTTTCAAAGCAACATTCCCTACTTATTCCGTAATCCTATAAGGTATTTATATTTACAAGGTATCTCACTGATGTGAATTTTAATTTAATACCACTCCCTCTGAAAATTTCTTGGGTAACCTGTCTCCTTTATAAATACCACCAGTACTCTTACATCAAGCAGAGAATCAACAAAAATAGGAACTAAGTGATATTACTTAAATTCTGTCTCCAGGCACAGGTTTAATAGTGTATTTTCAAAGCTCTATGTAACTTGTATTGCTCAAAGGAAAAAATGTGGCCTGTATCATGCTACTGTTCAATGCTTTTCAGCTGCTTATGGAGGAGATAAAAATCTTGTAAGTATCTCATGATTGCTCTCTTAGTTTTAATGTGCAGCTTTGGAAGAAGAAGAAAATCCTAGCATAAATAAATAAGGAGCGTTTTAAAGATCAGTTTCTAAACTTGCCAGTCAGAACCCAAAGACAACTGGATAGGTTTATGAATTCATCTAGCTCCAACCCCCACTGCCATGGGCAGGAAACCTTTCACTAGACCAGGTTGTTCAGAGCTCCATCAAGCCTGCCCTTGAACACTTCCAGGGATGGGGAGTCCACTACTCTCAGCAACCTGTTCCGGTGCCTCACCACCCACATAGTAAAGAATTTAATCCTAATATCTAACCTAAACCTACCCTGTTTCAGTTTAAAGCCATTCCCCTTGTCCTGTCACATGCTGTCGACAAAAGTCCCTCTCCAGCTCTCTTGCAGCCCTTTGGATACTGAAGGGCTCTGTAAGGTCTCCACAGAGTCTTCTTTTCTCCAAGCTGAACAACCCCAACTCTTGGTCTGTCTTCATAGGAGAGGTGCTCCAGCTCTCTGATCATCTTTGTGACCTCTTCTGGACTTCCTCCAACAGATCCATAATTTTCCTGTGTTGGGAGACCCAGAGCTGGATGCATCACTCTAGGTGGGGTGTCACAAGAGCAGAGTGATCTCCCTTGACCTGTTGGTCATACTCCTCTTGATGCAGTCCGGGACATGATTGGCCTTCTGGGCTGCAAGCATACGTTGCTGAGTCATATTGAAGGTTTTGTCCAAAAACACTCCCTAGACCGTCTCCTCATGGCTGCTTCCAAGCCATTCTCCGCCAACAGGTGCAGCACTTTTTGCTTGACCTCATTGAACTTCATGAGGTCCACATGGACCCACCTCTCAGGCCTGTCAAGGTCCCTCTGGATGGCATCCCTTTCTTCCCACGTGTGGACTGCACCACACAACTCAGTGACCCTGGCAAACTTGCTGAGGGTACACTCATACCCATCAACAAAGATGTTTTAAAATATTGGTCCTAATACTGAACTTTGAGGAACACCACTCATCACCGATTTCCCCTTGGACATTCAGCAGGCTGTAGAGCAGAAGTGATGATAAAAGATTTACATCCTCCAGAAAATATACACCAATCATAGAAAGCTTAATAAGGATTTTCCCCTTCCCAAAAAAAAACAAACCCCAAACTACCCAAAACCAAACCAAACTAATAAAATCCAAATGCTTAAAGCGAGTAAAAAAAAAAGAAATAAACCAAAACAGCTATCAAACTGGAGTTAGAGAGAGGAAAGTGTTAGAACGACGGTTTATTTGGAAGCAAATTGGCCCTACAGTGAGAAAGTAGAGTACCATATAACAAAATATACACGTGGTGGTACAGTTGTAAATTGTAATAAAGCCCTCAGAAATGGTGGGATCAAATCATGACCCATCACTGTCACTATTTTTAAGCCTCAAAGCTTAAATCTCAAAATCAGTCTTGTTATGGTTTGCTACAGTGTTTGGAACTCCTTCCTGTCACAGAAGATTTTGATAAACTGTACACATAACCTGGAAGAGACAATTAAAAAAGTTTATCTTAATATAGTGATGAAAACCACAGAAGTACTGTAAATAGGAAGCACAAATAATTGCTTCTATTCTTTTCATCTGAAGGGATTTCCAAGGCAACTTACCAGCCAGAGCTGAATGTTGTGCTGAAGTGGTTGAGTGATTCCCAAGTGAGTCTGGGAAAAGCAAGCTCTGATATATCTGCAATTGTTTGCACTGATATAGCCGTAATAGAGACCTATGACATTGCTTCTAGAAGGCTCATTATATCATACACAAAAGACTGAACAGCTAAATGTTCAGAGTGATGTAGATGGGTAGCACTAGACTAGGAAAAAACAACTATAAATGCAATAAGCCACCTCTTATAAAAGTAGGTATGATTAAGGATCACACTTAAATCCCTTCCTTTTTGATAGTGCTGATCATCACTAAAACTCAGGGTTTGAATGAAGAAAATTCTTGATTTTCCTGACAGTGTTATATTGTGCTGTCAAGACAATCTGGGGAGTTATATAGCCAGAACTCAAATATAGAGGAGCACTGTCTCCTAATGATGCCATTCACATAAGAGCCATCTTGGAAGATAAACTTGCCTAGCCCAATAAATGACCTAAATTTCTCCTTGCCTTTTCATCTTCCCAGGTTCATGACTGCTTCTGGCCCTTCCTCCCTTGGCAACAATTTCTTCTTTAGCAGCTCATGGAAAGCAGAGATTAAAATGCAGTTGTTATGTCGTGTACACAAACATTTTTTCCCCCATGTGTAGATATGTAAGACTTGAGATGGTAAACAGATTGTTATTATTTTCTGTCACTGAGGTGCTGGGTAAATCTACTTATGATGCCCATAGAAACTGGACTTACAAAACCCTCAGAGTACTTGTTTGTTTAATGTACTCTCTGATATCTGTGTATCAGTAGTGATTACTGCCCACACAAAAGGTGTCTAATACACAAAGCACCAAGATACAGTTTATGAAAATTTAATCAGAAAGTACTCAGGATTAATTAAGTGGATACAAAATCAGGCAGCATACAGTAATCATGGGGATCCTGTCTTTGCTACCCATCAGAGAAAGTAGTGATTGGCTAGATGTAGCATAACACAGGAAATGTCAAGACACAGAATCACTACTGACATTAAACATTATCCAATCTGCAGACAACTTCAGTAAAATAAATTTTAATTTATAGATTTAATTTTAAGCATTTTCTATGCAGAAATGCATGTGTGATTATAAGTGAGTTGTGAGCTCAAGTACTGCATATTAGCACAAAAGATCTTCATATGACAGGTGGTAGTGTAGTTTATGTCTCCATTTTCTGATTATTTTCTATCTATACGATAAATTTTTTACAAGTATTCTCAATGGCCCAGACTAGATGATGTACACAATTTGTTTTAAAAAATAAAAATCTTTCAAGCAACTATTCATAGTGATGTTACAAGAATAGTTGCTATGGAAGTGTGGCATTTGTTTTACAGTTCCACCTTGAAGATGGTGAAGGGAGAAGATGAAACATTACAGAGGAAAATCAAAGAAATGCAGGAAGTACAAAGGCTAATAAATAGCACACCAATGACAGTCCACCTCTAGTTGATCTTTTGATGGACGTGTATCCTCTGCATAATCAGTGTATCATCAATACCTTAAACCTCTTGTACTTTCTGTGTACCTCATGACTTAACTGCCTGTGACAGAAATAATTAATAGTAGGAAAAAAGAGGTGGTACAACAGAGAGAAAAGGACAGAGAAGCTGATTTAATGACAAGTTGTGCTTTAGAAGCACATATTTGGAAGTTTTAATGAAAACTTAGGCTATGAAAATAGTGCAACATTCTGGTATCACTATGTATAAAAATAGAAGAACCTCAGTGCAGTGATACGGATTTGTACAACTTCTCAAGTGGCCTTTGTGGCTTCCTACGGAACTGAATTTAAACTGTTTCAGGAAGTGCCTCCAAAGTTTTAAATATTCTTTTTTGTTTCAACCAGTTATAAGTGAAAGGCAAAATTTCAGCCCCACAGTTAGGTAATCAAAGTACTGGTATCAACAAGAGCGGAAAAAGGTTGGGCAGAGATGTAAAAGTCTCTTAAATGAGGAAATAAGTGAAGAGTTCTGAGGGGCAAAAAACATGGGTAGAAATTTTTGTAAAATAAAATAGCTTAAAAAAATTTCAGTCATGAATAAGCAACTTAAACATACACCTAATACTTGTCCAAACTCTAATACTTTGTCATTGTTGTTTAGGAGACTAAGACTTGGAAGTGTTTCCTTTTGATAATGACATGGTTTTTTAGGTGTTATACATCTCTGGCTTTTTTTTTTTTTTCACTGCTTTTATAAATAATATGAATACCCAGAAACTGAGAAAACAGGTATTTTCAAATACATTTTCCCAGTCATATCCTGTCTGAGAACTACCACCTAACTTTAATATTTGTGTAAAATATTGAAAGAAAAAATAAAGTAGAAAAGTTCTGCCTCTGTCTAAATATTGTTATCTTTATATTGAAGTTTTTCCAGTTATATTTTGTTTGCATCAAACTTAGATAAAGCTAGACATCCAATTTTGGAAGTGGGAATCTGCTACATTAAAATATCTACTTTCATTATAGTTCAAATCTTGAGATCATTACCTGCATTTATTGTCTTTCCATACCATATATTTTGTTTTGTTTGTCACATTTTAAAGAGAGGTTCTGTGTGCTGAATAAATCGGCTCAACAGTCTTCTGGCTATTCCAAAATTTCACAGAGGTTTGAAATCATATGGAAGCTTTAGAGACTGGTGAGACACTGCAAGATGTATAACTTTCCTTTACATCATTCTTCAGACCATATGACATTTTAGACAACACATAGCTAGCAAAAAAAAAAAAAAAAAGGGACTGGATTACATTTTGAAGCTCACTTTTATTTTTCCTTTGTAAGAACAAAGTTTGAGTGGTCATTAAGTTGTTATATGAGTGGACAAGTAAACACAATTACCTTTGAAAAAGAAAGGCTTCAGCATAGCATTCACATTTAGAGGTATAGCAACAGTGTTTGGTTCACTAACATAGTGATTTTTTACATGTATTATTTAGTGAGGATACAAGTGACACATATTGAATATGCAATTAGAGAGACATACTGTTAATTATCCCTGAGGTTATATTCCATCTGATAATGGAAATTCCTTTCCTTTACACTGATATACACAACCAGAACGTCCATATTTCTTCATCCTAAAAAGCTGCAAAACTCACAAAATTGCAATTCTTTGGTTGTGGAAGAGGCCACCAAGTGAGAGTTGGGGCTGTTCAGCCTGCAGAGCTGAACAGGCTCTGGGGAGACCTTACAGCACCTTTCAGTACCTGAAGGGGACCTGCAAGAAAGCCTGAGAGGGAATTGTAGTGACAGGACCCAGAAGAATAGCTTAAAACTGAAAGAGAGTAGGGTTAGATAGATATTGAAAAAAAAATTTTCCTGTAAGGGTGGTGAGGCACTGGAACAGGTTGCCCAGAGAAGCTGTTATGGCCCCATCCCTGGAAGTGTCCAAGGCCAGGTTGGATGGTGCTCTGAGCAACCTGGTCTAGTGAAAGGGGTCCCTTTCCATGACAGGGAGGTTGAAACTGGGTGATCTTTAAGGCCCTTTCCAACCTAAATCATTCAGTGATTCTAGGATTCTATGGAGCTCTTCTAGATAACAGAAGCACACTAATGTCACTGTGCAGTTTTACACTTAATGACTAGTTTATCATCATTAGCCCAAGGAAAAGAGATAGTTTGAAGGGACTCATCCCTCATAATACTTCCCATTTGAATAGTTGCTAGCAGAAACAATTTTAAAAACTACTTTTAAAACATCTGTTCTTCCAGTGTGAAACATTTCTAAGGTTGTCATTTGACTAATCCTTCACTATCTTTAACAGAAAAGGACGAGGGGGGACACAAATACAGTTCTGCAGGAAGAACTGAAATACCTTGTCTTTTCTTTACTATTGCCTAGAGATGTCATAAGGTGTGGACAACAAAATCACAGGGCATTCCGGTATCATGAATAAATACTGCTGAGGTTGACTTCTTTTTCAAGCTTGCCACACAAAATTGTCTAAAGGACAAAAGAAGCCTCTGCAAAATCATTGCTAGCTTTCCTGGATATTTTGTTTGGAACTGTAGATTTCTGAGGATTTTACAGATGTACCACCAAATTTTTTTATGTGAATAAGGAAGGAGTTTCACTTTTTTTTTTTTTTTTTTTTAATATTAACTTCTTTACTAGGTGAGGATCATGTCTTGTTATCTGACCTTAAAATTTTCTTCAGTTTTTAACATTTCACTGGATCTTCTTCTGGGGATTAACAGACTATAAGAAAAAAAAAGGTTTTGTCATTAGTGAGACAGAAAGGATATGTATCTATTCTGACTTAATACTCTTTTTTCCTCTAGTCTTCTCATTATCTAGGCCTTGTTTGTATAGATTTTGGAACCTCTAAATAAAGGTCTTAGATACAACTGGGAATTTGGCTTTCAGAGCAACTGTCATGCAACCAGTGTCTACAAGTTTCTGAAAGGAGGGTGTCAAGAGGATGGACTCAGGCTCTCAGTGGTGCCGAGCAGTGGGTCAAGAGGCAATGGGCACAAACTGATGCATAGGAAGTTCCACATGAACACAAGGAAGAACTTTACTGTGCAGTTGATTGAGCAGTGTAACAGATTGCCCAGAGAGGATGGGGAATCCTCCTCACTGGAGATATTCCAGAACTGTCTGGACACAGTCCTGTGCCATGTGCTCTGGGATGACCTCGCTTGAGCAGGGAGGTTGGATCAGCTTTCAACCTTACCCAGTCTGTGATTCTGTTTTGCTCCACCGTGCCAAACATCCTTCTATTGTTTTTTAGCAAGGTGTCCTGCCTATTTTCACCTTTTTTTTCCATGTGGTGACTTTGTTGCTCTGGTGACTTGGAAGTGTAAGTATCCCCCTCCCTCCTGTGTTTATCATATTGCTTAAATACTAATGTAAGATGTCTGACTATGCCACCACAGTACTGTAAAATGCTCACATACTATAAAATGCTCACCTACTATAAAATGCTCACATACTGTAAAGTGCTCACATGCTGCTGTGGGTTACACCACTTTAGCGTGCTTACTTTCGAATTCAGGGCAAGTCGATACAATAATTCTAACTTAAATTGTACATTTATAATTTACATGCCTCACTGACCTCTGCATTGGCTACAATGACAAGGTCTGTCAACATTTATAGATTAAAACCATTGTTTGCATTTAGACTGTCAATGTAAACTAACTTATTGACAAGGAGGTAGTTCAGCTTTGAAAAGTTTGTGGAGGCCTCCTATGCCAATATCCTTCATGGGACATGAATTAGAATTCTTGGATGACTTTGGCTGCTGCTTGTCCTTCTTTCTTCCCTGATTGATGTGCCAGCTCTTGGTATCTTTTATGGGATTAAATATTTCTCTTAAGAGAAACTATTCCCTTTAGTGAAAGACTTCTTTCTGCCTTGGTGAGGTGACTTGCATTTGACTCTCCACTATTTTGATAGGATACTGTGTTACTTTTCTTATGAATGTTAGCATTTCTTTTACTCTCAGCATTTCTTTTTCTCTATGCATAAACCTTAAGATATTTCCAAGCAGGAGTTCTGAAGTGTTTTGCTAAATTCATTTTTCTGACATTGATTTTCTAAAGCTTCTGGTTGACTACTCTTCCCTTTCCCTACTCAGCAGCTTCTCTTGCAGAAAATTTCTCGAGGGAAGGCCTTTTACAACCTTTTACATAAAATTCCTTACATGTAAATTTTAAAGGACCCTCCATCACAGTCTCCTATTTTTCAAAGTCCTCCAGTTAGAAAATGGAAAAGAACACAAACAAAATAGAGAAGCACTGTTTTATAAAAGGAAGCTATTATATAAGTCTTCTTTTTCGTTGTACTATTATTACCTTTGGAGAATTCATTAAGAAATTTTCAGTTTCTGAGAAACTTCCTTGTCTGATTTAATGTTGTACTCCAAGTGAGAAATTTTAATGGAATGCAATGGCTTCTTCTCATTCCTAACTGTTAATGAAAGGCAAAGAATAAAAAAAAAATCATATTTTCAGAATGCTAAAATAGAAGTAGCTAAAGCATAAATTATTAAAATTCTTTCAAAAATTGTTTTATGTCTGCATGGAAAAATGTATTTTGGATGCATAAAATAGTCAGCAAATAGACATAGGCAACAGTGCTGATAATTAAAGTAGATTCTTACACACTACTATGAAGATCAATGTGTATTTGCATAGTGAAATGTTAGAATTAGGAAGAGCATTGTCAGCATTGCCAGCAGGTCAGGGAGGTGATCCTGCCCCTCTACTCAGCCCTGGTGAGGCACATTTGGAATGCTGGGGGCTCCTTGGGACAAGAGAGACACAGACCTTCTGGACCAGGTCCAGAAGAGGCTACAGAGATGACGAAGGGAGTGGAGCATCTCTCTTTTGAGGGAAGACTGACGCAGCTGGGGCTGTTCAGCCTCAAGGAGAGATAAATGAGAAGGGACCTCATCAAGGTATGCAATTATCTGAAGAGAAAGTGTCACAGGATGGACCAGGTTCTTCTTGGTTGTGCCGAGCAATAGGACAAGAGTCAACGGGCAGGAACTGATGTCCAGGAAGTTCCACCTGAACGTGAGGAAGAACTTTACTGTGCAGTGACTTTGCACTGAACAGATTGCCCAGAGAAGTTGTGGAGTCTCCCTCACTGGAGATATTCCAGAATGTCTGGATACAATCCTGTGCCATGTGCTCTGGAATGACCCTACTTGAGCAGGGAGGTTGGACCAGATGACCCACTGTGGTCCCTTCTGGGATTCTGTGATACAGATAGATTGTTGAAATCAGCTCAGGAATATCTTTATGTACTTAGTCAAACTGAATTTTAGCTGCTTTGTGAGGTTGTGAAGTAGATGAAAATTAGTGGTGGTACTGGGAACAGATTTTTGTAAAATGAGCTTATTTTTTGCTGTTTTTTGCAATATTAAAACACAGTTTCAAATCACAATGGAACAATCACAGCTTCTCTGGTATGTGAGTTCATACTCAGGAACAGAAATGCTGACTTAAGTTACAGATGTTGCAGAAGAAGTAGTTGCAAGAAGTCCATAACAAAGTCAGTTGTTTCTCCATCAGTTTCAGTTTTCAGAGGCATTTTTTTTTTTCTCATGTTTGAAAAAAGGTAATGCTCAGATTGATTAGGTGGGTTGATATTTGGTGTTCCAGGAAGATGAGTGTCATGGCTAGGTACAGGATGATGAGGCTAAAGGAAGTTAGAGTATATTCATATTCTCCTTATTCTTTGTTCATTTGAAGACCAATGCAGTCCTTGGGATAAAACAGTCTGCCTGCATTCCCTGTAGCCCTAGTCTGGCACAGAAACAGCAGGTCTGACACTTTGAATTTTTCAGGGTCCCATAACTCACACCCAGCTCTATTCTTACATTTCTTTCACCTACCTCTATCTGACCTGCACAACCAGCTCTGGGAAGAAGCTGATGTGAGAATTTACTTGGGGAAATGCTGAAGCCTTGCCCAGACTGCTATAGCAGGACATAATTCATGAAATATATATAAATCTTTCTAAAAATAAATGCTTTTCTTCCTCAGAAAAGGGCAGGAGATTTCTGACGGAAGAGAGGAAAGAAGAAATAGTTCCTTCTGAGGAACTACTTGAAAATTATTTCTTATTTTCTGTAAGTATAGGTCATAGAATCATAGAATCATAGAATCAACTGGGTTGGAAAAGACCTCTGAGATCATCAAGTCCAATTCTTGACCCAACACCGCTGTGGTTACCAGGCCATGGCACTGAGTGCCACATCCAGTCTCATCTTAAAAACCTCCAGGGATGGAGACTCCACCACTTCCCCGGGTAACCCATTCCAATGCCTGATTACTCCTTCTGTAAAAAATTTCTTCCTAATATCCAACTTAAACTCCCCTGGCAGACCATGCCCTCTTGTCCTATTACTGATAGTTGCTTGGGAGAAGAGACCAACCCCCACCTGGCTACAACCTCCTTTCAGGGAGTTGTAGAGAGTGATGAGGTCTCCCATGAGCCTCCTCTTCTCCAGGCTGAACAACCCCAGCTCCCCCAGCCTCTCTTCAGAGGACTTGTGCTCGAGTCCCTTCCCCAGCTTTGTTGCTCTTCTCTGGACCTGCTCCAGCCCCTCAATATCCTTCCTGAGCTGAGGGGCCCAGAACTGGACACAGCACTCCAGGTGTGGCCTCATCAGTGCTGAGTACAGGGGAAGAATCACTTCCCTGGACCTGTTGGCCACACACATCCAGGCCAGGATACCATTGGCCTTCTTGACCACCTGGGCACACTGCTGGCTCATGTTCAGCTTCCTGTCAATCCAAACTCCCAGATCCCTTTCTGCCTGGCTGCTCTCTAGCCACTCTGTCCTCAGCCTGTAGCGTTGCATGGGGTTGTTGTGGCCAAAGTGCAGGATCTGGCACTGGCCTTATTGAACCTCATCCCATTGGAATCAACTCAACTCTCCAGTCTGTCCAGGTCTGTCTGAAGAGCCCTCCTACTCTCCAGCAGATCACCACTCTTCCCCAACTTGGTGTCATCTGCAAATTTGCTGATGATGGACTCAATCCCCTCATCCAGATCATCAATAAAGATATTAAACAGAACTGGGCCCAACACTGATCCCTGGGGGGCACCACTAGCAACTGGATCCCAACTGGATGCAACCCCGTTCGCCATCACTTTACTCTTTCACTTTGTTACTGTAACAAAAGTGCCATTTACCACTGGAGCAACGGTAAGATTTATGTTGCAGTCCTCAATACTGTTATAGTAAGAGGAGTAATTTGGTTTATTTCTTATGGCTTGTATTTTAAAATACAATATTCAACAAAGTGTAGCTTTATTTCCGATTCCAAGTAATTTACTTTCTTATGAGCAAAATAGTCCACAAATTAAGTAGTCTAACCTCAAGTTCTTTAATCTAGGTAATGCTTTCCAAAGCTATTTTCTAGTTATACCGAATTTCAGTGCATAGATCCTGTTTAACTAAATTTATCTTACCAGGTTTTGTTCTGGTGTCTGTGATTCATATGTAACCATGCTCAGTAATCAAAGTTTTTCAGTCCCATCATTATTTTTTTCTTTAGGATAAGGAAAAAAGTCTTAGTAAATGAATCCTCATGCTGTGAAACTAAATGCAGAGCATAAGTTCTTTTGCTAGAGTATCTGACTTCAACAACCAGTGTTACTGTTTATATTAAATAATAGTATATTAATATTTTTATACATAGGCATTTAATATATTATCTCCATAGACCTCAGGTAGTGTTAAAGTAACAAAAGCAGAGGAGAAATACTTAAAACAGAAACTCAATAAGACCTATTTTTCATAAGATGTTTGTACTCAGCAACCCCCTGGAAGCAGAATTATCCTCAAAACATTCCTGGGAGTTGAGGAATCACATTACTAGTAATTTACTGACCAAACCTGCTTATTCATCAGGTGAGAACTTACAGGCATTTTATATATGGCAACAGATGCTTAGTAACTGACACTTTTCCTCATTCTCTCTTTTGTCAAAAAGTGTCTGGCTTTGTTTTGGCTTAGATCAGCAGTGCTACTCACGTTTTGTTATCTCTGTGGGATTCTCAGTCTCCATGTTACAGAAAAGTGATTTTGTTTTGTTTCTTTCAGACATTCACATATTTCTCCCTTTCAAAAGTTCTGTATATAAAAATGTTACTGGATTTAAATTATGTTTTCAGAAAATTTACTGAACTATGCAAAATTATTTTAAAGACTCAGACTATGAGTGATGTGTTGCCAACATACATTTAAAATCTTTTAGGTCTACAGACACAAGGTGGTAGTATCAGCCTTCAGTAATAATTGGTTGGGGTGGCATTGTTTTTGGTTAATAGCCTTTGTTCCCTCTCCATTCCAAACAAGGGCTAGAGAAAATCCTCATAATTTGATTTTGGTCCTGCTAATATTCAGTGTATATCTCAAACTACTGATGCATCAATCAAGTAATAAACTGGTAAATTACAGAAATGCAAATAAGAGCAAAGTAAGGATCTTCATCTCTCCCAGCAAGCTAGAGAAATTGTATATTTTTCTGGTTAGTGACATTTCTTCGTAGATTCTTAGACTATTGAAAAAAAAACAGTGAAAAAAAGAAAAAGAAAAAAGGTCAAGGCAGAGTTTCAGACAAGTAGATTGCTTTAAAAATACTATGTTTACCATGAAATATGAATCCCATATTTCTTGCATTCTGACAAATAATCAGGTCATGGATAATTTGTTAGGAAACTGTATATTTCTACAGATATTTTACTCTGTGGAAATCTCACAGGGAACAGGGATCCTGACTGCTAGATACTGCTAACCCCTTCCTTTTGCTGACCACTTCTTAAGACGAAAAAAAACAACAAAAAACCCCAAACTTTTTATGCATATAGGAAGAAAAATAATAAGTAAGAATCTACTACTTAGCATTTGTCTTTATTTTCAGAAAGCACTTTAGCATGCTTTTAAAAGAATTCTCCAATACTTTGGGCCTTTATACTCTATTTCCGAGTAAGATTCTAGGCACACTTGACACTTAACTTCTTGTTCTGGGATATTGTCTGCAGTATAGTATCAAATTCATGAAGTAGCACCAAATTGTGGCAGTTCATCACAATGATCATTTAATACTCCTGTGCTACCTCTAAGAAACTCCAGAACTGCAGAATGTTGGGTTTTTTTCACAGTTTGTTGTGGTGGCTGTTCTTTCATCTCCAGTTCCCTCAACTCTAATATACCTTGTGATACTACAGAAAGTTCAGTTCATTCCTTTTGAGTTGAAACCTGTAGAAGAGGAAATGGTCATGTCTGTGTTACAACAGTAGGATGGTGAAATGATCAGCTCCATCAGATTGCTTAGGGCTGTGTAAAGTCAGGTTTCGGACATCCCTAGGAATGGAGATTTCACAACCTCCATGGGCAGAACTTGTTCCAGAGTTCGACTATTTTCTCTGGGGAAAAAAAAAAATCTTCCTTAATTTTAAATTATGTTTCCGTTTTTTTCAGTTTGTAGTCATTGCTTCTTACCTGTCACTGATCACCACTGAGGAGAATCTGGCTCCCTTTTCTTTCTTCCCACCATCATCTATTTATACACATGGTTATAATCCAAGAAAGCCTTTTCTGGTCCATTTTGAACAGTTCCAGCTCTTCCAGCCTCTCCTCATGAGACAGACAGACCAAGCCCTTATATCCCTCCACTGAACTTGCTATAGTGCACATCCCTGTCTGTCTTTTACTAGGGAGCCCAGCACTGGACCCAGCATCCAGATGTGTTTTTCCAGGGCTAAACAGAGAAGGATCACCTTCCTTAACCTGCTGGCATGTTCTACCTAACATAGCCCAAGATGCTTTTGGCTCTTTGCCAGAAGGGGGACATTCAGAGTGAGGGTATTTGTCTTCCCAAGTCATCATTACACATGATGGGGCCCTGCTCTCCCGGGGATGGCTGAACACCTGTCTGCTCATGGGAAGCGGTAAATGAATTCCTTGTTTTGATTTACTAGGCCTTTACTTTTCCTATTAAATTCTTTTTGTTTTAATCCATGAGTTTTCCAGCTTTTATCCTTCCAATTTCCTCCCCAGTCCCACTGGTGAGGGCAGTGAGCAAGCAACTGTGTGGGGCTCGGCTGTTGGCTGGAGTTAAACCATGACCCATGGTTACAGACAGAAGTACCAGGTTTTCCCAAATGAATGCCAATAAAATCCTGTTATGAGTCTCAAGGATGGATCATCTGTAATTGAGCAATAGCCAAAGAATGGCTCAATAAGAATAGCTTCTAGAAATCAACCCATCAGTTTGATGATGGAATTTTAATTAAGAAACCTGAGTGTTTTCTGTAGGACTTTGTTTGAACTATGTATAACTTCTATGACCTGATTCAATTAGATGAGAATTAGGAATAAATCTTATTTATCTCTAGGATAATTTTAGTTTGATTAGAGAGGAATTATGAGTATTAGAATGGCAAATGTTATCAAATCTAGGCTCTTCACTGATACTGGGTCTGAAGAAGGACTTGATTTTAAGTATTATAATATTTCAGTAGTTTTGGAAAAAGCTCATTTCTTAAGCAGGGAATTTCTGCAGTCTGAGGGGTTTTTTGCATTCCCATCGTGTAGGTCAAAACTAGATTTTAAGATGTTTTCAAAATAAAACTGAATTCCTGATCCTAGGAATCCTAGAAAGCTGTGGAGATTTGGAGACCTAGGTCTGAATCCAAGCTTCTTGAGATCCAGATCCAAGCCTTTTAATTTAAAACATTTCTGAGCAAAGTAAAGCTACAACAGCTTCAGCTTGCAGCACTAATAGCGTGAGATGAAAGAAATGCTAAGATTGTAGATAAGCATTATTTCTTACTATTCAGACTTAAATGGATCAATACTTTGTTCTTAAATTATATTTTCACTATAAGACAGAGACTGTCACTTTGCATCAGTTGCATTAATACTAAGTGCTCCCAAATTTCAAAATGAAATAATTGTGTTAAGATAAGGTGTGATTGAAAATAGTTACAGTTATATTGATTTACACTGTAGCTCTGAGAATGGAATTTGTAAGGTTGGCAGGTTTGTAAAATAGAACCTTTTAATAAATCTAGAAATATTAGTTATACTATAAAGTCAAGCATTTAACTATTCCATACAGCATTCAGCTATTAAAGGAACAGAAGCACTAGCAGTTTAAAAATGTTCTGATTTCATCAAGATATATTTCTCCACATGCAGGAATATATTTTGAGGATAAAATTAGAAACAGCTAAATGATTTGCTTTAAATCTGGATGTAACAACTATTTTGAATGTGAGAAGAAAAATTAAATCATGAATCCTGGAATATTTGTGAATAGATGGGATGTGGACATAGTAGAGTGGGATCACATCTACATTGCACTTTCCAGTACCAATCATTAATTCCTCATATAAGAGAAATGCCTTTGAAATAAAAAATTTGACCTAAAGATGGTCTTTTTTCTTTACCTTCTATTCCTTTCCTATAAGATGGTCTGAAAAGGTATAAGATCTAGGGTTTCAGGAGTTTTGGCAGTTAAACTTTTGTTTTATTTTACATTAAAATTTACTATGGATCTCAGGGTACGGTTACTTCACTACTGTTTCATTTTTTTGGCCATCCCACACTGTAAGTAGCATAAATCTAGGATTAAGACTTTCCAGTATTGACATTTCAGCTATTTAGGGAGATAATAAATCTCCAGTCTCAGATTTATTGAAATCTATATTTGTACAAATCTGAGATACACCTCTTGTATCATTGCATGATCTAAATTTATTATGTTCCCTCATACAAAGAATTGTGCAGTGTAGTTCTTGTTTCTCATAAATGCTATTTGTTCTTTAGCTTCACATATACCCATAGTTTTACATATAACATCCCTTGTGCTGTCCTCAAAAGGGAGATTTGCTTACGGAAGGTCTTCATGATAATCCCAAGGGTCTGGCCTGATGGTTTCAAATTCAATAGAAAGAAAGAGTTCTAAGACTAAAATTCAGAGAGCAGAGAAGTAAATATATGAATTGTAAATGAACTGTATAGTTATTCAGTGCCACTGTTAGGCTTTTAAGTACAAAAAAGAAATACTTCTTTCTTCAAAATAGATAACTTCAAACCAGATATCATACTACTTCTAAAGAGGAATAATCAAAGTGTTTTTATTTTGCTATGTACTGTAGCTTTGCCTCTTGATTTTCCAGCTCATATATTTTAAGTGAGGGAAATGGTAGAATATTTTTTCTTCCTAAACTACATGTACAATGAACGAGTTATTTCTCTTTCATTGTTAAGGTAAGAAAAGCCCCTAACCTTAGTAAATAGAGATTAGGTCTTTTAAAGAGAAAAAAATCTTGACTATTTGCAACTTTTCCAAAACTCCAAGCTATTCTTCCCTACTAATAGTGTTAAGCAGTGGAAACATAGCATGAGGTTAGCTTCTCTTATTGTTTCATTCAGAGATAAAATCTGTGTTCCTTCTTTGTTATAAGTGCAGTTAGATGGAAATGTAAATGGACGAATATTTCTACATCTGACTTGTTGTTTTCTCTTTGTTTCTCAGAATCATAGAATGGTCTGAGTTGGAAGGGACCTTAAAGGCCACCTAGTTCCAATCCACTTTCCATGGGCATGGACAACTTCCTTTAGACCAGGTTGCTCAGAGCTCCATCCAACCTGATCTTGAACACTTCCAGAGGTGGGGCATCCACAACTTCTCTGTGAAACCTGTGCCAGTGTCTCATAACCCTCACAGGAAAGAATTTCTTCCTAATATCTCATCTAAACCTACTCTCACTCTGAAGCCATTCCCCCTTGTCCTGTCACCACAGGCCCTCGTAAATAATCTTTCTCAATCTTCCTTGTAGTCTCCCTTCAGGCACTGGAAAGTCACAATCAGGTCACCCGAAAGCCTTCTCTTCTCCAGACTGAACAACCCCAATTCTCTCAGCCTTTCCTCATGGAAGAGGTGCTCCAAACCTCTAATCAACTTGGTTCCTCCTCTGGGCTCACTTCAACAGCTCCATGTCCTCCCTGTGCTGGGGACCCCGGAGCTGGTGGCAGCACTGCAGATGGGGTCTCAGAGAGTAGAGTAGAGCGGCAGAATCCCCTCCCTCCCCTGCTGCCCACACTGCTTTGGATGCAGCCCAGGACACGGGGGGTTTCTGGGCTACCAGAGAAGATTGCCAACTTTAAAATACTTCTAATAGTTATAACAAATACTAAGCAATTTGAATTATATTAGGAGTATAAACAATTATACATCTGGGGTTTTTTTGAGAACAGATGAGTTGTTTTATGCAAATGCCATTCATACTCCTAATTGCCAATAATACACAGTCATAGAAGAGTATGTCCCTTCAATGGTTAAGAAAGAATGGGAAATTAATTGTGAATTCCCTCATTTGTTGTCTGATAACGTTGGACCAATGTAAACACATTGGGAAATTAAAAGAAAAACTATTGTTTTAGGTGACTTTTCATTTGATATTTTTTATTAGCCTCCACTGTCTTACACCTAAGGAAAAACTCAGATCTTCTGCATGTGGAGAGTGATTTTAACTGCTGACACACTGACATGTGTGAACAGGAGGTAAATATGATCCATTATGCCTATGTACAGTGGGATTATTTTACACATAGACCAGTATTGTACAATTTAACAATCTGGTCTCAATATGAAAACAAATAATTCTTTCTGGAAATGTAACAATATCTATTGTACTGCCAAGTAGTACTTGAAGTATTAGAAAGGTAAATGTGCAGATCTTGAAATAGAACAGAACAGAAAAAATAGATGGCATGAACTCTGCTGGCAAAGTGAGACTTGAATGGAGGGCTCCACAATACCTGTGACAATCTAAGACTAATTCCTGTGTATCTTTTATAATAGTAGACTAGAGAAATTCTTACATGTGTTTATTTCCCTATAGAGATGGCCTAAATGCAAGTCCTCTATCCAACAATTGTCAGAACAGCAGTCTTCATTGCAGGATCTTTTTTATCCAAATGACAAATTTTGAGTTCTAAAAAAAACCCCTGCAACCCTGTCAGCTCTGCTTAACCTCCATTAGAGACTTCAATTTGACTGTCAGTCTTTTTTGAAGCCTAAAAGCTGTTACTTGGTTGTCATAAACTGGAATGGGTGATGGTCATAGCTACTGCAGTAGATAGAGATTTGAGGTGAGAGGTAAGGAGAATTAAAAAATCATGCTGTTTACTTTGTGTGTGCTGCATCAAACACTATAGTGAAAATGAAGTCTGAGCTTTTGCATATCAAGTTGTCATTCTGTCAATTTTCATATGTATGCCTTCAAAACATTTAAAAAAGGGAGGATGCTTCCAAAAAAAATCAGTGACAGTTCTTCAAAATATCAGGTATTATATTATTGACAATATATAATTATGATTCCTTTCTATTTTTAAAAATAAAATGTTAAAATTATCTAATGTTTCTGAAGGAAAAAAATGTAATGAAAAACATATAGTAACTTGCTGAAAAGTCCTAAAAAGTGCTACAACAATAAAAAATTTAAATTATTTTGGTGAACTCAGGTGAACTAGTTCTAATTACATGCATTCAGTTTGACTTTCAAATGTGGAGAACCACAGGAAATCAGGAGTGTATTTTGAAACATATTTGATACATTAAAGAAGAGAGAATAAAACTTTCTCTGAGATAAATGACTACTTAAATATTAACCAGAGTGATAAGTATAAGACTGTCAGGCAAAGAAACTCTCCCCTCTACCCTTATTCCCCTAAAAACCTTTTGTTTTAGAAAGCATTATATTAGAAATAATGTGCATAAAAGAAATAATTCTAAATGTTTTAAATCTGGTTTATTATGGTGCTAAGATACAGGTACAAGGAATGAAAAAAAAATTTACTTGAATGCATGATTTTAGGAATGTAATGGTAAAACTTTCAGAAATTGTGCTGAAATATGGTAGGAAAACACTCAGCCTTCCTCTTGGTGTACAAAGAAGAAATTTCTTGTTTTATTTCTCCCTTTTTTATCAACAACAGTGTGACCAGCAGGATCAGGGCAGTGATTGTCCCCCCTGTGCTTGGCACTGGTGAGCCTGCACCTCAAATCCTGTGTTCAGTTTTTGGGCCCCTCATGACAAGACAGACATTGAGGGGCTGGAGGGTGTCCAGAGAAGGGCAACAGAGCTGGGGAAGGGTCTGAGGGAGGACCTGATCCCTCTCTACCACTACCCGAAAGGAGGGCATAGTGAGATGGGGGTTGGTCTCTTCTCCCAAGGAACAACTAAGCAGGACAAGACAGGGCAAGAGGAAAGGGCCTCAAGCTGCAGCCAGGGAGGTTTAGAATGGATATTAAGAATAATTTATTCAACTAATTGGTTTTCAACCCTTGGCACAGGTTGCCCAGGGAAGAGGTTGAGTCAACATGCCTGGAGGTATTTCAAAGATGTTTAGATGTGGAACATGGTTTAGTGGTGAGCTTGGCAGTGTTGGTTTAATAGCTGGACTCAATGATCTTAAAGGGTTTTTCCAACCTAAACTATCTGTACTTCTTTAATTATAAAGAGAAATCTGTTTTGCTCCTGCCTACTCTGCTCTTTGGGAGACTAAATATCCTGCCTTCATCTCTTCATTTCTTCATCCAAAAGAGAAGAGGGACATTTCAATTATTTTATTATCCATATGGATTGTCCCAGTTCTCACTTTCTCAAAAGCAAATGAGGTGCCAGGTTTGACCCTGCCATGTAGCTCAGTCTTTTTCCATTATGCCAAGCACTCTGGTTTAATCAGTTTGCCATCTATCTTGAAACAAGATCACAGTTGTTCCTCTTGTGTACACTCTGGCTTTCTCTTTTATTGGCATACACAGATGTACACATGGTTTTCTTTCAGTACCATGGAAAAACGTGGTACTCTGAAACAGTAAGTTGAATGCTGTTCTTTCTTATAAATTCTCCATATCATGCATCACCACAAAGTGAGGTTCATCACTGTGTATAATAAGGGCTGTGGCAGTACTTATTTACAGAACTGGTTCCCAACAATCTTTAGCTTTCAAAGTAGACTGTGGGACTGGATGCTAAAAGATAAATCAGGACTGTCGGTGGTCAGAGCTCTTTTAAAATAATTTTCATATCTTTCTAATACTGGAAAAAAAAAGATAGAAGAAGGAAAGTTTTAATCCTGTTTTGACAGTACTCTAGTCCCAAGTAGCCACAGAAAAAAAATGTTTATATTCCAATGTGGGACTAAAGTAAGTTTGGTACATGAAAACTCCTTTACCCAGATATAGTTCTGATCTACTGCCTCAGGAACAGATAAAAAAGGAAGAGTTAAGTCTCATTTTGTTTTTAAAGTACATCTTATTTGGAAATAAATAAATGAATTGTCATAAACCATTTCAGGTTTAGGAACCAGAAAAAATAAATCAGTCTAAGTAAAGTCTAAAGTAACAGCTCAGCTCCATGCTCTCATTTCAGATGTGGTTGCTTTCTTTTGCTATTATTTACATTCTCTGCAGCTACTTTAAAACTGAATAGTTGATGAGAGTGGTATTAATCACTTTTACTTTGAAGTTACTCACTGGGGAGTAGGAAATAAGAAAACTTTACTGGGAGTTTTTAAGGAAAATATATCCTCTGTCCTAAACTATTATTCTGGTTTTGTTGTTCCCTCTTCTCCCAGCACATTAAAGTTGTGCTCTAAAACACATAGTAAAGTAAGTACTTATCCTCTAACAAAAAAACACTGAATTTGTTGAATTAGGGAACTGTTTGTCCTTGATACATATTTATATAGGATCTTTGTTAAATTATAGTTAGGAAAAAAATGCGTTTGTTTCCCAGCATGTATGGCATGTTGTTGTCTCGACAGAAAGATTTAATCTCTTTTTATGAAAGAGAATATATACCGATTTTGTATATAAATGTCATTGTCATATCAAGAGTTTTCCTTTCCTGTTTTTGTTTAAATATTACTTAAAACCAAAATAATATATGGAAGGTATTCCTCTGCTAGCATACAGATATTATGTGCAATTAGCTAAATGCTAACTCATAACTGTGCTGAAAATTTCCTTTCACTGTTAGTTTAAAAGATCTTTTGTGGATCTTCTTGTCTTTCAACATATCTGGGCTGCTGTTATAAAAATGCTCAGCTTTAAACAGTTTTTTGTTTCTTAGTGGGTCTCAAGAATTCCACTTATGAGATGTTATATTAAGATACAGAATTCCTAATCCACATATGGTGTTAATCCAAATTAATAAAATGCAGCTGAGTGAAACCATGGGCTAAATATAGGAATCTATATAATAGAAGACACATTAATAAAGATAATTTTTAAATGCAGCTGTGGGAATTTAAAAATGAAATGAATGTACTTCAAGCATGGCAAATAGATGAAAAAATTCTGGAAGGTTATGCATCAAAATTGGTCCTCATTTAAGAGGTTATTTTAAAAGACATTTTGTTGCCTCAAATGTTAACATAAATATAACTAGTAAATTTTCTCTTTTGGGTTTCATATGACATTGTAGGAGTGTAAGTTTTGCATACAGTTACATCTTAGTGAAAAAAAAACCAACATATCTAACCAACAAAGCAACCCAAGTTTCATCCTATTCTAATACGTGCCAGTTGATTCACTTGTTTCAATTGCTTAGTTTGCATTTACTCTCCATTTAGAGAAGCTGTACAGGGTGTCCACACAATCAAGGTGTGATAGTTATGAACAGAATGACTTCACACACAGAGGAACTCATTCTCTCCTCAGACAGGAGAAATAAACTAAAAGAGTGACAAAATATAAAGTTCCAAAAGACAAAGTATGAACTTGTGACTTTTCACACTCATGGTAGAGCTGCTGAGTTCATTCCAAACCAGGAACAAGAAGTCAGAAGACTAACATTGATTTCAGAGGAGTTTTGGGACTGATATTGTACTGTGAGGGTGTTATCTTGGATCATTTGTAGGAAAAAAAGCGGTTGTCACAACATTTTGCTGCACTCTCCAGTCTTAGAGCCAAAATACATCTACTTGATTCACTGGAGATTCTATTTAAGATATTGCCACGTTGAAAGAGTATTTGATTAAAGTATAATTAAATATAAAACTTGATAAAATATACATCGTTAGTAAAAAAGATGAATGTGTGAGAGGAGAAACATCAGAAAACATGATAGTGTTGTCACTTAGTGTATTATGTGCTGGCAGCTCTTCTGACTGATGTAAGCTTCTATTTTAACTGCACTACCTGTTTGAAGACAGCTAAAGGCATAACTCAAAATAATAGGGATAAGCAACTCTCTTTTTTATTATTATATATGAAGCTTCTTGAATGCAGAAAAAAAAATAATGCAAGGTCTACACCTAGATCAGGTTTTAGGTCATAAGATTCCGTCATTATTACTTAAATTAATGAAATAGTATTGATTTTCCTTTTTATTCTCCTAGTCATAAGAAAATAATTTTAAAATTTTGAGAATGATTTTTGATAGTGTGTTGAGTTGCAAGAGGATTTAAATCACCAACAACAACACCTGCAATCAGTGTGTTATCAGTGCTTGCTCTTCGTGGTTTTTAGGAAAAAATTCCATAAACTGATACTCTGGGGTTTTTTTCTAGTTCCTGTGACACTGAATGCACTGAGGGAATGCATCTCTTTGCAGATGATTATTTACCAGTTGTAAACTGATACTAGACATCTTTGATCTTAACTCAAGCATGTTATGCACCCATTTCTTGAAAAATGTAATACCAGGTATTGATCTCCTTACAGCACTAGATATAAATAGCCTGTGATAAATAAAGGAATTAAGAACATCAGGATAATATAAAATATATAAATGTTAATTTTAACAGCCATAGTTTGGTTAAGAGAGAATGATGATCAATACCTTGCGGTAGAAATTCTATTGTTGCTGCTTGCAAATAATTAATTGATTAATTATTAATCACGAAGCTGATACAGCTTAACATTTGTTGTAATTAAGGGACAGACTCAATGACCTGGAGATGAAATGCTCATTAAAAGTTAATTGAACACTATAAAAATTTAATTTTTCCCAGAATCTTGACTTGTTATACCAGATTTTCTATACTGGACACACATGACCTGCGGAGATGTACAATTGAGGAGAAGGTTAAAATTGATAACCAAAGGAAAGACTTTAACCTAAGTCATCAGCTTAAAGTTACTGACCTTGTTAAGACTAACACTGATGTTATATATTAAAACAAAAATACAAGAAACAAACATACTTTTCTGTATCTGATAGTTAAATATGATAGAATTTGGTTGGTAACTATTCCACCTATATTTCATATCTAGCACCAGCACCAATGTAACTTGTAAAACCGAAAAGTGCACGACATGACTCATCTATCGAAATTTCATTTGATATCTGAGATCAATGGTGTATTTAATGCATCTAGAACCATAGATAACATCATTTTAATTAAAAATGCTAGCTGAGTAATTACTTTTTAAACATATGGTCGCAGATAAGAAAATTGAATGACACTTAAATTGGGTTTGTGAGAAAATGCATTTGCATTAAAAAGTAGCTATTAGCCATTTCAGTGACAACGTGGGAGATCAAGGTTACAGATCTTTGCTCTGTAGGTTGGGAAACCTGTTTTAAGAGAGATGATACATCTGGGCTTTAAGGTGAAATGAGGTCTCAGTGATTTTTCTCATCTCAGTTTCAGTTTAATTAGTGTCATCACACAGAGAAGCATTTGATCCTTTTATGGAATAGCAGACAAATGGTCCCTTCTAAAATCAGTGGAAAATGCCATGGCTCTGTAATGTAAACAACTGGACAGTCAAGACTGCGGGTGAAAGTACTGTTTAAATTGATTTGTGCAGGTTTTTTTATTTTAAATGAAATAATAATCCAGTTAAAGTTTCAGTATAGTAACATTCAAAGGAATATAAAGTGAGGAAGAAAGCACAGACAACTCTTTCTGATGCTTCATTACCACCTTTCTGATTCAAGACATTTTTTTTCCAAAAATAAGGTGACATTTTAGTAGCTTGAAAATTACTTTGATTAATTCTTTGCTATATCAAAAAATAAAGCATTCCATTTATTTTATTAATTTATTGCTCAACCTATATCTAAATTCTCAAAGTAAGAATATAAAAATAAATTCTTATCAGGGCACCAGGATAAAAAATAGATGTTACTTTTCAAAAATTAAAATCTTCTATTAATTTCTACTTTCAGGAATTCCTTTTCAATATTTAATCTTCCAACAATAATAAATGAGTGGGAGCTGAAATCCCTTACTCTCTGCTCAAAATGTTTTTCTTGGTAGATTTCCTCAGAAAGGAATTATTTAAAAGTCTTAATTATCCTGAGCTCACTTTAGTTCATAACTAGATGTTGTATGTTAAGTCCTATCTTGTGCTCTTTGGAAACAAGAAACAGTGCTGTCATTGTCCATTCTCAAAAGAAAAAAAACCAGACAAACTACAAAAAAACTCACAGAAAAAGAAAAAAAAATCCAAACCCCAAAGCAAAACAGCAACTACAAAACCAAAACAAAACCAAAGCAAAAAAAAAAAAAAACCAAAAACAAAACACCAAAACCTAAAAACCTCAACCACAAAGCCTTCTTTTAAAAAGTAGACAAATGTCTAAGTTCTATGTATGGATGAAGAGTACTTTCCTAAAAGTTATTTTTTGACCATTATTGAGCCTCTGACACACTCTTGTTTTTTTCTGTTGGTTTTTGGTGGTAATTGGAGTATTGACATGTTAAGCTCCAAGGTTTTTAGGCAGAAGACACTTCTTGGAGAAATAGAGAATGCTACGCTGAAATTAAAACCAAAGTAAAGCAGAACAAAGCAGGATATTTCTCATTGCAGAAAGGAGGAAAATGAACTGAGATACCAGGTAAAATTAAGCAATATTCTGTTTTAAAACTACATATCTTGTGATAACTGGGTCTATCTAGAGCATTATCATAAACCTGTGCATCCCAAAAGATGCTTCTACAGTGCTGGCAGGCTTGATTTGTGTTAAGGATGTGGCTGAATAGAGGATAACCTTTTATTGGCAAATTTAAATGCTTGCACCTCTACGTGTTTCCTTATCTTCTTACTACCACATAGAAAAATGAAAAACAAATAACCAAACAAAACTGATTACATATGCTTAATTGCATACTGCTTTTTAGAATAATTAGAAAAAAGTTAATCTATTAATAAAATTATGTATTTTTTACTTTTTTTTAAAGTTTTTTCTCCCTAAGGTAATTTGTGACAATTACCACAAATACTTCAAGTTTCTTGAAAAGTTATTCTCTCTCCTTTTATCTTTTTAACTTCCTTTTGCTCAAATTTGCTTTGCATATTCCTCCATAAGTATTCATAAAAGTTTATTATTGTGGAGATTATTTTCACTAATGGGTAATGACACTTGTGGTGCCATCCCAATAGGCCTATGCATTTTGCTACTTCTTACCAGCCAATTTACATTTTGTTTCCTAGAAAATTGAAAGTTAATTATGTGGAGCGTCGGTCAATAAAACATACGATAGTTCTAATGGTTGCTGACCCATGAGGGTTCTGCGTACCTTCTTGGACATGTTCCTTCCTTTTTGGCTGCAGATTCTCAGGCAAATTTGTTTGGTTTAACATCCCTGAAATCCTGAAGTGTTGCTGTGCACAGTTTGCTTCCTGGAAGTGTTGTTTTCCTCTTTTAACAGAGAATCAATACCATGAAAATTGGAAGAGACATCCTTGCCAGGGTGTCCTCCTGTCCAGCTTTCTGCTAAGAGCAGGTTTGAATATTGTAAAGGATAGAAACCCAACAACCTCTATAAATGGCAGTAAGATCCTTTTGGATCTTATTGGATTTTCCTTCTGAAAAAAACAAGTTCTCTGAGTCTCTCCCCATATGTCATGTGGTCCAGTCTCTGATCACTGGACTTATATTCCAGTATGTGCATACCTAACTTGTACTTGAGAAACTAGAAGTGGGTACAGTTCTGCAGTCATGGCTTCACAAGGGCTGAATAGAGTGGAAGGATCAATTCCATGGACCTGCTCACTAAACTCACAGTAGTATTAGCAACACTAGTCCAAAGTGCTACTGTCCTTTATTGCTGGAAAAACATGCTGCTGACTTATGTTCAGCTTGTCCACTGGGCCTTCTGTAAAGTTTCCCTCTATCCAGTTGACATCCCGGCTCCAAAGTTGCATTATTCCATTACAGATATAGGATTTAACATTGCCTTACTTCACTGAACTTTCATTGCTTTAGTCTGTCAGGGTCCCAAAGTGTAACAGCCCTGCCCTTCTACACCCTGGTTTGGCACTGTCAGATACAGAACAAGTTCTGGGCACCTCTAACAACTGCTTACCAGTTGGATTTTTTTACTGCTGATTGCAAATCTCTGAGGATCACAGTCCAGGTAAATTCATATATTGTCCACCTACCCCATTTGGATTTAAATGGTTCACTATTCTCTGCCTTTCCATACCAAATCATTCACCTCATCCTAGGAAACCATCAGACTGGTAAAGCATGCTTTGTGTCTTAAACTGGATGCTTTGTTTTCATTTAGTGCAAGAACTTGCAAATTCTTTTACCTGGTTGATATAACTGTGATGAGTAACTACAGATAAATATCCAGAAGTGTTACGAGACTTCTCATTAGAGGATCTTCCTTGAAATGTTTCTCTTTGGCAAAGAGAGTTTCCTCTGCAACACACACACGAGAGTTTATCTCAAGTTACTGGAGTAATGCAAACACTTCAGGTGCTCTTCCAAACTCAGCCTTTGTACTTAGGGTAAAAAAAATCTCAACTGAGCACAGATGTGTTTAAAACAAGTTTAAAACACATGGCTATCACGCATCACAGATCATGACATGAATGTTCAGAGCTGCTACTGTAATTGATCCACATGGCTCAAGAATCCTACTGAATGGACAAATTCAAACAAACCCAGCATTGCAGTAAATACAAGGTTTAGTCACTTAGGGTAAAACTGGTGATAGGTCTAGCAGATTGCCAAAAAACCCGTGCAATGAGCATGCCTTTTTTTCCTAAACAAAACAGCATTTGATGACAGCTGGAAGGTATTAAATTTCCCTTTAGAGAAGATTTCACTTCTCTTTTGAGTGAATTACTCAATCGCATTTCACAGAATACCAGCTCAGCACTCTTCTATGCAATCATACTGTATAATGGGTTTTACTTAAATGGGACAAATAATAGATGGTCTAATCCCTAACTATTTTTTTTGTTAGAGTTGCTCTCCTTTTATATATTTTTATCACAGATGGAAGAATGCAGCTGTTGGAGAAAACTCTATTCAAGCATCTCTTTCTTCTTATACTGGTCCATCCCCATGTTCACCCCCCTTTCCTTTTTCTTCCTTTTTAGTTGCAAATGTAAGACATTCTACCCTTCAGAGTCTCATGTTATACCATGAAATTATGCTTGAATGCTACTAAACACCCCAAAATATCCATTTCTCAATCGAATTAGTCAATGGTGCAGATTACTCGTGTAAGAGAAAAGAGAGTTTCAGTATATATGCGGAAGGTTTAGTTTGCTTTTGAAGGAAGGAGCTATAATAACCATAATAAACTTGTTATTCTAGCACTGTTCCCTCTTTTCCAATCTTCTTCCCGTATAAAGATCCATCTATGTTAATTTTTCTTAGCTGAATGTACACCTATGTCGATAAAAGTGTATCTTTTAAATCACTTCACTATAGAAAATGCTGTAAGGTATTATTGAGTAAGTAATATTTTTTTTCTTATTTTTATGTTTGCAATTAATTTTAACACAGTAAATGAGAAGTTTTGATATTGGCTGTTACATTTACCGATAATATTTTTGAGTCTAAAATGCCGTAAAAGATTAGGGCATAAAACAGTTTCAAAATGAATATACAAAGAATTGACATTTCATTTCCATATCAAGTACAGTGACATTTATATACACCATATTTTAGACAAAGGACAAAACTCTAAATTATGATGTTGACTTTTTTTAAAATGAGTTTTATAGCTTGAACATCAGGCTGATTAGATTTGCTACTGGTTTTGGAAATCTATTCGTAACTATTCTTTTGTTGAAAGCTGTGAATTTTACATTATTGTTTGAAGTACAGTTTTCTAAGCCTGAAATACAAAAGGACATAGATATTTGCACGTGTTGAAAAAACAAGTTTTTCTTTTTTTTTTGCTAAAGTATTTCACAGTAATCACAAGTCTAGAGAGCTTTTAATAGAAATCTAGAAAAAATATAAGTTGTTAGTAGGCAAGATATGACTGGATATAAAAGAGTAATTAGTATAAAATATCAATGATTAAAGACTTTCTAAAGCCTAAAATAAGGCTTTCTAAGTGTAGGTGATTTATTGACTAGATAAACTTCCCAAACTATGATTCCTAAAGATTGATAACTTGCTGATTGAAACTGTTAAGTCCAAATTTAAATTGCCTTCCTCCACAAAGGATGCCAAACCTGGTGGGTGCTTGCAACAGCATTAGGCTTCCAAAATGAAGAATAGGTCAGGCAAAGGGTAGACACAAAATCTCAAGCAGCTCTTTGCATGGTATGTTCCAAATAAATTTGCTTGTTTTCTTTCCAGGTAAAAAAAATTGAGTGAATTTTCAACAGGAGCTAAATTGATTGAAACAAATTTCTTTTCAACGGAAACTACAAAGAAAAACATTTAAGAACTTAAGTTTTTTGTAAACTGAAATTACTTTCAGGGACTAGGGAATTAACTGATAAAGTTTCCAAGAATAATGATAAACCATCATAATCTTCTCCTTTCTCAAAGTGACATTAACCCATTGATTGCTCTGTTCTCTAAAAAGGTCTGGTCTCTTACCATTGATGATTACTCCTATGGGAAAGGTGGGGGCTTTTTTAGGCTAGAAAAATAATTTTATTTATGATTCAGTGATTATTGATGCTATACTTGTTTTCCTACAGGAGCTTATCCACAGTTTTGTTCACACGTGGAATCCCTGAGATACATGTTTGGAAACAGGTTTTAAAGGCAAAAAGAAAAGACAGACCATGTCCATCAGATACTTTTCAATCTCATCTCAAACCTCAGAGTTTAAGTAGTGCAATTCTAGAATTATAGAGTAAGGGGGGAAAAAATACTGCACTTTTTTATATGACAAAAGGTATGCTGGGTATAGACCTTTCTCTTCCCTTAAAAGCTTCTAGTAAAATTTTATGAGAAAAGACATGGTTTACCCCTCTCTTACTGTACCCCCTTTTTTTCCACAGTAAACCCACATAGTTTTAACCTCAAGTCTTCTCTAATTTATTACAGATTATGCTTTTTTTTTTCTGTAGAAAGAGGGAACCCTTGTCTGTGAATTTTACTTTGTCTTTATTATCATATATTTATTTAATATTTAGTAGTTGTATTTTTGATCAGTAGCATGCATATACAATCCTGGATCTTTAAAAAAGAACTCTAACTGAATGTTAAATTAATATGATTATAAATTATGCTTTCTCAATATTTTACAAAACATTATCAAAATAATTATTGATGTTCTTCTCTTTCAAATGTTCTTTCAAATGGTAACTACAGTCATTTAAGCTTGTTACAAATTCTCTCTGAAAAGTTTTACACAATTTATTTGGTGATTTTAATCAAAAAAATTAGAGCAAGGCAGTACTTGGAATTTCTCTAATGTGCAATCATATTCACTGCCCAGAGCAACCATTTTGTAGTTCTTTACACTAGGGAAAATATCTAATCATTAGTTTCTTTAGCTAATTCGGAGACATTTAGCATTTCCTAAAATATAACTGTTAAGTAGGTTAAGAATTGTCTCATTAAAATATCCAGTGTTTTTTTCACACACTATACTTTAAAAAGTAGGATGTTTGCTTTAAATATATTTTTTTTCCACCACTGTCATATCTTTCTTTTTCTCAGTTAGTATTTGCCCAATGCTCTTTGTGATTAAGTTGAATTTTGAGTCAGAGGTTATAGCTGAATTTAATGCCTTTGGTTAAAATTAATCTTTTAATATTCAGGTGTTCAACTTATTTTTTTTTTAATAAGATCAGATCCTTCGTAGATATTCTTCCTTTTCCATGTTCCAGCAGACACATTCTCCAAGTGTCACCATAAGTGAGTGAGGGATTTAACCATTTTAAAAGAGTGTAGAAAACTGTGAAGTCCAGAGAATTTATATGTAGACATAAGCATAATGGCAGTTATGTAGCCTATTGCCTTTACAATGTTTTCTTGCATTGCAGAAAGTTGTGGGAAGTTTGTAGTTTGTTGATTTTAATTTTGTAATTTTTGTAGGTCAACCAGGTATAAGACAAGCCTTTAATGACGTTGCTGAGGTTTTGTTGCTGTTGTTTTCATTTTCTTTGTTTTCTTCATTTTTTACCTACTTTTTCAAGTAGTATTTTGCCATATCAGAATTTTTTTTATCTTTCTTCTGTCTTCACAGTAGCATTTCTGTCTGGCCTGGAAAATTTAAAAAAAAAATGTTATCTTTAATAAGGAGTTTGAGGTCTTTCTGGCTTCGTATAAGTGTTTTTATTACAATTTTATTAGTGAAATAGTTAATGCTTTCCACCTCTAGAAGTTGTGTTCCTTTGTTAGTCATCACATAAATGAAACACTTCTCTTGCTGACAGAATGTTGTTTTATTGCCTTGATGGTGGTCTATGGATTTGCGGTTTCTCTTTTTTTGACTTCCGGTCACAGATTACTGTTTTTTTAATGTCTCTCACTGTGTGCCACAGTACAGTTGGACAATATAAATCACAGCCAATAGTCAGCCTTCTGACGTTGTTCTGTGTCTCTCCAACACACTAAGATTGTCAGGGATTTTGTGAATGTCTAAAAGGTCAATTTTACTGTTTTACCTATCATACCCGTTAAACACAGTTCTCTTTTGGTTTCACTTGACTGCTGAATTTTTAAGTTTTACTAGAACCATAGAAGGATAGAATCATGGAATAGTTTGGGTTGGAAGGGACCTTTCAAGGTCATCCAGTCCAACTACCCCTGTAGTAAGCAAGGACAACTAAATCACAACTAGATCAGGTTGCTCAAAGGCCCATCCAACATGGCTTGAATGTTTCCAAGTACAGGGCATCCACCACCTCTCTGGGCAACCCATTCCAGTGTTTCATTAACCTCATTTAAAATGAATTATATTTTTTTTTCAAAAGGCAAGAAAAGATGTTGGTAAATAGAAGTCCAGTCTCTGTGTCCTCAAAGGAGAAGCTATTTTATCACCTCTTTCCTATCGTAGGAAGAAATATTGTGAAATTTCACTTTGCCTTGTATTGTCCCAGGTACATTCTGTTATTGAATTCAGGATGGAGTGATTTTTTTTTTATTTGTTTGTTTGGGTTTTTCTGTTTGCTTCTTTTGTTTGTTCAATTTTTTTTTTTAATGTAACATAGTTTAATTATTTTTTAAGTTTTATTTATTTATTAAATTCTCCAAAGTGTCTGAAGTTTGAAAAAATAATGTGAGCCCCACTTACTGTATGACTTAATGTAGCTTTATTGTTTTGGGAAAAGAGAGAAGCTGTGTGGGTGTGGCTGATCATATATCTTGGTGATTCCTGTATCAATCGTAAACAGATGAAATGGCCTTTGTTGCAAACATATTTTAAATGGTAGTTGTACATTAGAGGGGAATAGTGGAAGTACCATTCACTTAGTGAGGCTGCCTGTTGTACCCTTTTAAGGATCTTGGAGTATTGCCTGGAGACTCAGGATCTTGCCAGTGTGCTAAAAGGGTCCAGTACAAACCCTGTTAATGCCAGTGGAACAATCCCCATAGACTTACACGAATTTTAAATCAGGATAAGCAAGTGCCCATGGCAGTATTTTATCTGAGTCATACATGGACCCACAGAGGAGAGGAGAGGTTTGCAAGCTATAATAAAACTCTTTCAGTTCCCAGTAGTAAATCTCACTAGATATGATGTGATGGTCCTAAAATTTACTGGGCTTTTTTTTTAAATTTGCATTAATTAACAATATGAGCTGATAACCTCTAGCAGACAAGCAGAAGAAACTTATGTGGACAGAAAGACCCCTGTTTATCAAAATAAAGTGACTTGCAGGAGTTGCAAAAACTGTGCTTCCTTTCCAGCAGCTTTATTGTCTTCCTACTTTTAGAAGCTCTCCTATATCAGAATTTAGTCCTGTTTTACAGCTGAGGTAGACTTCAGTAATTCTTTCTCACAGTGCAGATTCTAGTGGTGTGAGACTTGGATGTATCCATATTTTCAGATGGTAATGAGCAGTACTTTCCAGATATAATTACAGTCATTATTAGTCTCTGGCTAGATCTTGAATTTTTACTTTAGCACAATTCAGTGTTGTAGTGACAGATAAAGAAATAGGATAACCTACCATTTTGAAGGGGAGAAAGAACATACTATTGAAAACAGATGTGTTAAACTCAATTTACTTGTGCTTATCCCCACCCACATCCTACTGAAACATCAGTAGAGGCTGTGTGCTTTCATAAGAAAATATGAATGTTTTATATTGTGGAATACTGTTGTAAATGTAAACATAAAAATTCCCATGCACTAAAGATGCTTGGTGGGCGCTCAGAGAACATTCACTATGGGTCAGTAATAAGAATAGTTGATGTTCAAGTGGTAGCAACCTCTTACCTGTTAGCAAATATCACATCTTTCTAGGAAGGAGATAAAAATACAACTGAACAGACGATGCAAACTGCAGCTCCTTGTGACAGATTGTCATTAGTGGTTCAGAAAGGATATGTATCTACTCTGACTTGATACTATTTTTTTTCTTCTAGTCTCCTCATTATCAAGTCATTATTTGTTTAGATTTTGGAACCTCTTAATATATGCCTTTGGCATATATTTGGCTTTCAGAGTAGCTGTCATGCAACAGGACCTCAACAATGTCTGTCAGTATCTGCAGGGAGGTGTCAGGGGATGGACCAGGCTCTGCTCAGTGGTGCTGAGCAGAAATACAGGAGGACACGGGAAGAAACTGATGCCCAGGAAGTTCCACATGAACATGAGGAAGAACTTCTTTGCTGTGCAGTGACAGAGCCCTGGAGTAGATTGTCCAGAGAGGGTGTGGAGTCTCCCTCACTGGAGATATTCCAGAACTGTCTGGATGCAATCCTGTGCCATGTGCTCTGGAATGACCCTGCTTGAGCAGGGAGGTTGGACCAGATGACCTGCTGTGGTTCCTTCCAGTTTGACCCATTCTGTGATTCTGTAACAGGAGCTACTGTCAGATCCATCAAGTTTGGAGTTTTCCAGTGTAGGGTGTACAGTAAGAAGAAAGAAAGAAGTCACGAGGAGCATTGATTTATTTATAGATGTAGTATTGAAATTTTTTTGTTGTATTGAAGAGTGGAAGCTTATTGACTTCTTAGCCTAATGATCCCTTTTTTTCTTTCCAAACATTTTCTGGAAATTGAAATCTTGGACAGATGAGACAAATGTCCTTAATAAAATCCCTGTGAGTGTGTGAAATACAATTTTAAGATGATTACAAAATAGAATATTATTGTCTTACATAAGATCTCTGAACTGTTACCTGCAATGTAATCTAATACAAGAAATGCACATAACTGGCTCAGTTGTAAGACTAATTGCTCATCACATTGTAGTGCCAGATCTGCCAGTACCCATCGTGTTTGTGCATTATTGAAGACAAAAGAGTGCCAAATAATGAATAATGTACCTTACATTGGCATAAGTGATTAAGTTTGTGTGCTTACAGGAGATCAGAATACTTGTCAACATCAAAAAGATTAATTCAAGAGCTAAAATGTACAGCGAGATCAAGAACAACTCTGGAATAAATTTCCACCCTGTCTCCATATTTAGAGTGAGATGTGCAGTTTAAGAGTGGGTGCTATATAAGAGAGGCTGATGTCTTCTGTGTCTCAGATGAACTCTACTGTCACCAGCTTAGGAGAAGATTCATTCCCTTTCATTGCAAATGTTTCATTTGGGAGGCATCCTTCATTTTACAGTGAGCTGAATGAAAAGTGCATTTACACTGGAAAAAAGTAACAAAGAGATCTGATTATGACTAGTTAATTTGCTCCCAATAAATTTATCCTACCTTAAGATATATTAAAAAAGAAAATTCTACAGACAAACAAGCCAACCAAAACCGATCAAACAATTAAAAAAAAAAAAAAAAGAAAATCAAACTCCCCTTCCCAAAGCAGCCAACCAACTAAAAAGCCCCAGTGGTAAAAACCAAAAGGAACAGCAAGGGTTTTCCTTGACTGTCAAGTTCAATTATTTGCTATGGTAGGTTACTCGTGACATAATCTTGTTCATATACCCACATTTCCCTTCATTAGGGCTAGTCCATGTCTGCAGGGTTTTTTAGTCTTTCTTTTAGGTACTGCTTCACAGCTTCATTTTCTCATGGTTAGAAATAATCTTCTAATTTACAGTGCAATTTTCAGGCCAAATTACATACCTTTGTTCTAGCACTGATACCGTCTTTTAGCTTTAATAGCTCTTCCTTCTCCCTTGTGTTTGTTCCCAGAGGTACTTACAGAGAACAATCATCTCCCCTCTTATCTTATGTTTCGCTAGGCTAAACAAGCCAAGCTCTTTCAGTCCATTCATGTAAGATAGGCTTTGCCAGTTATGCACTAATTGTCTTTCAAAAACATTATCAGAAGACACAGTTATTGGAAAATAAACTTTCAGAGCATACAGGAAGCCTTCCAAATTTGTTTCAGACCTAAGCCTAAAAGTTTGAACAAGAAACTGTTTTTCAACTACAACTAATTAAATCTGTGAGTTGAAATTGCAGGTAATCTAAGTTCAGTAATAATGATGCTACTCCAGCTACAGAAATTTCTGGAAAATTAGTCTGGTCCAATTAAACGCAGTACAAAGAAACCTGGAAGACTTTATTTTCCTCGCAGAACAGAAATGGAAATGAATTTAGAAAAATTAAATCCAAGAATTAACATTACCTCAATAAAAAAACCAAGTGTTTACCCTCCTTATCCTACAAAAAAAAAAAATCCCACACTATTGAAATGCAATCTAATATATGTGCTTTTATCTGAAGTTTTATGCTGGAATCATGTATAGGACATATTGGGCAAAGTTTGGGTGTCAGGGAGATGTGAAGGGAGCTCTTGATCTGCCCTTGGCCAGCTTGGCTACCAGTGGAAACAATCCACTGGACCCCAGCACTGCAACAGGCTCAAACATATTTAGGAAAGGTCAACAGCAATGAAAGGCATGAGATGCAACAAGGAGACTCATGAGAGGACAGAAGGACACACAAAAGGAGACACCTGAGGAGGAGTGTACGGAGACATGTGTCAGGAAAAGGGAGGAGACGTGGAGAAGACACATGTAAAGGTAAACTGTGAGGAGAATGGCTGGAGATGCAGCCCTGGAGGAGGTGCTTTGTGACAGAAGAGGTATCTCTGGTGGATCTTGGCACATGGGGAAGGACACATTAGTACGTGGATGATCCTGGCTAGACTGTGCACCACAGGGGAGTCTATGCCAGAGTGGGAATGCCCCAAAAAATTGTGACCCAAAGAGGGAATCACATTATGATGGGAATTCCCCTAAAGGGCAGGGGGACCATAGAGGAGCCCACACTGTTTTGGGGTTATCTCTGAGGGACTATGCTCCATAAAGGAGCTGGGGTTGGTACCATGAGAATAAAACAGTAAAGGAAAACAAGTACAAAGCAGAGAGTGGCAGAAATAAAATATTGCTAACCATGGCCTTCTGCACTACAAGAACATTAACAAAGGGATTTGGAGAGACTGTGTGTAACCTTGGCATAAAGAAGATAATCTGAGCCAAGAAAAGAGAAAGGAGAGGTATTGAGCAGGAGTCAAGACTGGGAAATGGAAAGGAAAGGTGTTTCCTTAAGTGTTGGTTTAATTATTTGTTGTCTTTTTCTTTTTTTTTTTAAACTCCACTCAAAAGCTGCATGAGTAATTAAAAAAATATTTTAATTGGTCATTGAGGAAATAAATTTCCTGTGTTGAGACTTCTTTGACTGTGACTGGTATTTGAGATCAAATTCCCAGTTTAAGCACAGAAATATTATATTTAGAACATCAGAAACTGAGCTTAACTGTCACCCTACAGTGACCTTAAGTCAGCTGCCATCTAAATTTTTGACAATATTTAAACTCTTGCCTTCTGAAGGTCACCTCCATGAGGACCCTGACTCAGACAGGCCCACCTCTGTGTGTGAGGCTCAGCAACTGCAGCAGTCACAAAGAATAGAAAACCATAATTCAGTTTTCTCCTCTGAATGAAGTTCAAAGAATATCTAAGCTGCTTTAACCACTCTGTTAATTAAACTCATTACCTTTAAGGCTCTGTCTCTGCATGTCTTAGCCTAGTTCAGCCAATAAAGAGAAATAGTTTTTTTCTGGATTACAGACCATCCAGCCTATTGAAGCTCTTGCTGTAAGAAGGGTCTCTGTTTTTATTTACTTATATTGATAATGATGAGGTGGGCAGATGTCGCTGATAATGTCGGAACGGCCAAAGCGACACGAAAAAAGGTTCCAGTAAAGTTTATTCCAAGAAAAAAGCAGGGACAGCGGGGCTGCTGCGCAGCCCTTTAAGTACACTTTTTGAACACACGTAATGCACACGGATAGGACAGTTCAAACTTTCACACCAGAATTCTTACAGCTAATAGGTGCATTTTCTAAACTCTACTTTCTCACAACAACTTTACTCTTTCTCAAAACAACCCAGTTCTTTCCCACAACAGTCCCGAGCACCTGTTCTTATTTTTCTCTCATGTTGATGTTTTTCCCAACTACTCTCGTTCAAAACAGGTCCTTGTTCTCATGAGACAGTGCTCCTGTTTTCATGAGACAGTGTTCTCTGTTCCCACGGGACAGCTTCTTCAGGATGCATCAGTATGTTGTCAGGATCAGGGCCTCCATTTTCAGTCCTCTCTTTTCAGGCCATCTCAGGGGTATACTTTGATCTGGTCAACATCTATTGCTTCGTCAGTATGTGCCAAGGTGCTAACAGACCCGCTGTCACCCCTGACAGGCAGAGGCAGAAGTAGAAATCTACATCTTAAAGGTCTACTTCTGAAGGATGCTAAGGATAAAAACCAGTGTATACAACCATATTATTTACAGAATTTTGTGATAGCTATTAGTAGCAATTCCTACATTTTTGAAGTGTTTTTCATGGTTGAAAGAGAGTAGATTTAGATTAGATGTTAGAAAAAAATTCTTAACTGTGAGGATGGTGAGGCACTGGAACAGGATGTGAATAACCCGTCCCTGGAAGTGTCGAAGACCAGACTGGATGGGCTCTGAGAAACCTGGTCTAGTGGGAAGGGTCCCTGCCCATGGTAGGAAATTTGGAACAAAATGGTCTTCCAACCCAAACCATTCTGTAATTCTATGATTGCAAGGATAGCATGCTCTTAAATCTGTTCTCGGTGTCAGTTTTTAATCCATCTCTGTATGTATATACTTACAATTTTATTATTCTTGCATATACTACTGTTTTACTGACTCTTAAAATTTTATCATCTCTTACAATATTTGATGATAAATCTTCATTAAGTACAAAAAATAGCTGAGCTGAAACAAGTGGAGTCATAATTTATTGTAACCAAGGATCTTAAAACCCAGCTCTCTGAGCTGCATATATGAGACTCTTTTTTTATTGGCATTATACGTTTGTAGCCATCTGTGATGTTGTTTATAAGGATAAACCTTTTTCTTTTTATTTTTCTTTAAATTATAAATTTAAATTATAATGAAATCAACTTACTATTAAAATGTAATCAAGGGTCCAAATTATGCATCTGATTCCAGAAAGTTATACATTTTACATTACCAAAGCCAAAAAAGTATTTTAGTCACATCTCAGCTAAATCATAGATTTTCTACAGCAGATATCATTATTTATGTATATGTATATTTACACACACATATATATATACACATATACATATAGCTTGTACTCCAAACCCATAACTAGTCAGTAAAATAAAATTGTCTTCTAATAGTGCCCCTTTTATGTTGGATTAAGTCACTTAATTTGTGTAGCTAAATGGGAGAACTTTTGGACTTAGGAAGAAAATTATAATTTCTTCAATAAGACACCTGCAGATGCCTCTAAATTTTTAACTGTTTTCATGTCCATAATGTAGCTTATTAAAAACCAGAGATGTTATGCCTTTTTAATGTCCTAATTATCTAAAAAAATAGACCTATGGTATATCTCTTTTCTAAAGTTTAGTTACATTTCCAATACCTACTAATTCTTAGAGTAGGTTGTATTTCTGTTTATCATCAAATGTCAAGAAAATGACAGATTAAAGGAAAAAAATGAAAGAACAATTAGTGAAAGAATATAAAAATATCTTTAAAAGTCTCAAAATCTTTTTACAATTTAAATAATCATGAATCCAAAACAAGTTTAATCAATTACACACACACCTGTCATCTGAATGGTATTTTTAAGAAACAAAAAAACAAACAAAAAAGCAAACAAACCCCCCCATTTAGTATAATGTTATAAGAAAAAATATTTAGCTAAACATCAACAATGACCCTCTATGTAAGCTATTGAAACCTACATCGTGTTCACTGTTGTCAGTATTTGTTCGGTCAGAGGGCAACCTGTGTTCTACAGAGCTGACATGTGACTTGGTGTGCTCTGCCACTGAACTGGAAAACTTGAGTTATCCAGGAAAAGATGCAGAGGTAAGAGCTATCTTTTTTTTTTTTTTTTTTTTTTACCCAGGATGACTTATCCTGACATTCCCTAAAGGATGCACTTCATAGAATCAGAGAATCGTAGAGTGGTTGATGAAAAGTTCAACATGAGTTGACAACATACTCTTACAGCCCAGAAAGCCAACCTTCTCCTGGGCTGTATCCAAAGCAGTGAGGGCAACAAGTGAGGGAGAGGTTTCTGTCTCTCTGTTCTGCTCTGGTGAGACCCCACCTGGAATATTGTGTCCAGCTCTGGGCCCTCCAATATAAGAAGGACGTGGAACTGCTGAAGAGGCCTCCAGAGAAGTCGGTCAAGTTGTTTAGAGGGCAGGAGTCCCTCTCCTGTGGAGACAGGCTGGGAGAGCTGGAGTTGCTCACACTGGAGAAAGGAAGGCTCCAGGAAGACCCTTTAGCAGCCTTCCGGTATCTAAAGGAGGTCCAAAAGAAGGCCAAAGAGGTTCTTTTTACAAGGACAAGGGAGAATGGATTTAAACTGTAAGATAGCAGGTTTGGATTAGATATCAGGAAGAAATTCTTTCCTCTGAGGGTGGTGAGGCAGTAGAACAGGTTACCCAAGAAGCTATGGATGTTCCGTCCCTGGAAGCAGTGCCAGGATGGAGCTCTGAGCAACCTGGTCTAATGAAAGATGTCTCTACCCATGGAAAGGGGATTGGAACAGGATGATCTCTAAGGTCCCTTCCAACCCAGGTCATTCTATGATTCTATGACTTATGACGGTCTGTCTAACAAGAAAATACAGACTTCTGAAGGCTCAGGTCACTATTAACAGATGCAATAATCAACAACCAGTATCACCTGATTTGTTTGTTTGTTTCTATCCCAGTACTATGTTGAATTTAAGTCACCTGAAGTCACCTATCAGTTGACTACTTCAATAGTTAATGTAATACAGGAATTTTTTTGATCCTAGGGAAGCAAAGCCTGTAACTGCATAATTTTGCCTCTCCTTTTCTTTCTAATGCTCTCAACATACAGGGCAGTTAGTACTTTAGGCAATTAGGCCTTCCTTCTCAATGCTGAGACAAAGATGGGGAGACAATTAACCTTGTGAACAGTTCAACATCTCCCTTTTTCACTGAACAAGAAGAATTTTCAGTCTGAAAAGCAGTCAGTATAATGTTAAAGCTACATAACTTTGTGTGCAATAATTTCTTTTAAGTTTATGCTTTGGCCAGAGGAAGTACAGCAAGAATCAAAATGCAAAAAGAGGTTAAGTCTGAATGAAAAGCTGAAAGATCAGTGAGGTTGGATTGCATCTGATTCATCCTCCCTTTCCTTCTGCAGCCATGTTGACATCCCCTACCATGATGAAACGAAATTTAAGATCTGCTTGACTTACTAGAGTTACTTGCATTTTATCACCTACCGGTGATGACTGGCTGGTAATAAAGCTTCAGAGTTCATATCTCAATAAAATTCCTGTTCCTGTGCTTGCTACTGCTTGATTATACCAGACCTAGGCATTCAGACATCATACTCCATAATTGGACTTTCCTTCTGGATAAAAAAAATTAGGAGAATGGACAAGATACTATTTTAATTTCGAATAAACACTTGATTATATTGAAAAACCTACCAGAAAAGGGAGAGGGAAATATTTATACAGCAAATATGGATTGTTTACAAATTAAAATATGTTTACAAGTTGTTTCTAATCTGCTCAAATAACTAGATATATTCTTAAACCTGGTAATTATTGAGACTGGAAATTATGTACTATCTTATGTTTTCTATGTGGTAGGATCATTGGTGGTCACTTTATATATCATGAGGGTGCAGTAGACATTTAAATTGTTCCTCCTTTTACTTTCTTTGTGAATAGAAGAATTGTCAGCTTAACAGAGTTCCAGAAAACCTTTTCAAAATATCTAAAATTTCTTCTACTGGTTATGTATATAGACATGAAGATTTGAACCTCCCTGCTAAAGTGGACTATAGAACTGTTCAGGATTTTCAGTTAAAACGTTTGTTCCCCTGTTAAAGATGTCATATTTTGACAAAATGAGCTTTATTATTTAACTAATATAAGGACTTACCACCTAAATTGTGAGACACCTTGAACAAAACGGGAGTTGGTTTTATTTCTTTCTTTCTTTCTTTTTTGTTTGGATTACTCAAATTGCAACCTGAAGATACTTTATAAAGATGTTTCAGAAAAAGAAATATATTTTAGAGGCAGAAAATTTTATATTCTTGTAATTTGTAGCTGAACATAGTGAAATTCAATTAAAATCTTTTAGTTGATATGATAAACTTTGCTGAATCTTACAGGGTGGTGTTCACAAAGTGAGAATTGAAATCACTCTCTGACGTAGAAAGTGAAAAAGTGAATGATATTAAATCTTAGATGATGCCATAAAAATGATATAATAATAGACGAATTGTAGCAAGAATTGCAAAATGGAATTCTTCATGCACAGGGTTTGAAAAATCACACTGTTTTATTTGGCAATCCAAAACCTTCATGAGATTAAGTACAAGTTGGAAAATGTCTAAATGAATATCAAAACTACCTTTGCTGATGTAAAGAACATTGTGAAAGGCTTGTTGCAGAAAATGCTACAAGAGAATAATTTCATAGTGAGCAAGGACAACTAAGAGAAACAAATATAATTGGTAAAGGATGTATTTCTCTTGAGGGGACTAAATGCATGCAAAAGAGAAACTATAAAAAGAATGTAAATAAAAAATGAAAGTGTAACAAGACAATGTCAGAAAAACCCACTAAAAAACCCACATTACTTACTTCTGTAAGCTTAATTCTATTCAGGGAATCTATAAAAGCAAACCACGAGGAGTTTTGATCATACCAATAAAGCTTCTTCTGAAGTTTTCCAGCACAGCTTAAATGGAAGTGACTAAACCAACAGACAGGTCTTTTTTTAATGAAGCAGTCATGCATGATGTAAATGTTATCTGGAGGCAAGAAACAGAAAAAATTTGCACTATAAAATGTATTTATACATTTGTAAACTGATAGGTAATTGATAGTGACACAAATTAGATTAAACAATATGTTAAATAAAATTATCATGCTTATCGGAGTAAAAAAATTATGCCAAATTACAAGACGATGCTCTCATTATATTCTAACAAATAGAGATAATAAGAACCTAACTTTTCTCACTTTGTGCAGAGTAACATTTTAGTCAATGTATTCAGGAGAGAAAAAAAATGAATAATAATTTTACCTCAGTGTCTGACATGTTCATCTAGTCTCATTTCATTGAGTGGGAAGGGAGGAGGACAAAGAAAAAGGTGTTTTAAGGGCATTGTAATTTACATCCTAAGGTAACTAAAATAGGGCAGGCTAATGATCTTTGCAAGTGGATGTTCTGTAACCAACTGAGGTGTTCACTGTGTCAACTCTTACACACAAAATCAGGTGAGATCAACAGTGACTCTACTGCTTTGAAGTTCTGGTGGAGATTGATTTCATTATCCTTAGAGTAAAAGCTGCCATGGATGAGATTAAACTCGGCCCAGGGATATTAAAGCTGGTTGTCTCAAATGTGGACTAGGGGTGAATACAAGGCAGCCCATTTAAGGAATTTTTTGTTAATGTTTAGGAGCTGCTCTATCATAAGCTTGAAATTTGGATCAGTTCAGAAATTAGAGTAAACAAAGGTTGCATCTTTTTGGATACAAGAAAGTACCTGCAATATTCATTTCAGATTTTTTTTTTTCTTCTTTTTTTTTTTTTTTTTTTAATAAAACCATCAATATCAGTTACATCTTGTTCTTTGAAAAAAACTAAATATCCTGAAAGATACTCTTTGGGATTAAAGAGAAAGAATTATTTCAAAAATCAGAAGAACTGAGAACTGAAATAGAAACAAGAATGTGCAACTGTTTTTTTTTTAAAAAAATGAAAGCATGTTGTTCCTCTTATGTGACACATGAGTTCATATGGTACAGAAAATGTAGGAGGTGTTGCATTGAGTCCACAAGTGAGTCAGGATGTGCTCTAGCAGATTTTCCAAAAATAATATAATCAGCAGCTTTTGTACAATGCTACAGAATAAAAAACAAAACAAAACACAAAAAAAACAGTCTAATGAATCGCCCTTGCCAAATACATGGAAAATATCTTAACAGACAGCAGAAGGGTGCAAAAGAGGCAACATCAGAATAAAACTGTTCACATCTCTCAGAGTTTCATTTCATCCTTTTCCCAAATGTGTGTTAGGTGTCAATTAAATAACCTGGATCTTCTGTACTATACTTTGCATGTGTCTGTAAGTGTATGTATAAACAAATAAAGCAAGTTTCTAAAACTTCTAATTGTTCTAATTCCAACTAAGTACCAAGTACAGTTGGTTAGAAGGATTCTTTTCCTGGTTTTCTTCTGCTAATGTGTTAATTTAACTATGACAAAAGAGGTGGCAACTGAGTTATGTGAGAAGCTGGAGGGTGAGGGAGAGAAAAATACTAATTGTCTGGAAAATCCCTGCATTTGTGGGATCAGGGATTAATGACTACAATATCTGCAGGACAACTGGCAAGCTTGTTACACAGTTATCTGTATTCAACTCCCAGAAAATAGGAAATCACTGAAAATTAAATTAAATTCATCTGCAAAGATACCTCCCATTTTGAAAGGAAACTGATACTGTTCGCACACTGAAAGTTAAGAGATGCATTTTTTGTGGTACCAGTGAACTTCTACTATTCAAAAAGCACATTAGAAGAAATGTAATCCTCTTTGGCAGAAATTGGGTTTTATGTAGTGAAAGTCAAATTATATTAAGAGCATTCAGACACCATTGAAGTTATCCCTTTATTTGAACAATGTGATAATGCCTGTATGTTTTTATCTACACAGTCAGAAATGAGAGTTTCAACTCCAGCAAAGAATGAAATAATGCACCCTAAGGTTTAGTAAAATCAGACTATTGAAATAAAAAAGAATAATTCTTACTTATTTGATTGTTTATTTAATACCAGAGACTTTGTGTCTGAAACATGACACATTAAGGAAATTTGATCTTAATAAAAATGTCTACATGAAAGCAGTCAAATGAGAGAATCTTAATGCAATTTCAGAGCCACTCAGAATTTTTTTCCCTATGTAGTCTTGAAGTTAGAATCCCTTATGCTTTTATGTACTAATACTTACTTTTCTTAAAAAAAAAAAAAAAAGACTAGATGTATGAATAGGGTCTGTGATAATGTGGAATTAATAAAGTATCTGACAGTTAACTAAAACCTAATAGTTTTTTTAATTTATGGACTTGGGCTTCAATTTTAATGTCCTTTTGCTGTAGATTCTGTACTAGTAGGAGTTGTCAGTAATGAAAGCTTGGATATGCATGAGGTTAGGACCGCATAAGAAAAATAAAGACCTATTCTCTTTGTATATTTGAATCAGATTCTGTATAATATACTAATTGCTTGTACAGAACAGCTATATTAGATGGTTCTTTGCATCTGTCCTCTCTGAACATGTGGAAAAGCTGGCTCTTAAACCGCCTACAGGAAAGGTGAATATATAATTAACTATTTCCTTACACTGGCAGCAGATGACAGCTCGATTATTGTCACTTTAAGTCATTTTCCATAACTAATTAACCATGTGCAAAGTTTTTTCTCCAGACTGTATTGCCTTTTACTTGTGTGTTTCATATGGACAAAATGGAGAAAAGAGGCCAGTTTTTACTGACCAAATTCATGCTTTTGTAGATCTGTGTACTTTAGGTTTTACTTGTTAACAACTCCTAAAAATATGAAAAGGCAGCATCCTAAGTACTGGCCTAGAAAATGTTTGTTCTCAGAGATAATGGTTTCTTAAGCGTGATGGAAGAAAAGAGGAGATGTAAATTCATTTTTCATTAATGTTATTAATTTTTAGGAGGGAAAACTGTGGAGTATATTAACTATGTATTAAATGAATTATATATGTTAATATATGAGTTAATGATACGTGAAATTTTACATTATCTTATATATCTTTTAGCTGCCACTCATCTTTACCCTAAATTTCTAAAGATCTCATTGGAAAACTGTGGATAAAATTATCTCCCTAGCAAGAGAAGTGAATAGAATTTTTCCCTTGATAGGAGCTGTAGGTTAATTAATAGGCTAATAAGGGGAAATCGTACTTACTAAAAATAACAAGGGAATATCTTTATATTGACAAGACATTGAATATCACTCTTTATTAGTTTTTGTGACCACCACATCAGAAAAGAATTTTCTTTTAGCTACAAATACACAAAAGCCTGGGAAAGGCTGGAAAAGAGCTAAGTAAGTATAATATTTTTGAATACATGTTAAAACCAAAATGTAACATTTTAACTCAATTTGTGTTATTTAAATATATAAATAAATTAAGGACCACATTAGATATTGTGCAGTGAAAAAGCATTTGATGTGCAGTTGCAATTGATTTTCTGAGAGAGTTTTTATTATTATTATTATTATTATTATTATTATTATGCCAAAAGATTTTCTTACAGGATACAGTACGATATACAAACATTGTATTTATAAAAACATGGAAAGGCAAAAAAAAGGGACTAGATATAGTTAAAGTGGAAGGCTTTTACTTTATCTGAGTAACTCTAACAAGTAAAGACTGGTCAACAGTTCACCCCTTGCCCCTTAAAATCTAATGGAAAAGCATTGTATTAAAATCTATACATGTCTTGTTTATTTCCCACAAAAGGGACTTCAAATATTAAATGTCCATTGAATGGAAATAGCCACAATAATAGTAGTTTTTTGAAAAAAAAATTCTTCTTTAATATTTTTTCAACTCATCTGGTTTGATGGCCTTTTGTCAGTAGCTCAGCCTTCTCTGAAGTCACTGAAAGAAATGTCAGTTAAAAGAGAAAGAAGTCTGTCAGTGCTTAATTCTCTTTGACCTTTACACTTGTTTGTATTTTATTTTTACCCCACACAGCATAAAATTATTTCATTTTCAAAATCAAAGGTGAATTTGAGAAATTCTAGTGTCAGAGAAGAAATCGTGTGTGTGAAGTGCAAGGAATTACATGGTTAAGTAGAAGTTATTTACACTGTAATCTGTTGTGACTGTTTCAAATTTCAAAGTAGACAGGAACACACTGACAATCCTCAAATGATTTTGGAATCTTTAGGGAGTTCGTCATGAAGAATAGAGTTAACTAGTCCTTTACCTTAATCATCCAAGAGATTGTTGAAACAGTTAACTTTTAAACAAATGTCAAGAAAAGTATTGAAGGTTTTTAACCACATGTGTGAACTATATAGAAGAAATATTTTAAATATAGAATCCTATTGAAAAAGCTAAACTGGAGTTGCAAACCCACTTAGAAACTAGGTTCTTGATATCTGAGATATTTTTTGGGGAAAACTGGCTGAATATTTACAATGGGCTACAACTGCTGAATATTTACAAAGACAGTATATATATGTATAAAAAATGGGGGTCTCACTGAGCTAGACATAGTCTAGACATATTTTTAGGTTCCTATTTCAAGTACTGATTATTTTCTTAAGAAAAATACTTTTTACCTATTTTGTTGACTTCTACCAAGAGATTTTTTAGATTGGTGTTCTTTATATAGGCTGCAAGGAATAAATCAACAGATTTATTATTCCATTAAGAGATAAAAAAAGATGCTTTAATATTCCAGTAAGTTCAGGTTATAGAGGTAACTGCAAACTGTATATGCTTGTCTTTACTGGTGTGGGTGGTCTGGTTGGTTTCTGTGCTACTCACTCAAATGCTTAAGGTTAATCATAAGATTAAAAGAGAAGAATCTTTCTTTGAAAAAATTGATCTTAGAAAAATATCAGATTTTCTAGCTGATTTAGACTTAATTCTTATTATTGTACCCAAATTAAATTAATAAAATGTTTCAATATAAATGCATTATGGTTTGAGATGCATCTGCTAATTTTTTGCAGTATGTCTGGATCTGGGTGTCACACAACCAGAGCACGAGTTGCTTAACAAGTAGGGTATCTTTCCATAAACTGCTGGTGGAGCAAGTTCATTATATTATATTATAATTATAATATTTGAGCTACAGAGGACATTCATTTCCTCAGGGACTCTTCAGCCATGATTCAAAACATTTTGAAGCCAAAGATGCGTATACAGTTTTATTTTTCCAGGGAATTTTCAATCTGTGTACTGTAATGAAGTCTAAAGATGTTCCTTAGATTACTCCATGCTCTGACACCCACGTATCTCTAATGTTTTTTGAATAATTTTGACTTGACAACTCAAAGCTGTATTTTATTGAGTTTTAGGTTTGAGGTATAAAGTTAATTCAGTTGGAAATTGTTCTTCATTAATGTATTAAAACAGTATAACATAGTTGTCCCCTGAAATAGGTATGAATCTGATTGATAAAAAAAAGATGTTTTCTTAATTAACATTAGTTATGTATAGGAGCAATAAGACGGACTCGAGGCTGTCAGGATGAATGTGTTGGCTTACCAGCTTTTAGGAGAGAGTTTTCCACTGGCTCAAATTACTCTTCACCTCTGAAATAGCACAGATTATTTCTCTCAAATTTTAGGAAATCCACCAACAGCTAACAAATTCAGTGTAGATTCAAACTGAAGCTAATTTTCTACCATCTCAAGCATGACTTTTTCATGGAAACATTAACAGGTGAAGAAAGTTGCATAAATATAAATCCATAACAAGCTAATTAATGCAAGTGATCCTACCTATGTTTTATGGTGATATCTGCAATTGTTAAAGTCTTTTAAATGAAATGTAGGAAGGGTTAAAAAACTCAAGGAAAACATTCATTAATTATATGTAATTTTTTAGCACACTACTATGAAATTAAATGTATCTTCTTCCTTTCCAAAATTTCCAAAGATATTTTCACTTACCTATCTGAAAACCATCTCAGGGAAAACTCTTTTATCTCTTCCCTATTTCTTTTGGGTTTTATTTTAATATTTACTTAAATGAAATATTTATTTATATGCTCTGGATCCAGATGGAAATTAAATTGAACATTGGAGTGTGCACCTCTTTTCCTGAACCACACGCAATATGCACTAACATTTATACCCATTTTCAAGATTACAGGTATCAAAACAACTCTTGAAATATGTACAGTACTTCTTCTTTACATTGAGATCCAAGAAGTCCCATGTTATTCAGGAAAATATTTCCCTTTTGTTCCACACAAGTTAGTTGCATTGCAGATGTGAGCTGTACGCACCTGGAAAAGCCTTTATATTGCTTCCTCAGAACTCAAAAATAGGATATTAATTTATGAGAATGCCTTCAGCATGTGGGATTTTGGAACATTTAATTCTTGAGACAGAGCAACAGGAAGAAGTTTCGAATTCCATGCATTTCATTTCCTGGCAGTGCAGTCACATGTTGTTCTTTATAGTATTAATAAAATCAACAGTTAACAGAAAAGAAGTCTTAAATTTAATTAAGCTTGAGGGGAAAGTGCATTTTATGCAGATTGCTTTTTAAATTTTGGAGAGAATATTTGCGTGATCTCCTGAGCTCTATCTCACCGTGACATTTTCTCAGCTTGTTAGAGTCACATTTCACTGTCCTCTCTAATATTTCTTGGCAGAGTACAAGGAATGCAACTTGATTCGAGCTGTCACAGTGCAATGTGTCCTCAAGACAACTTTGAAAACAGAAGAATAAAGTGCCATAAAACAGACTGCAGCTTTCCCAGTGGTGAATAGGAAGGTGTGACGTTCTTTAACAAGTTCTCCTTTTAATAAGTTCTCCTCACTGGTTTCCTGACTTGTATATTTTTTTACATTAAACAGTGGCAGATCCCTTCATCTTCAATGAAACAAGTAGCAGTGCAATCTAAAGGATTATAAGTAGTTGAAAAAATAATCTTAGAATGGAGGAAAAGAAGAAATTTCAGGATGCAAATTTACTGTTGTTTATTGTGGGCTACTGAGTAGGGAGTACATAGAGGGTTTGAAAGAGCTTAAAGCTGTTGACAGTCAGTTGTAGTTGGGTGACATCTTCTCTCCGTGCCTTTTGAAATTTTAATTTATAAGGGTAATGGAAGGTGTGAAACTGAGAAACCTTGAGGGTGAAATCTCTCATTATCTCACAGGAGAGGCACAGGAGGGGGGCCTACCAGTTCATATCTCCCTGTTTTGTCTTTGGTACATCACAAATCTGGCACAGAAATCTTTCTGCGCAGGTGAGATCTTATTTTCTTCACTTGCACTCAAGTTTTCAGGATCTGAACTAAGAAAGATATCTTCCTTTTTGTAGACAATAAAAGGATTAGGCTGCTCAATGACTTATACCTTGCAAAGTTTCATGCAATATTTATTCATTTTAATGTCTTTTTTTTTGAACTGTTGAGATTTAATATTGTCTGTACGTTGGCCTGTACAAGATGGTGTGAAATCTAGTGACAAAAACTGACAAATTGACAAATGTTATAAAATCTTCAGCTTCTTTTTCCTGTGTTTTTGTAAAAATCAGTATTTTTAAGGGAAAAAAAGACCTGATTAGTCTTTATGATTCCTATCTCCTCATATCAACTTCCTTTTCAACTTACTATTCCTAAAGTAGTTTCATTTTCAACCTTAAACAAATCAAAACCATAATCAAAATACAACTTCTTATTTATGGACTTCTATCAGTTTTCAGATCATATACTACTACTGATAACTTAACCAATGAGCGTGTGTTTGTTGTCCAAGAAATCTTTCATGAAGCAGTGATTTCTCAGCTACAAATATTTATCAAAGAAATGTTACCTCAAATAAAGTAATACATTGTAGTGTCACAGTAGGCTGAAGTATCAATTTCTGTCTGGCCAGAGACTTGGAAGTTCAGAAGGCCTTTATATTAGAATAAAGCAATAAAAGCCTAGGGAAAAGTGTACTTTTTATTCAAAGAAATTGTAGTTTTGGGACACCTCTTACCTTCCAGTACAAGTAAAGACTTCTTATAGGGAAATGACCCCTGCAGAGCCAGACCATCATCCTCTGCTGTCTCTAACCTCTCTGTGGCAGACTTCCCTGGGAATCAAACCTGGAATCTCTGCCATCCACTTTCTCTTAGGGGACCACTGTCAAGTTGCAATCCCAGCTTCACATTTACAGGGATAAAATAGAGAGGAGGGTCACAGCATCCTTATTACACAATGTATTTTGCTTTATTATTTATATATATGACTTCCTGACCATCTTAAGATCATAGAGTAACTCAGAGTCCTGTTGAAAATTGAGTTGTTCTTTGTTGTTATTTATTGTAGCTCTCTTCCAGTTTTTAAATAATTATTTTGATGCCTGTTGTACAATTACTAAAATACGACATATGCCACTTGCTACAACTGTCTCTGGGGGAAAAAACCTGACTTATAAAAGCCTGTGTTCTCTGTTTAAACCTCAGAGACTAATTAGTCTAAGGAACAAAATGTCAGATGCTAGTCAATAGCACTGAAGAAAAGTAGATACCATATACAGTTTAAAGTTAAAATTGGAAAATGGATAAATAAAAGGTCTTTGTACAAAAGGCAGAAGAAAAGAGTGGAAATTTTGCAAGAGGTAGAACAAAAGAAGCACTGAAAATCTAAAAAACTTAGATGTCAGGTGCAGACAGTTAAATTTCACTACTTTTAGAACTTGATATTTGAATTTACTACTTATCGATGAAGAAAATACAACGTTTTTCAAGACCAAGGAGGATAGATCATTACACAATAGAGACATTAGTGGTGATTCTCTGTGGATCTATGAGGGTACTTAGGGCTGTAGTCTCACTGGTCTGATATTTTCTTTTCCCATTGAATTTGCAATAATTTTATTTAAAAATAATAGCCAAAATTTTTGTTGCTGCTCATAATAGAAATCATATTTTCTACTTTTAAAGATCCATTTCCCTTTCAACTGATATTTTTTTTTATTCTCTGGCACAAGCCATGTTACACTTTATTCCTCTTCTTAAATCACTTTGACTCCTAAGGAATCACAATTAGTCTTACAGTGGGAAAAAAAACTTTCAGTCCAAAAGTTCACTACACAACTATCAGCTAATGAAAAAATTCGTGTCCTTCTATCTTTTCTCTGTCAATTATCACATTCTGTAACCACCTTAGTTTCTTTAGGCTCACTAAGTGGTCACCCTCTGATGGCTGATGGTTCTAGTGAATCATTATTAAATTGTGCAGAAATTGTATTTCTGTACTGAAACTTTGGTTCCATATTCTAGAAAAAAAATCCTACCAAACATGTTCCATGAAGAAAGGAATTTTGCATAAGATGTTATTTATACTTGCTAAACTGCAATGCAATATATTATTAAAAAAAAAAAAAAAGATGATTTCCATAAAACCTCTTTTCCATTTATTTAGTTTATTTTTCCTTTCTGCAAATTATAGGGTAAGTTAAATAAATGCAGTTTAAGAAGAAATTTGATTAGGAATAGATTCTGTTCAGCTAATTTAATTTTAGGAAAATATCAAATATACCATATATACAATGGATGAAGTTGCTGATCAGAAAATATATGTACTAATTTTTCTACTCTTGATGGTCAGCTGACTCCTAATTTAGGTTGGGCTACTAGTATCCTTTTTTCACTCTGTCAGTTATATATTTCTCTTCCTATTTGCCTCTGAGGAAACATACCCCTGATGAGATGTCCAAATGTGACTTCCATGTTTCAAGAGACAACAGACTGAAGCTTGTTTGTCAAGGAAGGGTTTTATTTAACAGAAATAATTAATAGGATTTATTCAGAAATACTTCAAATATCCAAAGCAGTCACCCTATTGATCAATACTTCTCTAGGTCTCACTGGTATGTCCCTCTTTGAGAACATATTTACTCTCCAGGAAATATGTAGTTTATTGGTACCCTTCTGGCAAAACAAACCTCATTGCATGATTTCTCTGATTTTACTGCTCACCAAATTTGCTAACTTGGACATAAATAGCAATTGGGCACAAACTGTCATTACTATTTCAAGAAGCAAAAAGCCTTTCAGAAGTTTCAAATAACTGCCCCTGTTTTATAATCCAGATTCTTCCATGCTCAAGGTCAGACCCCTCGTTAACTTTGTGGAGCGTTCAGAAAAACTCAGGAGTGAATGATCCTGAACTAATCCAACACATACCCCTTGCCATGCCACTCCATGGTAAGAGTCAAGAGTCTTAATTTTTGTTAATTTATAAATGATATTTCTCATGAAGACCCTCCCTGCTGAGGTAATTATAAAATTATAGCTATCGGGCCACTTACTGTTTCTCTCTCTTTCAGATCTGGGCTTGAGATAATAAGAATGAAATTCATCCAGGGATACTCATGTTTTATGAAAGGAAGGGGTCATTTTCATATATAGCAGCCTTGTGGTTACTTATTTTCCTATGGGAAAACTGCTCTGAAAGCATTTGTTGAAGGGTGTACAACTTAATTTCTGGTACATGAGTTACCTACAAAGATAAAAAGAATTTAGATGGCAAAACAGGAAATGCCACAGGACCTAAAATTAACCTTTCTCATTGCTAGGTTGGAACAACCACTAGAATCTTTTCATACTGACAAAAGTAAAATTTGATTTCAAGAAGAAAAATTAATTCTTTGAGTCACTATCCTGAAATCTTTTCAGAATTGAACAAATAGTTTGTTTTTAATTATCTGAGCTACAAGGTCTTTATTTTACTCTTATCAGGGAAATACAGGCCCCAATTATTTCACAGTTTGAATGAGTGTTCCTCCATTGCATTTGGGATGAGATAGCAAGAGTGTGCACAGGAGGTGATAACATATAGTGGATAAGGAAAACAAACACTTATTTCCTGAAAGAGGAAGAAGTGCCTCCGAAGTCTGTCTGACTTAGACAAAACAACAACAGAAAAAAAAAAATGTTGAAATTCTTGGGGTTTGTTTTAAGAATGATGTATGAGTATATTTTGCTTCCCATAGAACAAAGAAAAAAATTGGTCAAATATAAAAATAAATGTTGTAAATATGTTTGTGTGTTTATATAACAATATATGGGAAAATGATGAAAACAGGGAAACTTTACACCCTTGACCTTTTAACTAGGAGGAGAAACAAGCTTACACAAGTAAAAAAATGTGACAAATCTCTCTTTGCTCATTTGTATAAAATCATTGGATCCCAATGAAGAATTCATGTAATATCATAATCATGAAGAAATCATATGATTTGTCAGAACCACTATGAATGTAACACTCCTTCCTTCATCAGTGTTTACTTAATTGAAAACAAGTTTAAAAAGTCCTGGTTTTAAACAATTTTTTCACTAATTTTCCCTAAATCAGAAAAATTTCCCTAAATCAGAAATATTGCAGGAATTTTCATAGGATTTACTGAACAGTCACTTCTAGAAAAAAAACAACTTTGAAATTATATTAAGTTCTTTTTCAGAATAACTGTGTGCTTCATTTTGTCTTTTTATTTTTCTTTTTGATTGGTTGGTTGGGTTTTTTTGGTTCTTTTTTTTGTATTTTTTAACAATTCCATTTTTATCTATTTAAGACTAAATAAAATGATTGCCTTATGCACAGTCCATTTTTCTATTAATATACCACATTTTTTTAATATCCAAATAATAGATTTAGATTTCTGTGGGGAAAAATTAGGTTTATAGTGTTAATTTTTTCCTTTGGGCAAATAAGCGCAGATACAAATTATTCTGACTAACTTCTTCAAAAAGTGGATTAAAAATAAAATATGCAAACATTGGACAATATGAAATGGATTGGGAGAGTCCAAATCTCTGTGCAGCTACCCTTTAGAGATCAACTGCAAAATAGGGATTTTTTATCTCAGATGTAACATATTTCTTTTCTTCAAGTATATACAGTAGTATTTAAATAGTTCTTGGAAATTTACATGTAAATGAGTTAATTTGTGAAATTAATTTTCCTTTAGATGTTCTCATTTAGTTGTCAGATTCATGGCTTTGTTGGCAATGGGTTATCCTCATACTAGATAAGATTTCAGTCTTGGGAAACTCACTGCCCTTCTCCTCTCAAATGATAACTCACACTTAGAGAAATTATCAACTCTATAATATAATTTTTAAACTGACTTTTTTCCAACCTCATTGCTCTCCTAAAATTGGCAGATTCTTCTTCCCTTTAAACAGCTATTATCCTGCTGTGTCTGGAAAAATGAATAAGAATATTATTTATTACCAATATACATAATTAAGAGTGCTCTCTCTTTTATTAACAGCATTCACCAAATGGAATTTAATCTGAGGAAAAATTGACAAGTAAAAGAAGGAAGAAAAAAGAAATCTTTGAATGACTGAGCTTAACAATTCCATTTCAGGAATGCATTCCTATTCAGGGGGTATAGTGAAGCTTTGTAATTTAAACATTTGTTAAGAGTTAAGCAATTGCCAAAGTGTTTTCCCTACTAGGGAAGAAAATCATATCCAAAAAAGTTGAAAAAAAGAGAATTGATATCCAATGAGTCTTTCACAGCATTCAAAAACTTGTCTCAGAGCCTTCAAGCTGCTGTATTAAACCTTTACTACGCAGGTGCCTACATAGTATTTTTTAAAATTTAAGGGCCTAATGATCTAAAATAATTGTTACTATATTGTTGTTTCATAAGCACAGGCTGAAATATTCAACCAGCTTATACATTTAAAAAATCAGAGCCCTAACAGTGTTTGATTTACAGACGGATTGTCCCTTGAAATATACCTGTGACAAAACTTGGCAGGTTACAATTACTTCAGAGAGGTTTTCCTAGAAGAATCAACCTCTCAAATTGTTCACATTTTTAATGAGAGACCACTGGTGAATCTCTACATGGATGAACAGGTGAAACCCCTTTTCTGCCTTTCTTCTTCATCTTCTTCTTCTTCTTCTTCTTCATCTTCTTCTTAATAAATATAATAATAATAATAATAATAATAATAATAATAATAAACGACAACCAATTCATTCCAGCTAATTCTAAATTTTCAAAATATGTTAATAACATGAAATAATTCACAAATGCATAAATACATCAGTTCCAGCTTTACTATTACTATTATTACTATTGTAATGAGAGTATAAATCTGACTTTCATAATTTTTGAGGGAAACAAATTTAGGAAATGGTTTTCAGGCTGTGACTTGAGACTGAAAATAAATGCAGATCCCAATTTGAAGATGCTTGACTCAAAACTAAAATCAGTAAGGTTGGATCAACAATACAATTTGGTCATACATCGCTTCTGTGGGTTTAAGGTCATAGAATATTTTTTTATTATGGTGAGGAGAATTAGGCATATAAATGCGAGACATTAATTGAGATCCCTGTTTGCCTTTGATTGCAGAAGAAAACCAACAGCTTCACTTTTGTTTAAGTGGTCTGTTATGATTTTGATTTTTTTTTTTGAGAGCCTCTTTGCCTGTAGTAGTCGCTGTTCTATAAATAAAATCTGAATAGTCCCTTCATATCATTCAAAATAATTACATAAAATTCTTGAAATAACTACACTGCCTTTATTTTTTAACACTGACAATATATGGGAGTTCCTTTTTTTCTTCTTCCCAGTGAATTTAATGGGAGCAGGTAGTGAATATATTTGGGAGTTGCATCCTATTAAATGACAACTCAAGGACATTTCTGAGTAATGTCTCTAATCCTTTGAGTAGTCCTTGTCTATTTATAAACACAACCAAAAAGAAAAAAGGGTCTCTGCTTTAAAGAAGGAACTTTGACTACTTCAATCACTGCCCCAGGCAATACATTCAAGATAATTTTCTTCACTGATTTTTTGTTTGTGTTTTGTTTTTATTTGATGTTTTCCTTGTGTGTGTTCTTTTCCAAAAGAAGCAATTGAATAGAACCAGGTCCCAACTTTTGAAGTGGTTTCACGAACAGCAGCATTTTTCAGAGTCAGACTTTTTCAACTTTTTTCTTCTTCTCTCTCTGATCGTATATGAAATAAGTTGAAAACAAAAAGTCCTAAAACAGAATATGATGTCACAAGGTTTTATATTGTGTTTGAAAAATTTTATCAGAAATGACAAACTCATATTGAAAAATCTCAGGAAGAGTGTTCAGATAATATCCTTTTAGAGGTAATATACCCTTTCTATGGTTTTGGTTTCCTAGACTGCTATGATATATAAACATGATTCAAAAAAACCTGTTTCATGCTCTATAAGTTAAAAATAAGTCTTTCTCAGTCTTAACTGGAAGGTAGTAAATCATTTATAGTTTCACTGTAATTTTGTTAATTAATAGTAACTCTAGTTCAATTACTTGGAGATTTTTGAGATTGATTGAGACCTTGATAATTGAGATCTTACTTTCTCTGACCTTTATCTTTACCTACAAGGCTTGAGAAGCATTGGCAGAGTGTGTTGAACTGTTCACTTTGTTAAGCTGTAATGTCTGGAGGAGATTTGAAGTGCACTAGTAAGACATAATAATACATTCAAACTTTTCTTCTTTCTCTTGACATTTGAAATATCAAGAGTCCTACATAATCATTTCCGTCTGCTTCTCCTAGGGGTTCTTGACATATCTCAAAAGGATGAAAGGTAATAGTGCAAGCAGCTGAAAACTGAAACCAAAACAACCCCATTGCAATCCACACCAGGTGAACAAAAGATTTTTGGAGATTGAACCAGAGTCTTTTCAGATTGTTCAGAACTTTTAGGATTTTGCAGTACGAGGTTGAAAGTGGTGAGGCTCTGCCACAGGTTGCCCAGAGAAGCTGTGGCTGCCCCATCCCTGGAAGTGTTCAAGGCCAGGTAGGATGGGGCTTTGAGCAATCTACCAGTGAAAGGTGTCCCTGTCCACAATAGGGGGGGTGGGAACAAAATGATCTTTAAGGTTCTTTTCCTCCTAAAGCATTCCATGACTCTATGTTTCTATACATACTGGACTAAATATTTAATCACATGACTTGCATGTTAATGTTTGTGATGTCAATAATGGGCAGCATTTCTGACTTGCTTAAGCTTTATCTCAACTTTTTTTATATGCTTAAAGATAATAGAACTCTCAAATGCTATCTTGAAAAACATATGAAAGCACAGAACTTTTTTGAATTCTGTTTTAGGTTAAAATAAGCATTCTTTTTCTTTTTGTTTGCTTATTTGCTTCTTCCTTTTCAATTCCTCCTACTTTAAACTTTCTCTCTCTCTGCCTATGTCAGTGATGATTTTCACAAAACTTTTGTGATTGGTACCTGGGGTGAAGTGTGCCAGGTGGTAACATCAGCTTGATTCAGGGAAAAAAATATTTATTGGGAGTGTCAGGAAAAGACTGGAAGAGTACTCTCAGTCAATTACATAGCACTTTTAATAGTAGAGCACAAATTTTCCTTCTGTTTGGAAACATACATATATAAGGAATAGGAATGAGGATTCTAGGGCATATACCTCGGAAATGAAATGGGTTTATCTCAAAAGAATTGTGTAATCTGTTTCAAAATGTTAAAGCAGTGAATATGACACAATCCTGCTCATGACAATGTTTCTTTTGAACTGTTTTCTCTACTTCCTCTTTCTGAACTAGCAAACATATGGAATTTGTAATTGAAATGTTTTGAGCATCTGCAGTGTTGGAGATGGTTGTCTGAACTTGTTAGACATGCTGTAGGCACACAATTGTTTCTCAGTTTTTCTTGAGAGCTCTCACTATTTTTAAAAAAATCATCCTATGACTGCAGACCTCTGAAATTGTGAAGTCACTCTTACAGTGCTTTAAACGAACAGTGAGTGATGTGAATGAGATGAAATTTAAAATCCACTCCAAAAGCAACTATTCTTTTCATACTCTAGTCTAGATATTCACAAATGTTAGACCTCGATATTTACAAACAAATCATTTAAAAACAAAAACCACACTATAGATGGTCTATGTCACGACTTTTATAAAATAAGCCACAACTCTGGTGGCTGTAAAAGGATCAAAGAGTCATAGAATGAGAGAATCACAGAATGTTTTGAGTTGGAAGAGACATTAAAGATCATCTAGTTCCAACATCCTGCCATGGGCAAGGACAACTTCCACTAGACTGGGTTGATTGGAACCCCACCCAACGTGGCCTTGAACACTTCCAGCGATGGGGCAGCCACAACTTTTCTGGGAAACCTGTGCCAGTGCCTCACTACCCTCACAGAGAAGAATTTCTTCCTAATAGCTAATCTAAACCTGCTAACTTTCAGTTTGAAGCCACTCCTCCTTGTCCTGCCCTTATAAATAGTTTCTCTCCATCTTTCTTTTCAGCTCCCTTCAGGTACTGGAAGGTCACAATTAGATCATCCCAAAGCCCTTCCTTCTTCAGCTGAACAAGCCCAATTGTCTCAGCTTTCCCTCATAGCAGAGGTTCTCCATCCCTGTAACCAACTTGGTGGTCTCCTCTGGACTCTCTGCAACAGATCCTCCTTGTGCTGGGGACCCCAGAGCTGGAGGCAGCACTGCAGGTGGGGTCTCACCAGAGCGGAGCAGAGAATCCCCTCCCTCCCCTGCTGCCCACACTGCTTTGGATGCAGCCCAGGACATGGGGGGTTTCTGGGCTCCCAGTGGACACGGTTGAGTCATGTCCAGCCTCCCACCCACCAGCACCCCGAAGTCCTTCTCAACAGGGCTGTTCTGGATCTGTTCATCCCCCAGCCTGGATTGGTACCGGGTGTTGCCCCGACCCAAGTGCAACACCTTGGACTTGGTCTTTTTAAACCTCATGAGATTCCCATGGACCACTTCTCAAGCCTGTCCAGGTCCCTCTGGATGGCATCCAGTCCTTCAGGTGTGTCACTGTGCCGCTCAGCTTGGTCCCATCTGCAAACCTGCTGAGGATGCACTCGATCCCTTCATCTGTGTCATTAATGAAGATATTAAACAACACTGGTTCCATATGGACCCCTGAGGGACACCACTTGTCATTGAGGTTCGTTGGGTCTTTGAGTTGCTGACCACTGTGATGTATAACAGAAAATAGAACACCTGGAAGGAAAAACAAACAAGCTTGCCAGCATAGTCTGAAATAATACTGGGAGTAAGCCAGTAACTTCAGATGACATTTTGGATGTCACAGTTGTAGACAACACATATGGTCTCATGTATTTCCTGAGCAAAGAGCTTTTTTTAAATACATATTTTTGGCAATACTGAGAACATTTCACTTCCTGACAGGTACCATAGAAACCTCATTTGGTTTGCTTCCTCCCCTACCTTGCAGATTAAACACGTCATATTTATTTTATGAATTTCTTAAATAAATAAGTAAATAAAAACTTTGAGGTTAAAGTATAGAAAAAAATTTTTTGCATTTTGGACAGATCCATTTTTTGTGTTGACTTTAGGGAAACCTTTGAAGTTCAGTGTAGAGTAGCTAAGAAACATGTCACTAAATATGCAGTAGCAGATATGCTATCAGGAGGCCCAGTCACAAAGGTAAATTATATGATCATGAAATTAATATCCTGCAGTAGAAGGATTGAAGTGAAGGTGGATTTGTAACATGGTTGTGAGATTTTCATTTGTGATGGGAAATTGTTTGAGCAGCCTCCATTTTGATTGTACAAAACTCAAATTGATGTAAAGACTCATAAAATATTATTAATATTATATGCATAAATTGAAACATGAAAGTCTTAAGTAATTAGTTTCAGATGGCAAAAATATTTTTACGACTTTGAACTAGAAGTAAAAAAGACTTTGGAAGCGTCTGGATGCAGTATCCTGAAAGGTACAAACCAGCTAAACAACTCAGACTGCTTAGGTAAAGGGAAAGCTCCGGAGGATCTTGTACCTGAAGGGACAATGCAAAGAGGAGAGATCTGGCTGTTCTCAGTGTGCCCAGTGGTAGGGCAGGAGGCAATGAGCACAAAATGATTCATGGGAAGCTGTGTGTGAACATCAGGAAACGTTTGTTTACTCTGTGGCTGACTGAGCACTGTCACAGGGTGCCCAGTGAGGTTGCAGTCTCCATCCTCGGTGACAGTCAAAAGTTATCTGGACACAATCCTGAACAATGGACTGTAGATGGCTCTGTTTGAGCAGGGGGATTGGACCAGATGACTTCCAAAAACCCCTTCCAAGAACCATTCTCTGACTCTCTGACTCTGTGAATCAAATTCAGGTACAGTTTAGTATTAACACAATAAATCATTATTTAAAGGAAAAAAAAAAGTTCCTTTTGAGCAAAAAAGTTTGTATCTAAAAATATACAACCCAAAACCATGGAAAAATCATATTGTTAACAGGTATGTATTATTCATCCTCTAAACCAGCCACAAACTCAGAACTTGCCTCTTGAACACCAATGTTCCATGGGACACAGCTCTATGCTCAACAGTTCGAGACTGAAGCCCATTCCTGGTGTGAATGAATACCCAGTCTGTATCATTTACTAAGCAATATATTGCAACATAGGCTGCCACCTATTAATAATGCTTAAATAAAATAAAGCTGACAACATATTATTTATGAGTATGGAAAGGATTCAGATAAAGACACCATACATCTGTCTTCTGATAATGCACAAGAAAAGAAGATGAGCTCAGAACTGTTGGTAGTACATATTCTTAAATGAGAATCCTAAAGACTAAGTCTGAAATTCCAGTGAGTGTTACAGTAGCTTAATAAAATATATGAAAGCAGTTTTCAATTTTTTTTCAAATATGATGATTAACTGGAACTTTCAAAGGCATAAGATCACGAAATTCATGTCCACCTTCATCATCACTCTTAAAATTTAGAAGATCTTTTTAGTCAGTTGCAAGAAAACATGAAATAATATCAACATTAGATATCTAAAGAAATAGAGAAAAACCATGGAAGAGCCAATACATTAGGGATGATTTACAGTAGCATCAATGGACATAACTATCTACCTTACCAATACTTCTTACTTCATTACGTGTTAATAAAAAAAAATGATTATGGGAAATTACATAATGGGAAAGTACCTTATTACAATGTACTGCTATTACCTACAATGTTCAGTCTACTTTTATCATTCCTCTGATAACTGGTTTGAATTTCTTTGTTGGCTTTTTTTCCTTCTTTTTGTGAAGACGATCAATTGAATAAAGACAGAAACTGTTATGCCTAAAAGTTTTCCCAAAATTCATAGAGAAACATTTTTAAAGATAGTTCTTAATATTCTGATGTAAATCTACCAAAGCTAATACATTTTTCTTATTTCTCTAGTAGATTATTTTATTATGAAACATAAGTAGTCAATAACTTCATTAAAGTATTAGTTTTCCATTGCTATAGTCTATCCATCCTCTTGTTCAGGGTAGTATAACTTCAGGAAGCCTTACCTTTCTGGTCTCTCTATTTTAGTATTAAATTCACGTACAGTGAATGAAAGTTATATTCATTGTTTTACAATTTTTTATATTTAGCAAAAAGGAACATGAAATTATTAGTTTAAAATAACAACAAGCTACATTGAGGAATTCATGTAGCATAAGCGAAAAGAGATGTGAGTAAAGAGAATACCTTGCTTTCTTTAGAAACTGAATTTTGGGACTCAATTTGAAAATCTAATTAATCTTCCAGGCTTTCTATTGCTGCTCTTCGTTTGGATTTACTGCACACTCTCAGTACATTTCAGCTAATGTATAACAAAAGATCAGAAGATGAGTATTGGATAATTAAAATTGCATTCATTTTACAGAATCAGAATCATAGAATACATTGGGTTGGAAAAGACCTCCAAGATCATCAAGTCCAACCCCTGATCCAACTCCAATTACTATATCATGGCATTAAGGACCACGTCCAATCTCTTTTTAAAAACCTCCAGGGATGGTGAATCCACCACCTCTCTGGGTAGGCCGTTCCAGTGCCTGATAACCCTCTCTGTAAAGAATTTCTTCCTAACATCTAACCTAAACCTCCCCTGGCAGAGCTTGAGCCCATGTCCCCTTGTCCTATTGTTGGTTGCCTGGGAGAAGAGACCAACCCCCACCTGGCTACAACCTCCCTTCAGGTAGTTGAAGAGAGTGATGAGGTCGCCTCTAAGCCTTCTCTTCTCCAGACTAAACAACCCCTGCTCCCTCAGCCTCTCCTCATAGGACTTGTGCTCAAGTCCCTTCATCAACCTCGTTGCTCTTCTCTGGACCCGCTCCAGCACCTCAATATCCTTCCTGAACTGAGGGGCCCAGAACTGAACACAATACTCAAGGTGTGGCCTCACCAATGCAGAGTACAGGGGAAGGATCACTTCCCTACTCCTGCTGGCCACACTGTTCCTGATGCAGGCCAGGATTCCATTGGCCTTCTTGGCCACCTGGGCACACTGCTGGCTCATGTTCAGCCTCCTGTCGATCAGCACCCCCAGGTCCCTTTCCACCTGGTTGCTCTCCAGCCACTCTGTGCCCAGCCTGTAGCACTGCAGGGGTTGTTGTGGCCAAAGTGCAGGACCTGGCACTTGGCCTTGTTGAACTTCATTCCATTGGAGTCAGTCCATCTCTCCAGTCTGTCCAGATCCCTCTGCAGAGCCCTCCTGCCTTCCGGCAGGTCGACACTCCCTCCTAACTTGGTGTCATCTGCAAATTTGCTGATGATGGACTCAATCCCCTCATCTAAATCATTGATAAAGACGTTAAAAAGGATTCCTACTTCTGGTGATGATATTCATGTGTCACACATTTGATGCTATGTTTGATTTTCTTTCTATTTTAAAAATTAAATTAGTGTTTATATGTATCAATTCACTATGAACTCATTATGAAACTCTTGTAAAACAGCTAAGAAGAATTTAGTAAATTGAATGGAACCCTTTCATCTTGATTTTTTTTATGGTAACATTGATACTTCCTGCTGAAGTTATATATCTGAATCTGGTTGTCTGGTTGTCTTCTTAGTTACATAGTAATCATGGCAGTATTCATAGCATATACTCTGGATTTCTCAATGGATAAACCTAACTAGAAGTCATAATTGTTGGACCAAACCAACTGTTCCTTCTGAAGAGGACCTGGTTTCTACTTCTCCCAAATATTTAGTTTAAACAAAATTTTGTTGTTGGCTTCTAACTAATTGAAATTTAATCACTCTTTATTTTCTGCTTTTATTTGCTATAACAGAATCAGGATTGGAAGTTATTGACATTAGATGGTATTACAGACTCATTGAGATAAGCTCTAGGGATTTGTCTGTATAGTGCTGTTCCTTCTGATTGTCATATGGTTTGAAATGGAAGTGTAATTAGATCTGCAGTACTTTATTAGCTTCAGCTACGGTCACTTTGTTTCTTAAATGAAGCACTCGTTTTTTTGGTAGTCTGTGAATTCAGACTCTTCCCTCATATCTGTAAATAGTTTGTATACCTGTGTTTGTTATTCACTTTCAAAGTGAAATAAAATAACTGAAAATTAGCCACCCGTGGCTCAGAGAGTCAGCCTTTGCATGAAGAATTGATGCAGGTTAACCTGTTCTGGGCCTAAGACAGCTGTTACACAAAGTATTACAAGTTGTTGTGCCTTATGTCACACAAAAATTGGCTGCATAGGCTAATTCCAGAGAAGTAAAAACACATTTCTTGAATATCTATATTTTCTTTTAAGGCTTTCTATTCATCTGTTCAGAGCTTTTTGGGGTTTTTTGTCTGTTTTCTTGCTTTTTTGAGGTAAAGAAAATTTGCTTGGAGGATTTCTACCTGTGTCTATTGTTTGTTCATTGATTGAAAACTGGCACAATTTAACAATAAAAATATATTTATGTATTTTATATATATTTTATATATTTATATTTAATATATATTTAATATATTTTAAAATAAAAATATATTTATCAGAAAAAATATAGTATGCTACAGTTCTTTAAAAATGTCCTTGTGTTTTGTAGAAAATGTTGACATTTTCTTTCCTATATTTGGAAAGAAAATGTGAGCAAATAAAGTCAAGTAAGTGATAACTATTTTTCAAAGAAGCTTCTCAGCAAACCTGTGACATTGACTAGCTGGAAGGTTTCACAGAAGTAATATGAAAGACTGGGGCCCATAGTTAAATCCTATTTCTTTAAACAAAAAATGAACTTTGTTGGGGTTGCTCACATGTTAAGACCATGCATGCATACACAGTTTTTGCAAAAATAGAGCTTAGTTCATTAGTATTGTGAAGACTATATGATTCTAACCCTCATAAAGTCATTTAAAATACTGTTTACATTTCTTGTTTTTTATTTAACTATTTTCTGGTTAAATTACCAGCATCAATACTCAACTATTGACATCACTTACACTATTACGATTTCTCTGGTAAATATTTGGCTTAAGATTTCTTACTTCCATGCTTATATAGTTTATTAGTTTTCCTGAGGTTGCTTATGACTGAAAATGTAATTTCTTTAGAGCATTCTCTAGACAGTCACTGTAGGTGTATAATGCAAGAAAGAAATTTACCTACTTATTAGTGAGAGGATTTTTTCCTGTGCTACTCTCCATGATGCTTCTTTCTGTGAAAGATGTTTTCAATGCTGGTGCATATTTCATTATGTTCAGTTAAAACAAATTGAAAGAGAAAAAGTGAGTTTTATTTTTATTGGACAGGCTTCTACAATCTTTCATAAATGTCAAATGTACAGATTTCAAACTATTTTGAGGGTTTCTTTGAAGAAATAGAAGTAAGGAAGTGATATTCCATGAAGACTTGAAGGTTCCATACAGACTGTATGTGCTACTCTGGAACTGCAATTACCACAAGTATTAATTTTAAAGGGAATGTTGGGTCCCAAGGGAGAAACTGCCTCCTAAAGTGCATTTTAAATCAAAGCAAACAGTTTTGGGCAGTGTTCAGCAGTTGTGAAGGCAGTAATTGCTGATCATTTTAAAGAAGAGAAAAATGTCAACGGAAAATCAAAAGAAGTTCCTACATAAGAAACTTCAAAACCCTGGTTGGTTTGCAAGGTTCAAGGTTTGTTAACTTCTCCAAGGTGAGAAAATGGAATATAGATACACGATTACAAAGGAAAAGAATGAAAATTATGTGTTAACCAAGACTATCTCTCCTATGCTGATTTAATATTTACACTCATGTAGCTATTTCAGATAGAACATTTTCTTTCTTAGGCCACAGACAGAAAGGGAAATGGGAATTTGTTGGGTGGGCAGAGGCAACTAAGTATCTTATTAATGAATTCCAGTAATTTGGTGTATAAATTTCAGGTCTTAACTATGCTATACTTTAGACTGTCCTGTCACAGTCATAGATAGGAAAGGCACAGCTCTGGAGAGGAAGTGCTTACATCATCAATAAGTCAATCTTTAATTCCTTAGCTGTTTAAAGGAAAATGTTTCCCCTGTTTGATGAACAGTAGCTTCTTATTCACTGATACTGCTACAATTTGCATATTTTTGGGCACTCCTTATTCTGCACATAGTATCTTAGGTATATATAACAGCAAATTTGGTATAGACATTCAAAGATCCTCTGGTCCAACCTTTCATGGGGAAAGAAGCCTAGGTAGTGGGGCAGTGGTTGCCCCTTGTTTTTCCAGTGTGATTCCTTGTAAAGGGAGAGCTTTCACCCTCTTTGAAGTACTGGAATACTATGATGATGTCCTTCCTGAGGAAAGGCCGCAATACTTAATGCCTTCAGCCTTTACATGTAGGAAAGTTTTCCAGCCCTTTGGCCACCTCTGTGGCCCTCCTTTGGACCCTCTCCAATCTGTCCTTGTCTTTTAAATGGTGAGGACTGAAACTGCTCACAGTGCTCCTGTGTGACCTGACAAGTGCTGAGTAGAGTGGGATGTTCTCGTCTCCCTCTTCCCGTAGTGATACCCCCGTGGGTGCAGTGTTTGATTCACCTTTGTTGCTGCAGTGGTGCACTGCTGACTCACCTTGAGCTTATTGTCCACCAGGACCCACAGGCAGTTTTTTTTTCTCACTTGTTGAACTTCCTACTGTTCTTGCTAGCCCACTCTTCCAGCCTGCCCCGGTCTCTCAGTGAGATATTTCTCATAATTTGTGAAGATGTTAAACATAATGGAACCCAGTATTGGTCCCTGAGGGATAACAAGTGTGACGCAATGCCAGCTTGAGCAAAAACCATTGACTCCCACTCTCTGAGTACAACATGTTACTCAATTTCCTACTTATCTCCCAGACCATCAATCTAGCCTGTATCTTGTGAGTTTGATTAGGAGAAGGCTGTGGGAAACAGTACCAAATGCTTTGCTAAAGTAGCTGTAAATTCTATAAAACACAGTTAACACTTCTGCTGTAGCTTACTGATCTATGTGATACCTTTACATTTACTTTCTTAAGTAAATTTAAAGTACTTTCTTAAAGTAACCAGACTTATTTCCTGCCATAATAAATTATACTTCTGCTCCTATGCTCAGTTATACTGTCAGCTAAACCTACTTGACTCAGGCTAAAATTAAGTGGAACTGATGAACATTTTCTGCAGATCTTTTGATCTGACCATCAAAGAGAGGCTCATCTGTCATCAAGATTTAAACAAATAAATATTTTAGTTCTTTAGGCCTTCAAATTACTGATGATGAAAGCGGCCCAAGTGAGGATCCGAGGTTATGGAGCAGAAGGAGATAAAAATCCTTCAGTTCTGTCTCAGCAAGAATGAGTGTTTTCATTCATGAGGTGACTAAAGTAATTAGGAAGGAATACATTGCTCAGTGGAGTATGATGCTTAGAGCTAATGACCTACAGAAAGAGGAACAGAGACCTAGTAGGCAATGAATCCTGCTGCAGAGCTGTAGGGAGGACTGCCTGTGGACAGATGGGTGAGTGACACGAGGTCATCAATAAGCCATGATGAAGAGACACAGGAATGTTGACTGCTGGTGAATATCTCAAAAGAAACATAGCACTGAAGGCTAAGTGCCTTCAGCTTCTCCCCAAAAAAACCCAAATGGTAGCTCACTATAACATGTCCTGAAGACACTTGACTGTTTATGAATGGTGCATTGATTTTATATTCCATGCGGAAAATCCCATCTTTCCGAGTAGGTCTATGATATTCTTGGAATTATAGGATTACAGAATGGTTTGAGTTGGAAGGGATGTTTAAACGACACTAAGGACAATCCATTCCAGTGTTTGAACACTTTCATTGTAAAAAAAATTCTTCCTATATCTAGTCTGAATCTACCATATTTTAGTTTGAACTAAAATTACCTCTTGTCCTATAGCTACAACCACTTCTAAATATTTGTCCCCATCTGTCTTATAAGCCCCCTCTAAGCACTGAAAAGCTGCAGTAATGTCTCCATGGAGCCTTCTCTTCTCCAACCTGAACTATCCTAGTTCTCACAGATTTTTCTTCTAGGACAGCCTGTCCTCACAGGAGAGAGTACCTTCCACTGTGGCAACTTCTCTTACTAAAGTGATGAAGGCAATATGGAGGGGGTAAAAATACAGTTCTCTGCTACTTGAATACAGTAATTATTTTAACTACAACTTTTGCTAAGCTGCCATTAGGGTGGAAGAATTGGGGTTCATTCTCCTCAGACAATTTCAAGAATCCATCTACATTTTCAATTAGAAGCCCATCATGTGTCTCTTTTTGTATTCAGCAATGACTTCAAATGTATGAAAGAGACAAAGGTTATAACTGTGTGGAAAACTTGACACTTTTTTCCTCCCTCACTCAGACTCTAATGTTTCGTTTCTGTCACTCAACTAAAGATGATGCATTATTAAGTAATAGTTGGGAATCTTATTTTTAATAGGATTCTCTATATTATAAAGACAAATGTAAGAAAGGGCAGATATTTCTATTCAATGCAACATGCTTAAAAGGGTGCTTCCCACTTTCCTTTGATCTGTTCAGTCCCTAATCATGTCCCTGGGAGCAAAACGGCTTAGGAGTACTACCTCTTGCTCTGCACTGGGTAGCACCTCTGTGACAACATTTTTAAGAAGGGAAAAAAAATATTATTGCACAGAAGTAATTGTGGCCTCAGGAGAGAGGTGTGGGCATACGTGAGAACAAAGCCCTGCAGACACCAAGGTCAGTGAAGGAGAGGAGGTGTTGGAGCAGAGATTCCCCTGCAGTCCCTGGTGCAGCCCATGGTGAGGCAGCTGTGCCCCTGCAGTCCATGGAGGTCCATGGTGGAGCAGAAATCCACCCACAGCCCATGGAGGGCCCCAAATCAGTATAGGTGGATGCCTGAAGATCTACCTGTGACCCCATAGGAAGCCTGTGATGGAGCAGGCTCCTGGCAGGACCTGTGGTCCCACAGAGAGAGGAACCCACGCTGGAGCAGGTTTGCTGGCAGGACCTGTGACCCTGAGGGGGACCCAGGCTGGAGCAGGCTGTTCCTCAGGGACTGCTCCCTGTGGAAGGGAACCTATGCTGGAGCAGTTTGTGAAGAACTGCAGCCTGTGGGGAGGACTCACACTGGAGAGGTTCATGAAGGACTGTGTCCCGTGGGAGGGACCCCATGCTGGAGTGGGAGAAGGACTTCTCTCCATTAGAAGGAAGCAGTGGCAAGAATAACCTGTGGTGAACTGACCATAAGACCCATTCCCATCTCCCTGTGCTGCTGGGGGGGAGGAGATAGAGAATTGGGAATAAAGTTAAGCTGGGAAAGTTTTGATTGATAATAAATTCAAATAATTTCCCCAGGTAAATCTGTTTTGCCCATGATGGTAACTGGTGAGTGATCTCTCCTGATCCTTGTCTTAACTCACAAGTCTTTAGTTCAGTTTTCTCTCCCCTGTTCAGTTGAGAAGGGCATTGATAGAGCAGTGCTGATGGGCACTGGTATCCAGTCAGGGTCAAACCACCACACCTACTGATTAAGAATACTTTGTGCCATGTGCTCTGGGATGACCCTGCCTGAGCAGGGAGGTTGGACCAGATGATCTACTGTGGTTTCTTTCAACCTAATCCGTTCTGTGACTCTGGGATCTTTGAGAATACATTACATGTAGGAATGAAAGGATGAGCAAACACAAATGTGATCTAACACCCATGGAAGCAGGGGGTTAAAAGGTACACAGCCCTGACTTTGCTGGGAAATACTTACCTTTGCAGTGCTGCTTTAAGACTGAGACAGGACAATTATGGATACAATTCATAATCAAGTCAGGCTTTACTATTCATAAAGTTACTTACATGTTACTACTTTTTGTTATCTTCTAGTGTTCTTACCCAGATTATGATTAAAATAGAGATGTTTTTATGACTGTTTGAGATGACCATCATTTACTGAGAATAGTTAGAATAAAAGACATTAAAAATCTATATGATTGTAATACAGAATACTGCAACCAAAAATAGATGTGGCTAAAAAAGCCTAGAGGCTCAGCTTTTATGCTGAAGTAAAGACAAGGCATAGGTGTCCAGCTTTCTAATAATAAGCAACAATAAAAGAATATAACATAATTTATTATCACTTCAGAAAGGATATTTGAATTCTTATCAATGTCATGAAATGAACTCTGTATTATTAACATCTGATAGCCTATCCATATGAAATGAAACGGTTTTCCCAGTTTACTCTAAGATGTGTGCAACATCTCATTCAGAAAAATCCAACATAGTGAACACACAACTAACAGGTACACAAACCAAGTTTCTTCTGGAATAATCCACAAATCCTAAAAACAAATCTTCTGAATGTGAAAACAAAATATAATTTCAGTACGTTTTAAAATATTTAAATTTAAAGTTGAACATCAGAGAAGTCAGTCAGGCAGGTGATCCAAATTTTAAGTCCTTGCATTCAAAGAACAGAAGGGCTAAAATACTATTATATACTATAGCTAAATGTATATGCATTAAAATACTTGTCTGAGATGACACGGAAGTAAACAATCAGGTATATATGAACACCTCCACTCTGTTCTTTTGTCCTTCTTTCAATTTTGTAAATTTTGATCGATATTTGACTATTGTAGTTTCTAATAAGTGTGATACTTACCAAACCATAGCTGAATCTGGTGTTCAAGAACTAGAGTACATGAATGTAGCTCAAGGATCTAGAGTCACCTTGGAAAAGAATGAATATCAGGTTGTCTGACAAATGTTTTTTTAAGAATAATACTCATAGAGAAGTTTTAGCAGACAAATATGACAGATTTTTGTTAACTTTTGTGAAGCTGCTAAGCCATCTTCTTCAGTCAATATGTTTCTTCTGACTGAAGATATAATTAGTAATTTGAATATCAAGAGTACTAAAAAGACCTTTAAGCTGTTATATGTGATTTTTTTAAATTACCTGTCTTTTCTCTTTGCACTATCTTTTATGTCACTTTTGCACCAATATTTTTCTACTTCATGCCATCCAATCCTTACAAATGTCTATACCTGAGTTTCTTAGGAGCAGGCTGTGATTCAAGTGCCTTATCTTAAAGAGTTTATGTCTTTGCACAGAAAGGTATATTCTCAAAAAATGTAGGACGAGGAGTTCAGGAACTGCTTAGCTCTTTGCAGAAGTTCCTAAGCAGGGGTTTTTAGCAATGGATTCTTGAACAGATTATTTAATGTTAAGGTTGTATTCACGAGATCAAGAACCCGCTCCTTATGAGGTTTGAAATTAAGGGTAACTCATCCACTCAGGACAGAAACAACAAAAATCTCTTCCAATCTTTTTCAGTATTTAGTTTACACGGTTAAACTTTCATATATTATTTTTTCAATATTTTCCATTTTTTCAGTATATTATTTGGTAATATATAACAACAGTTAACAAGCAAGTGTGGATAGAATCCTTCTCAAATCTCTGTTTGCTAAGCCTAGCCATGATGATAATAAGCCTAGAACAAACAGTGAAAGTGTTCTGTGAGAATTTGGGGTTATAATAAATATTAGATATTTTATTGTTCTTCTCCCAGATTGTTTTCCACAGTTCTTAATTTAGCCTCTTCATTAACTGATCTATTTATTATGAGGTTCGGTATTAGCAGTTAGAATCATACTAATAAACTGATTACCTTCAAATGCATAGGCTGGCCTAATTAATATCATGTAGAGCAATGATTTTTTTTTGTTACTTTAATTCAATAATATAAAATCCATTAAAAAAGTTTTCTCTTTTTAAAGCACCCAATTTGAGTGGAAATGGGTTGAGTTAGAAGAGCAATAGACTGTATGACTTTACGTTTCAATGAGTGTCTGAGGGAAAATTAATTAGAACATTTGTACATGAAGGTTAGAATTTACAGAATACAAAAAAAATGGGTTTTAAAAGTAAAATATTCACAGTTTCTGTTTTTAATCAACCATGTAACACTGTTTGAGAACAGATTTTTGAGGCTGAGTTCACATTACAAAATGAAGACAGATTTTGTATGATACAGTATTAGATTGGTTTTCACTATGTTCAAGAGACCTTGAAAACAAAGGGTATTTACAGGATTTGTCAAAATTCAGCGTAAGCTTCTCCATTAACCTCAATAATTGTAATCACAGAATTGTTAAGGTTGGAAAAGACCACTAAGATTGAGTGCACCCTTAAGCCACCACTAATCCATGTCCCTAAGTGCCACATCCACACTTTTCTTGAACACTTCTGAGGATGGTGATTCCACCACTTCCCTGGACAGCCTGTTCCAATCTCTGATCACTCTTTCAGTGATAATATTTTTCCTAATACATAATCTAAACCTCCCCTGGTACAATAATACCTTTATTTTCCTGTGAGGTTATCTGGTCTTGTTTCCAAGAAAAGTAATTTTTTTTAAGCAATGGATATGGTTGTTTTGCACTGTCATTCACTTCTAAAAATTGTCTGGCATCTGCTTTTCACAAGCTATCAGGAATATTCTGAAGTGTCCCTGTAAGTGGGGTAAGTAATGCCAAACAATCCAGGTTAAGAGAATTTCATACTGAAATAATTCTTCTGCTTTCTATGCTGATAACAGCAATATGAGGATTCAATTTTCTTCTTATTTTTATATCAGCTGACTTCAGGAAAAAAAAAAAAGATTTAATGTTCTGACACTGAAAATTGGAATGTTAAGAGAGTCTGAAGGCTGAACATGGAAAGATATTTAAAAATAGATTTAAACATCAGCTGTAAGAGTATTTTTCTCTTTATATAGCTAAATAGATATATGGTTATGATATAGCAATGTAGCAGTTATAAAAAATTCAACTTTAGCTACTTTATTATCCAACCATATAAAAGTCTTATGCATCTTGGCATGCAAGCATAAAGAGTAACTCTGTTATGCATTATATAAAAAATTAATTGAAATTTAATTCTTCTGCAACTGACTTGATTTTCATGCAGTAATATTAAAGCTTCATGAAAAATGTAGATTTCACTGGTAATTATACTATAGACATCACATAGAATTTTTTAAGTTCGAAGCCCACACCTGTTATTGATACTACTGTGCTATGGATTGGAGAATAAGGGCAAACACCAGTGATGTCTAATATTGCCAAGCTCTAAATAAACTTTTATGACTGTAAAAGGCAACAGGTTTAAATGAGTAGGCAGAGGTATTTTAAAGTATACAGGTAATTTTTCATATGTTAACTGCTGTCTGAACCTGTCTCCTGTAGATTTTGCATGCACAGGTGCCATTAAACAAGTTTTCTTTTTTCTTGGGATTTTTGTAAACCTGAATTTTAAGAAATAGTTTGCTAAACTCAGTAACACTAAAATTACAGTCTTCCCCCCATCACTTTTCCTCATCTTACTCAAGACAAAAATCATAACAATTTTTTACATTCTTTCTTACCAAGGATTATTTCAATCTGTATATCATTAATAAATTACAATTGCAAGGTTGGAGGGGGGGTGGTTGGTTGTTGGTTTGTTTGCATTTTTTGTTTGTTTTTTTAAAGCCCGTTATATTCCGAATTGCAGCTATTCTAAATTTCTTAAATATCTTATGCAAAAAATCATGAACATGCTCTTCAGGGTTAGAACTAAGAATATGAAGTTTCTCTCTGAGTTTTCTTGTAAAGTAAGAACAAATTGAAAAGTATAAAAATTAGTACTTTAACTAATAATACTGATAATTAGTATTATTAAACCTCCTCTTCTAAAATGTTGTTACAGTTCCCACCACCACAGTATCTTGTAGACATTTCATTAAGGACTGTCTCTGTACTTGATATTATTCACTGAACTTTTATGAAGGTTTTCAAAATTGAAACTGGAACCAAGGTCTCCTTCTTTCTAACTAATTAGATTAGTTTCTTTTGTAGTCTCTTTGTCCTTTCTGGTTCAATGAACCATTAACTCCTTTATGCAAAGTGAATTAGGACAGGAGTAATGATACCTTGTTATAAGAGTTTATAATCTCCTGGCCAGGGCATCCGTACTGGACAGGTAGTTTCCAGTAATCTTCTCAGGTAGTAGGAGTGGCAAAGAGGGAGGAATAAAAATCCTTGGTGTGTATTCAGCAATTGATTTCTCAAATGAGATGGGATGGAGGAGGTGATAAAGTGGAAAAAAGGAAGTAGTGTAGCTTCTTTTGCTAGTGCTGTGCTCTAAAGCCAGGGGTTACTCGTGTTACTCTTTGGTCCTTTTTTATTACCTAATGCAGAGAAAACCTGCTTTCTAGTCTACTTTCAAAATGAAAAATTACTTACCTATCACTATTGCAAAGCTTGTTTTGTTAAGTTATTCATGTGATCCTTAAATGAATTTTCAAAGCAGTTAACAAGACACAGCTTTGTAGTAAAGATCTTAATCATACTTCTTACCCCTAAACATATGTCACATTTTCTTAGCTCTTAATTTTTGGTTTGTCTGCTTTTGGGGTTTCTATTGACCTTTTTTTTTTTTTTGCCTTTTTTTTTTAATTCAGAAATTTTGGTACAAAATGATGATGGTGAAATGAAAATAAAGCCATTGCTTTAACATCAAGTCAGGTGATAGGAAACTCTGAAATTGTGCATTGATGAGGATGAATGTAACTCTCATTTTATATTCTCTACATTTCACTCCCTTTCTACTTATTTCCTAGTAAAATGTATCCTATCATAAGGAACAAACATGTAATATTATTAGCTGAAAATTATAATACCTTTTTTTTCTTTTTTGCCACCACTTTTTTTTTTCTTATCTCCCTTCAGAAATGCATAAACCCAAAGAAAATAAACTTTCTTCTAGAAACAATCCACTGAAATAATTTGAAAAGGTCACCTCTGGAAAGTAGCAAAAATATTTTGAAATGAAACAACAATGGTTAGATTTGTTAGCACGTTTTTCTCTGTGTGTGTGTGCAATTCTACTGCATCACAGAATTTCTTTACATATTAAACAAACTAAAACAAAATTACTTATGACTGTTTTTTCCTAGAGTCACTGTTATCATCATACATTTTAGTCTTGTTTTTTTGTTTGTGTTTCTTTCCTATTTCATTTTGATTATCTTCCTCTCTGTCCAACAAAAAAAATATAAAACATAGTTAAGATATTGATGTGTAAACCCTTTTTTATTATCCTGCACACTGAAATATTCCCAGCACTTTAGGGTTTTTATTGTATCTCCAATCTATATGCATGTATGGCAAGCTTTTCATTATACTTTTTCTTCTACTGCATCTGCTTTGGATATTATCAGACATATTTTTCAATAAGATTGATCAAAGTGTGTTCAGAATATAAGTGCATTTCTTTACAAATTGAAGATCTCTCCTGTTTTTATAAAAGATGCAACAATATATACTTTTTTCTTTCAATACATATCCTTTCTCCCCAGCTTTATTTTCACATAATTCAGCCTGCTGACTAAAAGAAAGCAATACAATCTTGATGGGATTTTTTTTTTCTTCAGATAATTCTTATTCTTTTTTCATCTTTCAAAGTCAGAGAATGTGTATAAGGCATTTCAGGTTACTGGAAAATTGGATCTTTATCACTTATGTAAAACATCGACTGGTTTGACAAATTACCTATTGGAACAAGTCCAGAGGAGGCCACCAAGATGATCAGAGGGCTGGAACTGCTACGAGGAAAGGTTGAGAGAATTGAGATTGTTTATCCTGGAGAAAAGAAGGTTTTGGGAACACCTAATTTCAGTCTTCCAGCACCTGAAGGCAGACTGTTGTATTTGAAATTTTGGATATGAGAAAAAGAAAACTACTAAGTTTAAACAAAAACCTTGGGCTGACAGAGACTGGGAAAAAATGTCCACCTAGAGTCCAGACAAGGATCCATTGATGTCATGGGTTTGGAATATCCTGCCCAATCCCATGCCCTGATCTCATAAAACTTGTGCAGAAAACCTTTTGTGTTTTATCTCTCCCTTCGTGTTACCTGTTCCTCCCATGAAATCCCCCAAGATAAAGTAGGGATTTTCCCATGAGGTAATTCCTAAGACCCCAAGATTGTCAACCTGGGTTTTTCCCTTATGTCATCCTTGTAAAACCCCCCCAATTTTAATAGAATGAATATACACCTCCCCCCCCCCCCGATGAATATGTAAACCTCCTGTTAAATATGTAAACCTTTAAATATGAAACTGTAAGTCCAATAAAACATTTTCTGCCTCCGTTGGGATCGTCACAGTTATTGACTTGCTACAGCAGCCCACAGATTAGATATTAGGAGGAAATTCTTTACTATGAGAGTGGTGAAAGACTGAAACAGGTTACCCAGAGAAGCTGTGGCTCCTGCATCCCTGGAAGTTGGCCAGGTTGGATGGGACTTGGAGCAACCTGGTCCAGTGGAAGGTGTCCCTGCCCACGGCAGAGGGACTGGAACCAGATGATCTTTAAGGTCCCTTCTAACCCAAATAATTCTGTGATTCTATGTTTTTATGATTAAATGGAGTTTAATCAATGTTGACCTTGGAAAATAGGTGCTCAAACAGCAGATAGCTCAGTTCCTGTAAATTGGTAGTTGAAACTTTTTAAGTCACAAAAAACTCTTAATGCATCCTTTGAAATGATTTACAGTTAAATTCAGAAATTATCCATCTAATAAAAAAAAATTATTAAAACTTCCATTTTTTCATTTTTTTAATTGATAAAGTGTAAAAGCATATCTGAATGAGTAAATGCATTAAAAAAAAAAGGATTAATATTTTAAGAACAATAATAGGGTCTCTGACCTACAGATGAAAACACTATATCAAGTGATTTCCTGCTTAAAGAAAGATTTTTACAGATTGGGATGGTTTTCAACTTTCAAATGGATAATAAGTTAATTTTCCTGCATAGTTAATAAGTATGGCAAAGTCTCTTTTATAAACATCCATGACTTATTGACAGTATAATGCAACTGAACTATCAACACATAGAATTACCAGAAGTGTATTAAATGACAAAATTGTGTGCCAGCAGTTCCACAAAATGAATTACCAGAGCAAAATGGCATAGCTCTGCATTCTAAAGTTCAAGAAACTTAATTGTTATTGAATTATGCGTTCATTGACAGAATTGTGCGTGGTAAAGACAAATTTACAGAAAGCCCAAAAAAAAAGAAGAGGAAAAAAAGTGTAGCAGAGCTAGAAATTAACAGGGACTGGAAGGAATTAAAGAAAACACATATATAAAAAAACAAACCAAAAAACCCACATCAAGAATAAAAAAAAAAGCAGCATAGAATCATATAGAAACATAAAATGGTGCCTTAAATTTTTGAAGTATAAATTGCCACAGACTCTCCAACATACTTTTTCTACTCTAATGTATTCACTCAACAAAAGATATGAGTAGTTTATTTATAACTCTGGTGGTCTTTTTTTTTTCCCCTCTTTCTTTCTTTCCTTGATTGCTTATCTGCTGGGAACTGGACTTCCCACTTAACTCATTTCCGAAAGGTCACAGCTCATCCTGACATGAAAATTAGTCTGTCCTATTTAAATGACATAATTTTGGTAGTAATTTCGCTGTGATATTTGATGTTAATTTAAGGGATTTGAACTTCAGTGTAAAATTTGATATTAACTGTAAAACATTTACATCCTTCTGGAATCTGTTGACATTAGGGGCACTTTTTCAAGGTAGAAACTCTGTTTGACTATGTTGCCTTCTTTTCATCTTCCATAGGCTTCTCTTGTTGGAAAGGTTATGCTTAGAGAGACTTTATGAAATTATACTTACTCTGAATTCTCCTTTTATTTCAAAGGCTTTTTTGGGTTTTGTTAATCCTGTTAGATTTTTGGTGAGATCTGTGGATTAGGGCATAAAACTGCTAAAAAATTCAGTATTTCTTTCTGTTTGAATATTTGCAATATGTAGATTTAGAGATGGAAAGACAGAGGTAACACTATATGTTTTTGAAAAATATAAGCTTTCAAACTTCTGTGCACTTGCATGAACTACAAATATTACTTTTACAAAAAATTAAATTTGAATAAAAGTTTAGTAATACTATTATGTTTCTGAATTTCTTAGCCGTTTCATCATCTCTGCTTATATTTGTATATCCAGTTTTTTTACAATCTGTACATTGGAAGCTGCGTTAAGTTTTAAAAGTAAGATCGTAATTTGGAATCCAAGAACTCAAATCCCTAGAAGTCCTTTAGGAGACCTGAAGTGGCTTAGCTACAAATAGATGCTTCAGTCAATCCCTTTGGTAGCTGCTATCAAACACAGGATAAAACACTGTGAAGTACTGAGGGCAGTGAGGTCAAAATGATTTGACAAGTGAAAGACTATTTAATTATAATTTCAGTGTTCTGCTCTCTGCTCAGTTATTCTTGTGAAAAAAAAAATCACATAAGTGGAAAATAGGTTTATAGGTTTTTTGTTAAAAGGAAAGGAGTAATGTAAAAAAAAAACGGTACAGGATTATTTATTGTACATTAAAATGCTAATTATACTAAGTCTGTGTTAATGATGATGCCGGAAGGGCACAAGTTTGGATTAAACTAATTAAATATATCCTAAAGGAAAGAAGAAAAAAGAAGTTGGGCTTCTCTAAAGTTGCATGTGTATAATTAAAATAAGATGTAACGATAGAATGTAAATATAATATTGTTCAGATCTATAATGGGGAGATAGTGCTGTAAGACATTTAAGGTATTGGATTTATATTTTAGAAGGTATAATAACCCATTATCTAATGCTCAGACCACATAAATTTACATAATTTCATACCGAAGTACAAAAAAGTCAGTGAAAAATTTTAATTAGAGAGTAAACATAGTAAATATGGATACACTACAGAAAATTTAAAAAAAACCCATGTTTCCCTTGTACCTTGTTGTGAGACCTTCAGCACTAATCCTTTGGATTCTTACTATGGGCAAACCAAAGTTGGTCCAAGTATGGCCAAAATTCCCTATTAGATCAAATAAACTGAACTTATTCAAAAGGAACTTACATAAATTCCTTATGATAAATGTGTGTAGACAATACATTCATCTCCTATTTTATATAGTTTTGAACAACTCAGAACAACTGAAATTTGGATATTAGAAATGAACTGGAATAGAGAAATAATGTAGAATGTGAGACAGATCTTACATTCAGATTGTAAAAGAAGTATGAGCTGTTTTGCAAAGAATGGGTGTTATTTTTATACCAAACAAATTCACAGCTAAATCTTTCAAATGCCTATAAATCTGCAAATTCACCATGAAGCAATACTCTGTTGTATTCATATTTTGCATTTAGGGTGAAAAATTTAATAAAGAGTCTAATTTCTTTAGAGAAAAAAATAAAACCAATAAAAATAATTTAAAAAAACCCACCAAAAACAAACAACCAAAAAAAAATAAAAAAAACCCCAAAAACAAACAAACAAAATCAGGAGATGAAAATACAGAATTACATTTTAGACAATCTTCCAAAATTGTTACATTTTGAAGAACGCTGTATGAAATTTGTTTACAAAATTCCATACTAGAAGGACCAGCAGAATTTGCTCTCCTTCCTACACATATTTAGTTGTCATTGCCTGCTTTGTGATAATCACGATGTTACATTATCTGCAAGGAGAAACATTTGTCTTATTACTCTTGCTGAACATCTGTGAAACTTTTTATGTAGAGGAATCAACTGTAGGGTGGATTCAACTTTCCTCAAGAAGGAAGAGGGAGCTGGGAGGTAAGACATGTTGGCAGCATCTTTGCCAGCAGGAAATACCTCAGTCCAGGAATAGCAAATATTCCTACAGTTACGGACCTGCAGGACAGCAAGGTGTGTGTGGATAATGGTGTGGGGATAATGATCCTGGTTGCTGCTTGGAGCATGCCATGGATAGTCTGATTTTTTTTGGTTCAAGAAGAAAAGTTTTTTCAAAGTTGTCCTGACACAGGTAAACTAACTTTTGTCACAGAGTCGATGTGGTGCAGGGCATGTGGGAACCTGCTTGGTCACTAGCAAGGCGTGTAAGGAAACACATTCCTGTCATGTGTACGCTGCATATTCAGGGAGGCATTCCAGGATATCCCAAGGACCTGCAGTGGGTAAGGATGGGGTTTTCAAGTTCTGAATAATAGTGTGGGACTTCTCTGATGAGAAGTGCTCAGTAGTTGTGAACGCAACCATTAATCTCTGCTTTTACAAATTTTCAGGATAAAGATATTGAATATAATAAGACCCCAAGGGCATCTGCAGGGAGCAGTGCTGGACATTATTTCCTCATCTAGATGGAAATACTATTTATAATTAGCCTCTCCTGAGTTAGGCAGACAGTTTTTGATTCATTTAATTGTATTTCTCTTCAAACCAATTTGATTTAATTTCCCTATAGGATATGCTGTGGCATAGTATCAAATACATTCTGAGAAATCCAGATTGATCTCCTGCACGTCTTTCTCATAGTTCTGCAATTGTATCAACACCAGAAATGGGATCAAGATGGCTTGGGACATTTGGTTTCTATGGATACATTCATGATTCTATTTTGCAAATGATTCCACTTTTTCCAAAGGGTAGCTCCATTCATTAGCACATACACTTATGTGAATAATATTAGGTGCTAACATCACTTTCTATTTCACAGTTTTATATTTTAAGATTGTGACTTATTTGCACTAGAGGCTCAGAAAGTTATTCCATACTCTGCAACCTGTTTTCTGTGGTTCCTTCACTGTTCACATTCATCAGGTATAGCGCAATCTTGAACAAAGTTAACTTTTGTGAAAGGTTTATTAATTGCTTGGTTCTAATCCAAACACTGCTTTATTCCCTTCTGGTTTAGTTTCCCAGCTAATAATTTAGCCTTGGATTTTGGAATACTCAAGTGACCTCCCTGTAGGCTGATCTTCCCATTTATGATTTCCTGTAGCTGCAAGATGTACTCCCTGATTATCTTGCCCTTGAACACCTTGGTCTATAGTTCTTTTGTTAGTTGATTGACTTAAGACATGTAAGCCAGCTGCAATCCTCTTTTTTTTTCTTCTTTTTTTTTAAAATTCTCTGTTTCTTCCAGCTTTTAAAAAATTTTACTCTCTAGTAGTAACACCAAGAACATAAAAAATAGTTCCTTCATTAGATTAGATTAGAGAATCATCTGGTCTGGAGTCTCTCTGACAGAGGCCAATATCTAAAACTTCCAAGAAAAAATGCAAAATGATGAACCGAATTCTATTTCCAGGAAAGCAAACTTTGAAAGATACAAAGCCACTAATAAAATCAGCAGGAAGAAATAGTCCTTCATAATCAATTTCAGCTATTTCTCTCTCTTAATGAAAAAAAGATGACACCATCTTATGATTTAAAATAATTAATTTTTAAGTGCTGATTTTTTCTAATAATTGATCGTGCTTGGCAGAAGCACTCTTGGATTTTTAAATGACCTCTGCAAGACATTCAGCTCTTAATTTCTGAAGAGACAAAGGTTTAAAAAAGCGCATAATTTATCCCCTGAACCAGATATGGGCCTGACTGTATTCAACATATCACAGAAGCTTCAAGTTTAGGCTTAAAATTACTTAGGTTTATTAAAGAAAAGAAAAGGTATATTTTCTGTAAGGTTTCTGGTAGTTTGACAAATTTTGAAACATTTTCCTATCATATATATGCATATTTAAAGTGCTTTTTTTTTGTACAGAGAGTGCCTACTTTCTAATATCCGTTTTTTTAAAGATAATGATAAAATTAAGAACATTTAAAATTTTTGCTATGTTTGGCAAAACATTAGAGAATCCCAGATGGTTACATATGTAGGATTAACATTTCATGTTACAGACTTTATCAAATATTTGTTTATTGCCTAATATTTTGATAAAATAGTATTTCTTAGGGCTTATATAATTATTATCTACTACAGAGATTAAAAAGTCCTTTTCAATTTAATAATTTCTAATTGCATCATTAATAAGGAAATGAAATTATATTTTTTCTAGTTTCTCAACTACGTATTATTTTTCATCTCTTCTTCTAGAAATTAAAAACAAAATAATTTTGGTTTATGAAACACTGTTTAAAGCAACTCGTAATGACCATTGTGGCAGGAGCAGAATATTCACTCCTGGAAAACAATATCTTGTATTGCAGAATTAAGAAATAGCTAGTAAAATGTCAGTTTTCATCTTTATTTTATGAATTTTCTGTTCATAAACATAGAAATCTAGTATTGGTCAAGACTACATTCTAGGATTAAGGCTTTTCTTCAATGTACGTAATCATTGAGAATTGCTCATGTTCGAAGTTTTTGCTTTAGATCAATCAGGAACACACACAAACACACATATAAATGTTAATAAAAGAAAATGCCAGAAATTATGTTGTGGTGAATAAAACATTTCACTTGAGACACATTTCTACTTGTAGACACTTGCAGAGACAAGTACAAAATGTTTCAGCAAGGCACATCTTTTAGCTTTTATGAGTTTAGTTACAGACTAGTGCTATTTGGGATATCTATTATGTTTGGTCTTTTGACCAAAAAGACTAAATTATGGAATATTTAGAAATTCAAGAGACTCCATTAAGGCCATTTTACCCTGTTTCCCTAGGAATTTAAATTACATTTGAATATGTGTACATAAAGTGCTCATGAATAATTCCGCTTTTCAGTGACAAAGTTCTAAAGAGTTTAATACGCTGGCATGTTTTACACTTCATGTATTTTTAATATTAAATGTTGGGGAGGATACTGTATGTACATCCAAATAGTACTATCTAGACAACTTCTTACAGGTGTATGAAAAATAAGGAAAATATGATGGTTGCTCATTTCTGTAATGAAGACAATTCTGTGTGGTTAATAATAATTGTAATTATTTCAGTTCAAAAGGTAAGGACATCGTCACAACCTTTTTTTTTTTTTTTGGAGTATGTGTTTAATTTCCTAGTGGAAGATGAAGAAAGATAACCTTTTCTCCTCCACAAACCGTGTTTTCCAGGAGCACTTTTACTGAATCTGTACCATATCATTACAATTACTGAATGAAAAGTACCTTAAGAGAAAATAAAAATCAAGGACATGAATGGTAAAACTCTGTTTTCTGAAGGTGGAAAGGGAAAGATTTTTGTGAACAATGGAAGAGATAATGTCCTAAATTAAACAAACAAACAAAATTGCTAAACTACTTTTGTGTTCTTGGTATGAAGAATGGAAAAGCATTTTTGGGGTTCTTCTAATGAAAGCTAGGGAAATAATTAGGTGAAAAATTATGTGAAGATTTAGTTCTAAATCTAACAGTTCTTGGGGTCCAATTATAGAGAAAAATACTGATGACATTAAAAGCAGATTCACAACCATAGTATTATTTGGCCCATAAACTGAGTGACAGTTAACTGAGTTAACTTATTACCATTCACATTTATGTGCAAATATGCTCCTTATGTAGTTTAGAGTGTTAGTGACACTGCTTGGTTGTTTCCTTCCTTGTTTTTAAGTGTGGGTGCTTTTGCACTTTTCTTAGATTTGTAGTTTTGTGTTGTTGTTGGGGTTTTTTTTAACATTTTCCTACAATTTTAGGCTGTTACCTAAACTGGTCCACAGTAGCAAAATAGAAAACTTTCACCTTACAAAGCTACCATGGCCAAGATGGAATATAGTGTAAACTGAAAGAAACGAACAAACAAACAAAAAGCAGAAGCAAAGGCTTCTGGAGAAGGCTTCAAAATTGGCAGAGAGATCTGACTTAATGAAGTGGCTGCTGAATGTAAAAAAAAAAAAAAACAAACAAAAAAAAAAAACCCTCTAGGTAAGAACCTAATGCATAAGAGAGCTTGTGTGAACCAGTTTTGTAATCCTCTTAAACAGTACAGTATAACTCAGTATCAGGGTAAAGTACAAACTCTGTTATAAGGACCTTGGAAAGGTTTGACTTCAGGACTAGCAGTGTGATTTCATGTTAACAGATTTGGAAGCCAAAGTTAGTAACTAGGAATTACAATTAGTTTTATGAAATTATCTGAGTTAGTTAAATATAGTCAGTGACAGCAAGGAGATAATGTTTAAGTCCCAAAACTAGAATACAATAATTCTTGTGTATCCAAAACATTACCTGGTGAAAAGCAAAAATGGTAAATATTTACCATTTGTTTAATTGAATAAGGACATAAACAAATATCTGTTTCAAATGACCCATGTGTGACTTGTTACTTAAGAAATGAATAAAGAAAACCATCTAACAAAAAATAAAAAAGAGCGTCAATAAATAAATATTAATCTGTTTTTTAAAATAAGATAATTCATAAATATAATCTCCCATTTGGGTATATAACTAATCCACACTTATCAAGTCCCTTACAGCCATGTTTGATAACTATCCTGTGAAACGACTTACAGCTCTAGTTGACAAACAAGTGTTATTGTTTTCAGTGACTTTGTGACTTTCTTAGCTTGTGAAATACCTGAAAAATAGAGAATTTGGATTCTCACTACCACTTTTGAGAGGGAATCTTCAGAGCTGTGATTGGCTGCAGCTGAACAGTGTCTCTGTTTTGTTCACTGATTTCAGCTGAGTTGTTGACTTTTTAGTTATGTCTAGGGACACTATGGCAAAGTAAACATTCCCCTTTTCTCAGGAGAAGAATATTAACATTCTGCAATTCTGCTGAAGCCCTTGCCTTTTCATTTGAGCTTTTCTTTGCATGTAAAATATAAATGTATTTGAATGTACATCTGTTTTAACACTAGCGATTTCTCCTTTATTTTTACCTCTTTTCTGTTATGTTAAAACTTGGTACCTTACATCTTATTGGGCAATTTTTTTGTTAAACCACAACAGAATGAGAGACAGCAGAGAATGTTTGTGGGATTGACTCCCTCTGAGGACCAAATCTCCCATTTCTGACAGTTTCTATTTATTAATCTATGTGATATTTTTCTAGTTAGACTTACAAACAAGTCTTTCTTTGAAGCTTGAACTCAATTAACTTGAATACCAGAGTAGTTTTAACAAATGAAAAAAGGTTGTATTGCCTGTAATAACTAAATTAATTAATTTGTCTGAGTGACTATCCTTCCACACAGCTCCATAAAATTATCCAAACAACCTCCCTAAACGAAGACATAATGTTTGATTTTGTTTATTGTTTTGTTTTGATTTACTTTGTCTTCCATGTAAAATTCCTTCAGAAGAGTTTTTGGCACTTTCAGAAAAAAAAAAATCATGAAATTACAAGCAGAAAATTTTGTTCAGTTTTAGACTTTCACTTAAATTTATAAACAAGGAGAACTTGTCGAGTTCTTGAACTTGTCTTTATTCTAATATTTTTAAATACATTAGGCTTAAGTGTTCTTGTGTAAATTAAGTTACTTTGAGTGACCCAGAAAAATCACTTGCGTTGTGTCTCCTGTAAAATCAATAACACTTATGAATACCTTGAGAACATTCATAAAAACAATTACATTTTTACACGTTACATGAAAAATATGGACGGAATTGCTCCTAAGAAATTATGATGGACTACTCTATAAAAGTGCAATAAATTAGAGGTTTCCATGTTATTTAGTTCTGACATTAATATGGTTTACCTTGCTTTAATCAGTCACCTTTGAAATATTTTTAGGATCATAGCAGTGGTTTTAAGTTAGCAATGTATATTATAGTCATTTAGATACAGGGCCATATTTTTAATTTTCTTTAACAACTGTATGAAGGTACCCAACAACTTTACTACCTAGGGTTAGTATATTTAGCAAGGAATCTTATTAAAGAATAGAACTGTTCCTTTAGTAATATATGGATTTTTCCTTGCACCACTTCTACACTCAGCAAAATAATTCCCAGTTCTGAAAACTGTTAAGATTGTATAGAATAACTTTATTATGAAATAAAATTTCTCTAGCAAAGCTTCATTAATGAACCCTATAGTAGTTGAAAACAGAGTAGTAATTTTGAAAGTCTTCTTTTTGATGACCAACGTTTTTGCAACAAATTTATGTTTATTAATCTCATACTTCAGGTAGACTGCTGTCTATTTGAAGGGAGTAAAAAAAAATAATTCAAGTTAAGGCAACCCTTCTGAATAGAAATTACCCATACCTGGACATAAGAGGTAGAGCAGATTGCACTCCTTTTTTATTGCTACTCTAAAAAAGAGAGAAATCAGATTGGTGATTTTTGTTCTATTTCTGATGGGGTTTGAAGGTGAGACTTGAGTAGGTGTAAATTGACTCTGTCTGGAGAGTACCTTGGGTTGATTTATTTTTCTTTCTCCGTAATGTAGGGAGATGCCTCTTTTGCCTGCTATTTTGGCAACACACTTATCAAAACAGAGGAAAAATATGTTGCAGAAAAAGAGAAAATTAATTCTTCTTATTTTCTACTCTTTTCAGAGGTTACATCGATTTATAGGATTTAAATCTTTCCTATAGAACTTCGGGCTTTTTCCATAGGGAATTCAAAAATATGTTTTTGCTTTTTACGGTGGGTGGAACAGGAATTTGAGGAAATGTTCTAGAAACCTTTCAAGACCAGACATCTTTTGGGTTATCATTGATGCCAAGGGTCTGTATTTGATTCCTCAAGGTTACTGAAGCTGGACCTGGACTTTTTCATTAGCCTGCAGAAGAGAAGGCCTGAGGGTGAACTAGTTTGCAGCGTTTCATTATCTCATGGGTGGATTGACAAGATGCTCTCAGACTCTTCTCAGAGGTGAACAGTGAGAGGATATAATGCAGCTGTGACAGGTGGTTGCAAGAAAAACCCAAAGGTAACAAAATCCTGAAAAAAGAGCCATTAAGCACCAGAACAGACTGTTTGGAGCGTGTTGGGAAATATATATTTTTGGAGTTTTCAAAATTTGCCCTGACAAAGACAACCTAAGTTTCAGTGAGTTTAAGATAAGATTTGAGCAGAAGGATACATGAATGACTTCCAGAAATCCCTTTCAAAATTAATTATTCTTTGAATTAATGTAAAGAAATACTTAGTGAGATATACAGATTTTGCTGGAGGTTTGTTTGATTATTTGTTTCTTTTGTACAATTAATGTACTACTGTGAAATGTGTTGTCTGCATGGAGTGTTCAAATGCTAGTTGGTTTTTAACGGTCCCACAAAATCGCATGTATAGTTCTAACAATATTGGATTCACTCAGAAATGTCTGACCCCATTTATTCCTTCTTTATGAGGGCTCTGATGAATAGTTGCAGTCAGTGTTAGTAAATAAGTGCAAAAAATTTGTCATGTGGGTTGTGCTACTTCTGTTTTGACCACTGCAGACAACATGCACCAACTAGTATTCGTGTCTGTGTTCCAGCATCAGGTTGAGTAGTTTAATCTGCATTCGGATCACAAAATTAATTTTGTTCCCAGACATGTGGAAGGCATCCATCAATCACAGAATTATTTAGGTTAGAAAAGACCTCTGAGATCATCAAGTTCAACCTTTGACCGATCACCACCCTGTCAACTAGACTGGGACACTCAGTGCCATGTCCAGTCATTTCTTGAACACCTCCAGGGATGGGAACTCCACCACCGCCCAGGGCAGCCACTTCCAGTGCTTGACAACCCTTTCCATAAAGAAATTCTTCCTGATGTCCAACATGAATCTCCACTGGTTCAGCCTGAGGCTGTGTCATCTTATCCTGTCACTGATTGTCTGGGAGAAGAGCCCAACCCCAACCTGGCTACAACTTCCTTTCAGGAGTTGTAGGGGTTGATAAGGTCTCTCATCCTTTCCTCCAGGCTAAACACCCCCAGCTCTCTCAGCCGCTCCTCACAGGACTTCACCAGCTCTGTTGGCCTTCTCTGAATTTGCTCCAGCACCTCAATGTCTTTCTTGAAGTGAAGGAGCCCAGAACTAGACACAGTCATTGAAGATGTTTCCTACGTAGCTTCTTGTTCCATTGCAGACAATGTGTGAAATTTCAAACGTAAATATTTTTGTATTTGTGCCTGATGTTTATTTTCTGTGAGTATTCATATATAAAAGCTTCCAATGGCAGCAGCAACTGTGAACTCAGTATGGCAAGTACTATTTTGCAATTTATTTGATACCTTTCATATATACCTTTATCTAGTGTCTTATTTTAACTACTACTGTTTGCAAATGAAAAGAAGACCACTCCCAACCACATATAAAATATGATTAGAGAGATCTTCTCTTTATTTGTGTGGTAGTTGTCTGGTGTATGAGCATTCTGACACTTAAAGCATGGTCTGGAAGTGTGGTGTTGAGGGAGATAAAAAGGGAATTCAGCAGCAGTGAGCTATAAATTGGCTCACTTAGTGTAGTAATTATCTCACAAGTCTTGTAGCACTGGTTCATTGAAATTCCCATCTATTGCCACCATTAGCTGCAGAAAGTCTTATCCAATACAAGTACCAATTCTTTCCACCTTTTGCCAGGGTTGTATTTTGATAACTGGATTTAGTTCTAGCAACTTGTCAAAACTGAGATGATATGCAAAGAATACCTATTTTAGTGTTAATTTCTAGCTTTAGGATACCACCATAGTTTTCTGTTTTCAAAGCAGGGGAGAAACTAAATGCTCTTGTTGTGGGTCTGGTGGTTTTGGTTTGGTTTTGTTTTGCTGGAGGTTTTTTTTTTTTGAAAATGTGACCTGCTATACCAGGCAAAGAAAATATTAAATATTAGTATTTTATTTACCATGTTCCAGTTATCTGGCATCAACCTGTCAAGAGTAATCTTATTATCTCTGGGCTTTTGCCTGAACATTGTGCTTCATACTTTGCTAGTTAAGTTTGATTCAAATTTATTCTCCTGCTGTTCTCTGTCTTAACTCTGCTACTGACAGAAATCTTTGATGGCTATTTTCTAATGTCGTGTTTTCATTCATTCTCTCTTGCCTCCTTGGAAGCAGGCTGACAAGAATACATAGATCAGAAAACCTGCTAGTATAACCTCTTAGTTATCAAATCCCACAGTCTTATTCCTTTATGTACTTTCCAATTGCAGTGAAATAAAATAAAAAAAATCCTCTTATTAATTTCTTCCATTTTTGCATTGGTGTTAGAAAGGAATATGTAGCAAACTCTCTTTAAATATTTTATAAGTATGCACTTTCCAGAATCACTGGAATGAACAGTTTGTATGACACTACACAAAACAGAAAACAGAGGAAAATAGGTGCTTTAAGCAGTTTTCCTTAGGCAATCCTGATTGGTCAGAGTTGTTTAAATTTATGTCTTTTGTAATCTTTTAGATAAACTTGAATGGCATTCAATGTGCATTGTTTGTGAATTTTGTATGACATATTTTGATGGGTGTATCCTTTCCCTATGCCTTCAAAATTTGCAGGTGGGCAACCTCAGACAAATATCTTTATCAGAAAAATGGCACACAGTGCAGTCACTCATTTCCATCAGTGCTCAATGCCACACAGAGTTTACTCAAAGCTTCTCAACAGAGCACATAAAATTCAGTTTTATGTTCAGTGGATTTGGGGAAGATAAGAGGAAAAAAAGCTCAAGAGATGCAAGCTGTAATTTTGAACCTGTGGGTGGGTGTAACTTCAACTCTGAACAGGACAAGAGGGTTGTGGGCCTCAGTGGGGTACGGGGGAACTGCAGGTAGGAGAAGAAGACACCATTCTCTTCTCCAAAGTTATCACAGGTATTGAATCTTAACTTTGTTGAAGCACTGCTCTATTTTTAGTTTCTGCTGCCTTTGGGTTTGCTGTGGGATTGGACAGGGAGGGAAGGTAGAAGAAGAAAAGATGTCAGCAGCTGATCCTGGGAAGGACAGACTCCTTTCTCCAGTGGCAGTAAGGTGGCCACTATAACAGGAGTGCAAAAGCTGAGATGAACTATTCTGTTAACAAGATGGGGATTTTTTTCTGAGGTGGCTTAGGATCAGAAAGTGTTTGATTTTCCATTTAATCTTCTAAGGATTTTAATCATTTACAGACCTCAACATTTCATAATTAATTTATTTATTTTGGGGGAGGATATCCATAGAATAAAGACATTGAAATAGGAGTTTAATTAGTCTGCAAATTTCTAAATTCTATGCAGTACCTACTTCCCTTTTCCAGTATTGCAGTTACTGGGAGCTAAAATCCCAATTTTTGGGGATTTTTTGCATCCCAAACTCTTTTTGCAGTTTCTTTTTCTTAACCCTTATTCTATTATCTTAACACATTTCTACAAACTCTTTAATTTCCTATTTTGCCCATCCTCCTAACATGTGTCTTATGCTATATATCACTGGCGACAGAAACAAGCTCTGCACAGAGTAAGGTCTTGAATTTCTGGAGAAATAACTAAAGGGAAAAATATTTAACAGACATAGACATGTCAGCAGGAAAGCTTGCTCCTGTGCAAGGCAAACATTTTTGTACTTATTTGCTTTTATGTGCATGTTCCTTATTGTTCAACTCAGAACAGGACTGGTTTGGGCCTCAATCTGTGTATGAACTGTGTGAGTTACAATTTGGCTGCCTCTGCACAGAAAATCTTCAGGGAAATCTTCCAGTACTTTCATGGTCATCTGAAACAAACTCTTTTGTTTTTTCACCATCTTCTCATCAGGTGAGCAGCCCTCCCTAAAATATACTGGAGTAATTAGTCTTTTTTTTCTTCTCTTTTTATTTTTGTTTCCATTTTTAAATCAGTATTAGCAATCAGAGCATTTACTTTGTCATTAAGCAGGTTATATTTTATTTTGTTTTTTGCAAGACCTCTTCAGGCTCTTCTCTGAGTGATTTACTGTCCAGCTGAGACAGTATTGAGGTTATGAGCCCAAACACCATGAGCAGTGAGAATAGAACTGATGTGCTTATTTTAAATTTATGAATGCATTATTCTTCTTTCTTCATTGAAAGAATTTCTTCACAAAAAGGGTTGCTGAGCAGTGGAAGGGGCTGCTCAGGTACCTGGGGGAGTCACCAACCCTGGAGGTGCACAGAAAATGACTGGACGTGGCACTCAGTGTTCTGGTTTAACTGGCAGGGTGGAGATCAATCAAAGGTTGGACCCAATGACCTTTTCCAACCTAAATGATTCTGTGATTCTGTGATTAATTGAGTTTCATTAGGTGAATGCCAGTGTGTATGTTTGCATAAGAAATAAATTGTTATTTATGCATAACAATTTTGAATTCCTCATTCAAAATAATTGTAAAGAAAAAGAAACAAGGTGGAACCTTTTATTACTTCACAGCAGAAGGTAAGTTGTACATGTGCACATGCAATTATATCTTCAAAGGTTGCTGCTTCATAACCTTGTCAACAGACTGGGGGCTAATTAATTCTTAAGGAATAGTTCTCTGATCACAGTTGAAGGTGATCTGTCTTTTCTTGTACCTCAGTCTGACTTGTGGTATTATGAAACACTGCATTTGTTTCTTAATAATCATGTTATACTGTATTCAGTCATACGATACTATCTTGAAGAGATTGATACAATGATTTATTTCATGTCATATCTTGATGTGTCAGTCAAGGAAGTAGAGCAAATACAGATGGCTCTTATTTGTAAAAATGGCTTGTATACGTGGAGTTTTAAGAAAAAAATAATCATGAAAAGCACAGAGCATGAGAAAAACTACTTTTATTCTACACTATAATGGTTAGAACTATCTGTTAGACTGACAGATCTTTGGTAAGACATGGCAAAATTGTTTTAAAAAGGTGTCATAGGGGAATGGGATATGTATGACAAAAAAAGAAACCTTGACATAGCAAGAGTTACTAGGGATCCATTTTGAGCAATGCACAACAGAAATTTTCTTTGTAGTAATGTTTGAGGCCCTAATGGAGTCTAAAATCTTAAAATGTAAGAAATAAATGTAGCTAGTGGTGGGGAACATTCAAACCAAACCTGCCTTTTTGTAAATGAATATATATAAAAAGTAGATAAAGTGTAAGGGTTGAAAGGGACCTTAAAGGTCATCTCGCTCCAATCCCCCTACCATGGGCAGAGACACCTTTCACTAGACCAGGTTGCTTAAAGCCCCATCCAACCTGGCCTTGAACATTTCCAAGGATGGTCAGATAGGTTTGTGTACAGTGTTTGATGGTGTCCATGACCTCCAGCTCCATCAAGAGATCTTGAAGTCTGAAGAAGCGTTAACTACTTAATGTAAAATTGTATTTTATACAAGAATGGTTGAAAGACAGTAAAGCTACCATTAGGTACTAGTTTTAATGACATGTCCTAGATTTTTGGAGAACATCTGTAGCTTCTAAATTTTCTTCATCTACTACAGTCAGAGATTATTAAAAAGATAAACATATTTTTTAATTTAGAGATCACTCACTTTTTATGATTGATTGACTCTTCCTGTAGCAGGTACAGAGTTAGATGTACATTTACCCTATACTAAGATACCCTTTTTGGGATGACCAATGCATGGTGGGTTTTTTAGTGTCTTAAAGTCAAGATACTTTCAAAAAAGATAGTGGTCAGTAGATGATAATGAGAACAAAAGCCTAACAAAGTAAAAAAAACTAAGTTAAACTAACATAAAATTAAATAAATAAGTGAAAATATTGTCCATACTCAATTCTTCAGAAAACAATAGAAGGTGAACAGCAATGTAGAAAGCTCTCTGTGTATCTTTCTTTGCCCCTGCCTCTCTCCTTCTATTCCCTGCTCCAAAAAAGAGAGCTTTTCCTCTGTTAACTGTTGAAGAACAAAAACATTTGTATTTGAAAGCATCAATGTTATTGTATCTGTTCACTTATTCGTAAACTTTAGAACTTTCATATCAGTTTTCTCTAGTGAGATCATCTGCAGTTAGAATTTACATTTTCTAGAGGATCTGAGTTTTAAGTATGTTTTTACCAGTGAAATATTTGCTGTCTTTATATGTACTCGTCCCCAACCTTATGGAAATATTGTTCAATTTTCCTTGAACATGTTTCCAAATTAAATTAATCTAGAAAATGCAAGCCCAGCACGTGAAAATGTGTCTTGGATGAACTGTCCTTGTACCTACAAGTCACATGGACTTCACTTCTCCCTTGGAAAGGACCTATGGTCATATTTCTAGCAACTGCTAATTTTCTAACGGTTAACTCTGAATGTCTCTGGTTTCTTACACTATTCCATGCAAGACCAAATTTCAAGAGGTAGATAGTAGAATAGATTTCTTATTAAGTGGTTCTGTACACATTTAGTTGTTTGGTTTTTTTTTTAAGATACGATGGTTTAACAAATGCTGAATATTAGGCTAAAATTAATTTGGATTCTTATAAAATATAGGTGTGACCTATTCCATGAAAATGAATTTATTAATCATGTATGTTGAAAAACTCTGAAAACTCAGAATAAAACTTTTGTTGATTTGTTAATCTTATTTTAACATCAGAATGAGGATATTAAAAATGAAGTAACTACAAAAATTGACATAAAAGCCTTACTATTTTATTCTGGTTTTCTTATAATGTTTTTACAGAATAAGCATATAAATCTTAATAACTTTTTTACCACCTACTGTGCTACATCAAGTTTGTAATAACAAAACCTAAAAGTTATTATCTTCATGTGATTTAATGTTTCCCTTTGTCTACTTGGTATGGGTTTGATAATGGAGTTTATGAACTTCACTGTCTCTTGAGATTCCTACTAGGATAAGTCTTACTGCCAGCTAACTAAATCTTATATTCTGCCCTACAAGCTGTTATGGGATCTAATATATTTTTTTAAGAAAGATCCCAAAAAACCTTGTTTTTTAATTCTATTAACACTGAGTCATACTTTCCTGGCTTTTACCTCAACAGATGCAATATTTCAAACTACCTCAGTTAACCGTTTTTGACTTTGTGCTCAAATAAGAATCTGTCACAGAAACAAATAACAACTAATAACCATGAATTTTAGACCTGGTTTGGTTTGGGTTGACTTGTATTGGGTTGTTTTATTTTTAATTTTCCTGTAGTATATTCAACTTCATTTCAGTTGAATTCTGTCACCTTTTGGTGACAGAAAAGCCCATGTCATGTGTGGAAAGCTGATGTTCTATAGCTTGTGGACAATTCCTGTACTTCCTATGTCACTTTTCCTTGAAATACCTTTTACCAACTAATCCATTTGAAGTTTTGGCAATTTGGAACTACAAGAGGAAACCTAGATGACCTCCACTACCTCTCTAAAGTAGAAAACTCTACTTAAGGGACAGTCATATATATGTGACCATAACTACATATGATATATAGGCTTATATCTTACCTCTGACCATTTATAACTCCATCATAACTAGATTGTGATTGTAAAACATGATTGTTTAGTCCTTTTTGTTTTTTAAATTTTAATTGAAGAAAAAATCCTCTCTACCATAAGTAATCTATTTGTATATAAATTTTACATTACATTCTTTGCAAATTTAAAACGTGCACTTTCAAAGTAAAAGATTTCTGTCACCTGTTAAAATTTTGTATACTATTTGAAATACAAACACAAAATACATTATTTCTTGAAAAAATATCTACTTCCTCCCTCACCCCCCCTTCAATCTTACCTTCCATTTAACACTTAAGCATAGAAACCCATCATGATTTTTATGTAATATAAATTCAGGTCAAGAAAATAGGTAATTGTGTGTTATTTCTGAATTCTTACAATCTTTTTTTTAAGAAACCTATGCAATGAGTGGAATAAAGAGGCAACAAGTAGGTGAAGATACACAAGAATTGCCTGTAGGCTTTCAATATGTTTTCTGGATGATATTCTTACATTTTTAATGTGATCTGACTAAAATACTAGTGAGCTTGTCTCCTGTGTTGTGTTAAATTTAGCCTGAAACCTTTCTGCTAAGATCTTGAAGCCATATGGTCTTGTTAGTATTTAAATAAAAGACTTCCCAAGAAAAACTCAGATGTGACAGCGTAAGGCTGTTTCAACTTCCTTCCCTTCTGTTCATCTCAAATTAATCCTTGTTTTGAGCAAAGGTACTGGCAGTACTTCTTTCAATAATATTATAAGGAAGTTTAAAATCATTTGAGACCTAGAAATGCAGTAGTTTGTAATCTTAATGTTATTTTTTTCTCTCTTGAAATGTGACTAATTTTAATAGAACAGTGGTGTTTTCTTGTTTTGGTGAATTTTTGTTTGTTTACTAAAGACCTTAAATCCATATTGAGGATTTCTATGTATAGGTGTCAAGGAAGTGTTTAACTTTTCTGAGATAGTCAATGTTCTTTGGTAAAATGTTTGTCTGAACATCAAGTACAGGAGACAATAGACAGAGGAAAAACTTGTATGAATTATTTAGAAATTTTTGTAATAATTGTTTGTATAACTAGGTAAAATATGTTTACAATTTACAGCTCATCTTTTTAAAAGATTAATAATTTCCTATTAATATTTAAAAGATAGAAGCTGGCCTCAAAAAAATCCTGATTCTCAACAAATTCTATATTTTGTACCATAGGTTTTGTTACTTGTCAAAACACTGTGATAAAATGAACAAACAGTATCAAAAAGACCATAAATTATTGGGGAGGGAGCACGGAAAGGGAGGCAGTTGTGCCTCCTTCATAGATGTAAAATTTGTATCCATTTCAATCTTCTTTTGTTGATGTTTACTAATGAAAGACTGTTTTGGATGACACTTGGCTTTGAGGATTTGAGATTTGGCTTCAGCTGTGGCACTTTTTGACCTGAACATCACTGGTGATACCAAAAATAAACTGGATTCCCATTCAGAGTAAAACTCCCAAGTGTCCTGTAAGTTTAGTTCTCCTTTGAAATGTAACAGAGGATTTTCCTTTTTCATTATCTACACAGGTATTAAAGGAACTGGGTTCATTTTTTTGTTTTTAAGACTGGCAATAAAATTATCTCTTAGTGGGAAAATTGTACTTAGAAATTATCAAAGAAATATTAGTATTATGTAAAGATTTAATATTTTGCATTTTAGAAAACATTAGTTATTTCAATCAAATACTAAAGATTTCAGGGCATACAAAGAAAGCTGAAGGAGGTTTTTTGAGCCTCCAGTTTAAAGATTTTAGATTCCTGTATGCTGATGTTATTAAATACCTTAATCTTGTCTTAAAATAGAAATGTGTTTTTCAATCACATTGTAATTAGACTAACTGAGACTACTTTTTTTTTCTCTGGCAATTTGCAATGAAAATAAAAGATATTAACTGTGATCTCTAAGATTTATACTGAATATTTGCACACTGTGCAACAAATTGAAAAATCACTAGACTTCTAACAGATCCATTTAAATGAGTAAGTGAGTCAGCTTCTGAACTAGGTAAGATTAATCCATTTTTCCCTAAAGTCAAACTTTCAATTGATCTTTCTCACTTCTATTGCCTATAGGAGGTCAGATTCTTCTACACTATATGCATGAACAGAAGACAACAAATGAATTAAAGCATTCTATGAGTTTGCTTTTATCCCCTATTACAGATACTATTTCCTATCTCTTTACTAGTAGCCACAGTTATTTGATTTATTGAATGTATTTTTAAAACAACTTGAAAGGGAAGAGGGTAGTGTCTATACGATTCCTTGGAAGGGCTAAAGGATGGAAAAAACTGGCAGTAGCTGGAAGCAGTACAACACAGGGAACAGAGGAAATAAATGACAGAGGTAGGAACTGTGTTCTGGGCTACAAAGATGGTGAAGGGCCTAAGACAGGCTGTATGAGAAACAGCTGAGGGGACTTGCTCTGTTCAGCCTGGAGGAGACTGAGGGAAGACCTCATTGCAGTTACAGCTTCCTTGGGAGGGAAGAGGAGGGGCAGGCATTGATCTCTCCTCTGGGGTGACCAGTGACCCGAGGGAATGGCCTGAAGTTGTGACAGAGGAGGTTTAGGTTGGATATTAGAAAAAGAATCTTCACCCAGAGGATAATTGGGTGCTGTAACAAGCTCACCAGGGAAATGGTCACAGCTCCAAGCCTGACAGAATTCAAGAAGTGTTTGGATGACACTCTCAGGAACATAGTGTGACTCTTGGGGATGGTCGTGTGCCCGGCTAAGGATTGAACTCGACGATCCTCATGGCTCCCTTCCAAGTCAGGATATTCTATTCTATTCTATTCTATTCTATTCTATTCTATTCTATTCTATTCTACCAAGTATTCTAGGTTGACCCTGGCCAGCTGCCAGCTGCTCTCTTACTTTCCATGCTTAGCAGAACGAGAGGGGAGATTAAGATGGAAAAAAGCTTGTGGGCAGAGATAAAGAGGTAGGTCACTTACCAGTTCTCATCATGGGCAAAGCAGACTCAACTTGGGGAAGATTAATTTAATTTACTGCCAATTAAAACAGATAGTAAGAAACAAAGACAAAACATAAAAGAACTTGCCATATACTCCCTCCTTTCCCCATATCAAATTTCAGGCCCTCATTCCAAATCTTCTATCTCCTTCAGCAGTGGAAGAGGATGGGGAATGAGTAGGTTGCGATAAGGTCACAGAAGATTTTCTCTGCCATTCCTTCCTCTTCACACTTTTCTCCTGCTCTGAGTCCCTCAGAAAATATCCATCTGCACCAGTGCAGTGTCCTCTATGGCCTGCAGTGTAGATACCTGCTTCAGTATTGATCTCTTCATGGATTGCAAAGCAATATCTGCTCCTCGTTGGTCTCTTCAGGACCTACTCTGGCACTTTCATCACATCTTCCCCTTCCTTTTCTGTCACCTAATTTTATTTCTTTTTTTACAATCAGCAAATAATTTCATTAGTTTCTTTCCTGATAAGTTAGGAGAAGCAGACATACCATGAAATTTATCTTTCCATATCAGGAGTTCCATTCTGGAATTTTCCTCAGAGATACAACTGTATGGAAGTTTAAAATGCATAAAATCTTAAAAATACATAATGTTAGAATCAAGAGAAAAATAATTTACAATTTCTTTAGAGTAGTCATTTATTTAGTGATTCGGACATTTTTGGCACCACTGTGGCTATCTGAACACATCTCCATAAATTATTTTGCTGACAGAGCTCTGGCAAGTGAAAAAGTGAAGCCCTGTCTATCAAATATGACATTTCATATGATTACTCTTTTAAATGCCATCTTTCCATAAAAAGCATTTCCCAGTTTCTATTTGTACTGTGTCTACATTGTTTGTGAAAGGCATCCTCTGATCTTGTCTAATGTTTGCAGGGGTGATTGGCAGGGAGGCCAAGATATGCCCCCAGTGGTCACTGACCTCTGAGTGACTGATAAGGATTGGCAAGTCAGCACACTGCCAGCAGAGCGTTGTCTTGGAAGAAATGTAAAGACAAAGTGGGCAAGTTATGAAGTATCCTTTGAAATTTATCATCTTTCTTCTCTTTGGAACACAAGCGTCAACTTAGTTGCAGTGTTTTGGTTTTTTTAGGGTATCGTCTTCTGCCCTGGCTTGGCCCCTCTGGGGGAAACGTGTTGGGTACTGTCTCACCAGTTGTCTATCCACCCTTCACAGTTGCAGCCTGAGAAATGCAGTGCGCATTCCTGAAGCTTCCACAATTTTCTGTGACTACTCTTTCTAGCCTTTCTCAAAATGACCATGTAAGTAAGAAGTCTAACCCAGTATTTCATTCAGTCATGTGCATGAGGTTCATTTTCTATTACGTTAGCATTTTCTCAGTTCTGAGGAGCATATGCAACGAGATTTGTCAAATGCTACTATCTGTTATCTTCTCACCAAACATTATTAAAACCAAACCAAAACAAACCAAAAACAACCCTTAAAAGGATGAGTAATTAGCTGTATCCCAGTTACTATTAACTCAACTCCTACCTCTGATATTTAAATTGTCTTAGAACTAGTTTGTGTATCTAAAAAAGGTATATAATTCTGGTGTGTCTACCTCATTGCATTTCCATGTAGGATCCAACCTGGTCTTCACTAAAAGATGACTATTCTTACTGACTTTGATAAGAGGACTATTTGACTTGCTTATCCTGCTGCAATTCCTCTGCCATGCTGTTGGTGTAATACCTGACATTAGAATGGGAAAAAGGTTTGGTTACATGTGCCTAAGGTGATTCAGATCTATGGGGATTCAATCATTCACTGAACTGCTAAAATAACATTCCTAATAATGGGGGAAACTAGTAGGAAGTAATAGGATTTTAAAAATATCTGGTCACAGTGACACTTTGTTCAAATGATAGTTTTGTGTATTACATGGGAAAAGGATAAAGCAATTTATGTTCTTATGATAAGCAATCATATTCTTTATAACAAACAAACAAAAACCAACCAACCAACCAAAGTTTTTCAACCTTAATCATAAGGGCTATTTTATCTTTTTTTTTTTTTTAATAAATTTAGTAAATGTGTTATTATAGTGATATTGAAGGGTAAGGGAATTTTCTACTTGTAGTAGAAAATGAGACAAGATTCTCATTCTAAACAGAAACAAACCATAATTTTCTGGGGAAAAAAACATGTACTATCTGTCAAACATTCAAAATAAATGTGCAGAGCTTCCAATTCTGTAGTGCTGTGTGGCAAATACTTTCAGAATATTAGCTTCCAACTTCCCACAGTCTGATTCGTTGCCTTAATTTTAGCTTTAAACTCAACGCTGAAAATGTTCAGATTCTTTTCTCACGGGAGATTTCAAAAGTATTAATTAAAATATAATAAAATAAAGTGAGCGGTTGAATGGTTTTCTGAACCAGTTTCAATTTTACTACAGAGAGGAGCCTGGCAGGGTGCACACGGTGCATTCCAGGGGAGCAGCAGGGATGCAGGAGAGCTGTGCAGACAGGGCTAATCCATTTAGCTCCAGGAAGCTGTACATCAGAAGTTATGTCACTGAAGAAATTTGCCAAAATGCTGATGGTTTCTTCTGAGAGAAGGGAGTCAAAATCACTTCAAAAACTTTTCACAAGAAATTTAGCACTGTGGGATTTAAGCCCAGGAGACCCCATTCTGTGCTATGATATCTAGACCCCTGTGGTAGGGGAGTCCCACATCTGGTACCTCTTATGCTCAAAATGTCTTTACCTCTGGTTCAAGATCCAAAAGGATCCCTTGTGCTGCATAATGCAGAACATGTAATTGGATAGATGCTCTTTCTAACTACGACCAAATGACCAGAAAAAATAAGTTTAAGGAATTTTCCAAATCACTAAAGATTTAGAACTGCTCATTCAGCACAGCTGCAAGTCTTGGTCTCACATAAAATGGTGGGAATTGCAGATATTTAACATCAAGGCCATGAGGGTACCATCAAATCCAGGTCATTGCATTAAAAAGTTCTACTTAAGACACCTCTGCCCAGTTGCCCCTGCCCAGGAGTCCTCTTTCAGTTTTGGCCCCATCAGCAGCCCTGTTCTTGCTGTTCCCTGGCAGTTGACTTTGGAAAAGTGTCAGCTTTCTTCTCTGGAATCATGATTATAGGATTTCCAAATCTCTCATGAGTTTTGCTTCTCAAAGAGATTAGGTACCCCATGGTTTATATTCTCATATTTCTATGAACAGCAGGAAAATTATACATTATTTAACCCAAGCAAGGGTCTGGTCTGCTATTGTGGACCTCATTCAAGCAACTACTTTTTTTTCACAAGTTATAGTAAGAAAGGGTTATATTTCTCAGATCAGAAGTTTGAAATACCTTAGATAACTGGTTCAAACATAACATAGGGAAAGCTATACAACATGATACTGCATGAATGTAAGGATCAAGCTTACTCATTTCCCTGTTTTGGGTAGGCACTATAAATGCTTAGGAAAATAAATCAATATTGACTGGTTTTTTAATCAATATTATCTTTGTAAATTATTCAAGTTTCTTACAAGACTCAGGATCAAAATTCTATCAACAACTATCTCACCAAAATCAAGATAAAAATAGTAGAACTTAATATTTTCTGGTTTTAATAGAAAGAGGATAGAAAAGGACAAAGATGATCAAAAGAGTTCAAGGAAACTTATAGAACAATCCTCAACAAATTTCTCTTGTTCTTTTTTAAACATATTTATGCTTCTAGTTTTCACATCCTGTTATAAGAAGTTTGACAGTTTACCTTTGTGGTGCCTGGCAAAAAGTGTTCTTGCTGGTAGTTTTGATTTATTGCCTCACCGTTTAACTGGGCGTCCCCCGCTCCTTGTGTCGGGAGCCAGTTCATTAGAAACAATTCCTCACAGTTCTTCATGGCATTTCTCATTCTCTCTGAAGACAAAATATTTTGGATCTGTACTGAATTTCTTTCTGTGTGTGTTGTTTGGTTTCTTTCTTTGAGGCCTTACTCTGTTTTCAGTTCCTTCTGTCTTACTAAGCTTTAAACCATTGTTCTGAGTACTGTCCCTAAACTGTTTTTTTAAAAGAACATGGTAAAATATGAATTTTCTCTGAGAAGTCCAAATGTCTACCTTTTTTCCCAATTGGTTCAAATTTTGCTATTTTTCCCTCCAGACTGTGTTGTACCTGTCTCCATTATTGCCTGGGAAATCTCACTAATGGTATACATTAAAGTATTCACTTAACTTGAAGAATATTACAAGAGTATGTGATACATTGAGGTGAATTCTTTTATCCTATGTGCTTAAATTTTCTCCTTTTATATTTTATTCCCTGATGTTAGTGCAGCAGTCTGGTGATTTCTCCCTCTAGCTATTAAAACACTTGAGATTTTTGTTATAGTTCTGGTATATTTTAGAGAAATCTGAAGAAAAATAAGACATCCTTCAGTAAGTCTGTCTCTTTTCAAATAATAAAGAGGTGCTAAAAACATTCTGTATGTATATAGAGGTATTTAAGGTACCAAACCGCATGTTTGATAAGTTTTTATTGTTGTGTTCTGTTTTCTTTTCTTTTTGAAGATACTGAGTTTCACCTCAACTCAGAAATAGATTCTGAACACAAAAATAACATTTTTCATTTGGGCAGCAAGGTGCTTAAATAAGCTCAACCAGCCAGAGGATAATGTTAGAACTTCTTTTCAATATCTTTGATTTGTTGCATAGAAATCTTACTGTAATCGGAGCCACTCATTTTTCTGAGATTGCTTTTTAAAATCCTTAGCAAATAAATATTATTATATTCCAGTTACTTTTTCAACTGTATCATTAACAGCATGTATTCTTCTAAAATAAGTTTATTTTAATTCATATAATTTAATAGTTAATTCTGTTTTCTTCCAAATACTTCTTTTAGTTTCGTTTAGAAGCTTAGATTGACTTCAGATACATTAAACCTTCTAACATTCTGGAGTAGTAGAGACAGTAGAGACCAACTTAAAATATATTCGGCACTTTGCCTCGATTTTCTTCTAACAGTTTCAAAAGGAAATATATAACCTCGAAAAGTTATCCATGTGCTGAATTGCTTTAGGAGATTCTCTTTTATCACTTAAAGTACTCAGTGAGTTTTACTTCATGCTGCAGTTAACGACTATAGCACAGAATTCTGAGTCATCTTTGAAGATAATTTCTCATTTCCTGTCTCATGAAAAGAGGAATGACTGTTTCTTTGACCCTTACTTAGTATGTTTAAAGTGTGAACATAATACAGTTTGGAGGGGGTGTTTTGGTTTTTTTAAGTGGATGAGTAACAATGTCAGTAGGGATTTTCAAAATAGCAGGTGCTTTCATAATATCCAATTTATTCCCGTAAACTGAGTGTAAATTAGCATAATGGAAATATCCCCATTTGGGGATAGCAGTGTGGAAGAAACCTCACTTCTAACAATGGCATGGCTTTTTCTTTCTTATCCTACCTATTTAACTTGACAGTATTGATAGATACCTTTAACATCTTTGATGGTTTAGGATAATTAACAGATGATTCTCCTTTTAGTGAACAGAAATTAATTATTCACTCTTTCATCTTGACCCTGGTTTTGCACTTCTCCTTCCCTTCCTTGCCCCTTCCCATCTTCTTGTCATCAGAAAAAAAGGTCCTTTGGCAGTAAAGTACATAATGACTATTTGCTACCTCTCCAATAGAAATTACTTGTCTGAAACAAGTCTTTCCCAGACAGTGGCATCCTTAACTGACCCTTTGTCCTGGTTTCAGCTGGGATAGAGTTAATTTCTTACTTGCCAGTTGATCTTAAACCACCACAGCCTTATATTACTATTTACTGTTACTACTTGCTTCTACCTGGCTTGCTGCAGCTATTTGTATGTCCCCAAAAGTTTTTCTTTGGTTTCTTATAGTTGTGAATGAAAACAACCTATGTGTGAATTAAGAAAAGTGCAGCAGGAGGAAATCAATTCAGGCCTTTCTGATTATTGAAATAAAATCAGGGAGGCTGTGCTGAGTTTGGCTGAGGTAGAGTTAATTTTCTTTGTAGGAGCTAAATGGGCTATGCTTTGGGTTTGTGCTGAAAAAGATATTGATAACACAGGGATGTTTTTGTTACTGCTAAGCAGTTTTTGTACAACAGGTCTTTTCTGCCTCTCATACCACCCTATCAGAGAGTGGGCTGGGGGTGCACAAGGATTTGGGAGGAGACACAGCTGGGACAGCTGGTCCTAGCTGACCAAGGGGACATTCCAAAGCATATGATGTCATGCTCAGCAAAAAAATTAGGGGGAAGGGGATTGGCTGGGCATTGTTTGGTTCGTGGTGAGCAATTGTTTTCATCTGCATCACTTACCCGGTTTTGTGTTTCTTTCCTCTCTCTTTTTGCTATTTTCCTTTTCATTGCAATTTATTGTTACTGTTCTTATTATTATTACCATCACCAATGACGTGGATAAAGGGACAGAGTGTACACAAGTGGGAGGAGCAGCTGATGCAGCAGAAGATTGTGCTGCCGTTCAGCCAGACCTGGGTAGGCTGGAGATATGGCCAGGCAGGAATCTCATGGAGCGCAAAAAAGGCAAGCATGGGGTCCTGCATGTGAGGAGGAATAACCCCATGTAACAGTACAGGTTGGGAGCTGACCCGCTGGAAAACAGCTCTTGGGGATCCAGGTGGACAACAAGCTGAACCTGAGCCAGCAGTGTGCCCATATAGCCAAGAAGGCCAAGTGGGATCCTGGGGTGCATTAGGAGGAGTGTGACCATCAGGTCAAGGGAAGTTATCCTCCCACTCTGCTCTGTTCCAGTCAGTTTTTATCTGGAGTGCTGTGTCCAGATTCAGCCCCTCAGTTCAAGAAAAAGAACTACTGTAGAGGAACCAGTGGAGGGCTATGAAGGTGATTAGGGGACTGGAGCATCTCTCTCATGAGGAAAGGCTGGGGGAGCTGGGCCTGCTTGGTTTGGAGAAGAGATGACTGAGAGATGATCTTATCAATGCATACAATTATTACCAATGCCTTCAAATATTATCAATTCCTACAAATGTCTTAAGGGTAAGTGTCAAGAGTATGAGGCCAGGCCCTTTTCGGTGGTACCCAGGGACAGGACAAGGGACAACAGGTACAAACTGGAACACAAGAAATTCCCTACAAATATAAGGAAGAACTTCTTTACTTTGAGCATAACAGAACACTGAAACAGGATGCCCAAATGTGTCGTGGAGTCTTTTTCTCTGGAGATATTCCAAATCCAACTGGGCACAATCCTGTGCAACTTGTTCTAGGTGAACCTGCTTTAGCAGGGAGGTTGGACTAGCTGATCTCCAGAGGTCTCTTCCAACCCCAACCATTCTATAGTTTTGTGATTATGTATATATATATATATATATTTAATTTCAATTTAAACTCTTCTTGTTTCAAGTCATGAGTTTTTCCACTTTTACCCTTCCAGTTCTCTTTCTCTCACTTGCTAAGAGGAGGAGTGAGCTAGTGGCTGTGTGGTTCCTAGCTTCTGGCTGGGACTAAACCACAAGAGAAGCCACAGATCATGAACAAACTTTTCCTTGGAAAGGGAAGATTTAGTTGCAAGAGTGGAAAAAGTCATTGTGTGTAGAAGATGAGAATGCAAGTGATAGATGAGGTGATAAAGCAGGGCAAAAGAGAGATTAAAAGGTTTCGTTTTCTCCAATAGATAGTAAATTCTTAAAATATCTCTGTTTCTTGCCAAAACTCCCTAACAAACTCCTAGCAGTCTTTCTCAGTTGGCAGCATTAATTCTTCTTATCAATGAGTTTAAAATATTATAAATAAAAAAGGAAATAAAGGAGAAGTTTAAGAAAAAAGATCCTTCCTGCCAAAAATTGCCTGTAGTATGTCTTCATAATTTAATAATTATTTCTACTCTTTATTACTTGCTTTCACATTCACAAAAAATGCAGCTATTTTAAGAGTTATTAGTTACTCTTGATATAAGGACACAACATATTTCCAGTATTTTTTTTCTCATTTTGATCACCAAAAGTTGGCATTTGCAGCTGCTCTGACATTTCCCCAGAGCATTCTGAAGAAAAACCTAACAAAACCATGCTCAGGAACAGACTGCCACAGGGGCAAAGCCCTGGTGTCAATTCTCTACTAATTAGGTACATGTACACTGGAGGTTACATTTAGACTATCCATTTGCATCAGTATCTCAGATTTAATGGTATAGGCACTATGTCTCATAGCTACTTGGAAGGCAATTATTTTGACAATTATTAGGAGAAGTTATAAATAATTCAGGGCATAATAATGCAAAATAAAACCATTAAGACAAAAGCCCTAGGGCAAAAGCCTGGTTCTCCTAAAGACACGAACAAAATACTTCTCCCAGAGACCAAGATTCCTACCATGTGACTGTGTGCAAGAGGAACGACCAAAACAGTTCACAGAATTTGTAAGATTATGATCCTAACACTGAAAATCCTGTGCTTAACAGGCTACCTAATGTAAATAAGGGAACTGTGATTCCACCAACAGAAAATAACAGAAATATTTTCTTGAAAAATGTCAGGTAAAATTGACAATGTTCCCATGCCAAGACTTGGCAAAGATGGGAGGAAGGGCTGAAGGAGGCCTGAGCTGACCTCAACACACAGATACTCAGTGTGCTGGAAGCAGGATAGTCCAGACTCCTCAGTCTGTTTTGTGACATGTAGCAGATAGTGACAGCTTCCTGGATATGTGTGGAGAGACCATTTAAATATTTTTTCAACTAGCTTTAGGCTGTTGATTTTTAAATCCTCAAACAAAGATAATGAAGCTCAGGAGGAAAAACAGCTCCTGCAAAGCAACCCCCTGCATATGTTATTGTTCTCTCTCAAAGCATCTTATGTGGTGATTGAGTCAAGCTCTGTTTAGTTCATAATTTGAAAGGATTCAGTGTAGAACAGTATAGCTGTGCAGAGCACACCGAACTATTCTAGATGGAATCTGTTTTCCTAATAATATTGAGCATACTTGTTTACATGTTTTAGGAATTTGTATTTGGTACAATAAGGTTGAATATTACACTCAAAAGACACTTTAATTGTTTGAAAAATAGTCTGATTAATGTAATAGCCAAGGCTTAATGATATGTATAAGATGCACAGTTGTTTCCATGATGCTGGCAAAATCTTTGGAGCCAAAATATTATCATATGTTTTTCTTTCCTTTCCTATTTTTTTTTGAATAAGCTTGTGCTATTAAAATCCATCTGTGTCTCTTGGATCTGATCCAAAGCCTGTCCATGCTCCATTGCCAGTACCTATACAGTCTATCATAGGATAAAATAAGTGGACACATACAGATACTGACAAATATGTGGCATTTTCCCATTAAAATTATATATTAGAGAGATTATTCATCAAACCCTGGCAAGGCATGGTTTCTAAAAAAATGAAACCAACCCACTAAAACACTTTATGCTGCTTTAACGTATGAAAAAATCAGTGTGGCACTTCCTAGAGAGATATTAAAAAGGTTGATTTAGTATTGTCAAAAAGAGATGAGGAGTTGTGAAGAAATCCTGATTAAGAATGATTAATTAAGAGTATTTATTTTTACATCTAGAATGTAGTTGCTGATTGGATTATTTGGCTTTCTTAGCTGCAATACCATCATCAATTCTGCGTGCTGAATGTTGAATATTAGATAAATCATTTGCTCCTCTCTACCAAAAACAAGAGAAAATTAATATTTTTAAATTACATGTCACCAACTGTAAAAGAGGTGTGTATCTTTGCTCGTAACTGCTACTACTAAACATTTCATATCTGTTTTTTTTTTTTTTTCTTTTTGGTGTATCTCCAGGCACAAGAAGGACAAGAAGGTGTCTGAGTGCAGCTAGATGGATTTCTCAAAAACAAATTGTGCCTGGGCAATCCAGTTGCCTATTTTAATGAGATGACTAGTTTTGTGGACAGGGGTAGAGCAGTGGATGTTCTATGTCTTGGCTTCAACAAGAACACCAACAAGGTCTCCCACAATATTCTTACAGCCGAATTGGAGATACCTGTTAAGTGGACAGTGAGGTGGGTGCAAAAGTGACTGGACCATGGGGTTTAGAGGGTTAGGTCACAGGCACAAAATCCAGCTTTTGACAAGTGGTGTCCCTCAGATATTAATATAGGAGACAGTAGCTTAATGTCTTTATAAATTACATAGATGATGGGACAGAGTGCCCACTGAGCAAATCTGTGAACTGTGCCAAACAGAGGGGGAGGACTTCTGCTCAGAGGGTGTTTGAGAGGCTGAAGAAATGGGCTGAGGAAAACCCCATGAACCTGAAAAAAGCAAAGGTGAAGTCTTGCAGATTGGATAGTCTAAGATCATATAACGGTCGGATCAGGGTACCAACACAGCACTGTATCAATTTTTGGGTTTCTCTTTATAAGATAGACAAGGACATATTGGAAAAAGTCATTTGGAGGACCACTAATATTGTCAGAGGGATGGAGAACACAGTGTATGTGAAGAGTTGAGTTTGACCGCTCTTAATTGAAGAGGAAAGATCAGCAGGACCTAGTTGTGCCTACTGGGAAGACAGAAGGTTAATTCAGCCTTTTACTAGATGTGTCAATTAAATAAATATGGGTAAAAACTTGGTCACCATGAGGGTGTCTAGAGTGAGTTGACCAGACAGTTTATGAGATCTCTATTCTGTGTTTTCAAAATTTGACTGGTGGTTGGACCAGATAAAATCCGGAAGGCCCCTTTAGGCCCATTTTTTAGGCCCCTTTAGTCCCTTTATTCTGTGATTGTACCATTATAAAAAGCAGAATGCAGAAAAGCATGAGAGTTCTTTTCCTCTGTGTTATCTTCCTTAGCGATATGAAACACGAGACACCAAAAATTTGTAATGTCAAATTTAATGTTTGTGTTCATCTCTCTGCTGACCTCCAAAAGTCTTACTACTTGGCAGGCACCTAAAAGGGATATCTTATTTACTCTGTCGCAATATTACCTACTACAACACTAAAAGATAAGAAACTGTACTTTACTTCACAAAATGACAAATTGCATACTGTTTCCTTATTTTTTTAAAAGATTATTTATCAAAAACTTTCTCAAAATTCCCGTAAATGTCATTCATTGGTATTCATACCTGGCATCGTTTACACAGAATAGTCCTTAAATCCGTATTCTTTAATCCTTTATTATATCCAGTCAGGACTTTTCTTTGGCAATGTTAAGAATCTCCATTTTGGAAACCACACTACTTAACACTTACCAGTTTAGCAAGAACAGTTTGTTGTGTGTGCTGCTATTAAGTAGCCAATAATAATTTAAAATCAGGATTTAAGTTGTGTTATGAAGCCTAAACTTTTCCAATGTGTACATAAGGAAACTTGCATTTTGCTTACGACTATTATAACATAATTAATACAACAGTTACTAGTCTAAATTCAATTTTTTTAAGACAAATTTGTTTCAACTTTGACCATTTATCCAGATATTTGTTAGAACACAGACATTTTTAAATGGTACAAGATTACTTTCTTTTTCAGTGTTCCTTTCTTCAAAGTTCCATTAAAATTAACAGGATTCATCTAATGGCCTTTTGTTCATTTAAGATGGAACTAATCCAAATTAAACTTGATTCTGGAGATATTTTAAAAGGAAAGAAAATATCTAAATGTGTCATTTAATCCTTAGAGGTTTTGAGTTATATGCACTTCACTGTTACACAGGCAAAGCAGTCACAAACAACTAAATTTGAGGAACCTCAGTTTTTATTTCTCTGGATTCAAATATTCAATTTTGGTTGGAAAAAGGAGTCTCTCAACTGTCCAGCTGATCTCATAGGGTTAGTTTGAAAGCATTATAAAATGCTTTCATTTAAATTCATTATCTGTGCTTATTTGACCTGTTCTTGAACACTTGTTCATCCTTAGGTTCATAAGAATTTCTTGTTGGAACACTTTCTCAGTTGATGGGCTTTAGCAAGTGAAAAATAACTTTATAACTTCAGGGAAGACCAATCCCTGGACTAAGAAGGAAACATCTACAAAGAAAAAATTTTAAGAAATATTTTTATTTAGTTTATTAATGTTAAAAAGAGAAACTAATTCCATATTCTTGCTGTATCCATAGTATTTTTTCTCTCCCTTATGAATAGGTTTCATGATAAGACTGAGTTTGGGACATTTCTGTCAAATAAATAGAGCTGAAAAGTGATTACTGTTAAAATTTTAAATTGCTTTCCAAAAAAACACAGAATTAAATAAATTTCTTGGATATATTTAATTGAGGCGTGTATATATATATATATATATATATCCTTTTATAGCCACATGAGATTTCATAGCTGCATGTTACTCTGATGCTGAGATGGGCTTCTGTATGTACAGTATGTTGCTATGGAAATGATGAATCACTTAATTTACATAGGTATACAATGACGAACTTGACCTGAACAATTATTTTCTTTCAAAATTAGATATTAATTAAGTCAAGAGAGGTTTTTCCATTAACATAAATAGGTGCTGGACTTCAAGTCCTGAGGAAAGTTTTATATTTAACTTAGGATTTATGCCCCTATAAATCTGGAAAAAGAAAGTGAATGTATATCATATGCATTCAAACAATAACTTCAAATAAAGCTTGAAGCATTACTTTATTTATTACTGCTGATAAAGTATTTCAGCGAGAAACTGGCATTTATTTGCATGGTTCTTAGCAGCATGAGCAAGTTCCAAAATTATGGATTAAAATTCATGTCAACCTGTATTCATGCATTACAAAAGATTAAGGGGAAAACATATTCAAATGTGGCTAGACTAGGTCAAGTACTGAACTGAGAGTTATTTGAAATGCAAGTGATAAATAGGTATTGGAAACCGAAAAGTCTCTTCAGTCAGTTATGGTTGCAAAATTTGTGTTTGCATCTCTGATTTAAAATTGTTCATATTTGTTGGTATCTAAAATGGAGAAAATTGAACACTATGACAGAAAGTATCTGGTCATTGCCTAGTTTGAATTTTCATGAATTTAATCTAAAGGGATATTTGATTTGTGTAATAAAACCTCTTACAAGAGCACTCACTACAGTGAGGAACACAAGGTGACTTCTTTTCAGTAATGTAAATGTATGTGGGATCATTGTTTTGGTGCTGAGGGCTACTTGAGGTCTATCTGGTCTGTGTTAATACAGTTGCTGTTGCTCTGACTGAGCTGAAGGTGTCCCAGCTTTAAACTGTTGGCCCTGGCTTCAGCACAGAAAACATACCACAAACCTTTTCATCCTCTCAGCTGTGTATCTCAGGCACTGCAAAACCACCACGTTCTCTCCTCTGTTCTTTGCAGAGCATGTCATCGTGGAGCTGTTTTATAAAGGGGCTCAGCTCCGCACAATTTTCGGTTGTAGTACTGGCCCCTTTCCAGCCACCATTCCTATCACATTTACCCTCCTGTAGTGCATCACAGAATGCTCAGGCTTCTGGATTTCCTGTAGTTTCTGCCCGTGACCACACTGTGACATTTCTCAGGCAGTGTGATGTCCACTCCATTTCCCCAACTTGTAGCTATGAAGTTGATCTTCAGGACCATGCTGGAAACTGTGTTTCTAGTGGGAAGACACTGCATTACCAATGTGACATTCCATGGCAGCTGGTGCTGAACATCAGATGCAAGAAAAATCTTCTCCCTGGACATCACTTCCATGACCCCCTTACTTATGGAGAAGGATGTTTCCATTGTTCTCTCGGGCTTTGCTGTCTCTGACTTTCATCAGTCAGTGAGCAGTTGGTTCTAGGTTTTCATGTCCATGGTAGAAAGACAGCAGTGACAGAGAGAAAAGTGATAGCAAGATCGTTGATCTACAATTAGGGTCAGAAATATTTATTAGGACTCTACTCCTCTTTGTTTATTGCAGTTCCTCAAAGTGTGGAGGAGAATTTGCTATAATTTGAATACTTGCAGAGTCCTCTACCAGTGTATCAGCAGTAGCAGCTGTCCTTCCTTTCTGTGAACCACCATGGACACAGGACACCAACTAACTACACCCTTTGAATATGTCTGTCTTTCGTGAGAAATCCAGAAGAACATCCTGTTCCTGACCATGGGTGTCCATGTGCATGGGGATCCTCTGCCATACAGAAGTACCACTTCCCAGTTACAATCCTGACTTTGGATTTCTTTTGTTAGTCCCTTCAGGTACTTGGAAACTTAAATGACCAGTTCTTTTCTGGCTAAGCTATGAGACCAGAAAAGCAGAGAAATACTTCATGCTACCCTTTGTTATTACTTCAGATGTTATGAATCTCTTTTAGGAAAATTATCACCTTAAATCACTGTACTTTTATCTAGTTGTATGTCCTTATGTGCTTAAAAAATCTGTGATTCTTAAAAGGGCTCATTGCCAACTGCAATTTAAAATGAATATTAGAAACCTACAGGAAAATGTTAACAATGAGTAGGAAAAGAAAAATATGTGAAAGGGTTAAAAATAAAAATAGTACAATTTCACTTCATAAAAAAGGTAGTCTTGTAGTAGAAAAACTATTCAATTAAAAAAAAAAATCTCTAATTGATATATCTCAGAACTAAAAGGTAATTTGTACCTTTATGTTCTTCTACAAATTTCCAGTAAAATGGCTGGGAAAAAAAAAAAAAATAAAAATTTGGTTTAAAATAGCTGTTAAGAATAACAGTAAAGAAAACAGACACCTGACAGTGATTCCAGTTATTTACATTTTTTGGTCTGTGTGACTCTATAGTTCATGAACAGTGAATTTTATAGCACCATCATACCTCTTTCACTCTTAATGATCCCAGAAAATAGCATTTTGAAATGAAGTTGACAATTTCAATAGGCAACTGCTAGTTTCATAACCTGTTGTATTAAGCACCTTTTTATCTGCTTTTTTTAAAAATTATATTTCTTAGATTAAAAACATATTAAAAATAAATCAAAGCAGATATTTACGGTTTACTGGAAGATGAAAAACTCTGTATCCAGTCTTTATCAGAAGACTTGAGCTTCTGAATGTGTAGTAAGGAATATTTTAACATGCATCTTAGATTAATTTAAGTTTTGGACAATTAAAAGTAGATAAACATTATCTTTCTAGCAGACACAGCAATCTCCATATTCTAAAAAAAAAAAAAAAAAAAAAATGTGGAAAAACACCTCAAAAGTAGTGAGCAAACACAGCAAACAACCAGGTCAGATTTGACTAGTTCAAGTGACAGAAACAGAATGAAGGCCTGGATCATGAAGATATGAGCATAAGCTAATGCCAGTATATATATGTAGTATTCAGCTGGTTGAATATTTTCCAGTGACATATGGAAGCTTTCAAAAAATTATTTTGTGAAAAATGTAAATTTACCCTGTGAACATATACTTTCTGAACAATCTGAATATGAAGAATGTTTCAAAATTGCTAAATTTCTGTCTTATTCAGTATTAACATGAATAAGCAAGTTGTGCCAGAGAAGACTTAGATTGGATATTAGGAAAAATTCATTCACCAAAAGGGCTGTCAGGCACTGGAACAGACTGCCCTGGGAAGTGATGGAGTCACCATCCCTGGAAGTATTTAAACGATATGTAGATGTGGCACTCAGGGATGTGGTTTAGTGGTGTCCTTCGCAGTGCTGGGGGAATGGTTGGACTGATGAACTTACAGGTCAATTCCAACCAAAATGGTTCTATGATTTTATTATTCTAAAATATGTGGTCTCAGCCTGTCTGTGAACTCCAGAGTTCACAGGGTGATTTGTTTTCCTGATCTGCTGTTCCCACATACTCCATTATCTGATCCACATTTGCATTTACAAAATAAATCAAAGCAAACCAAACAAAACCAAACGAAAAACAACAGACAATAACAAACCCCCGAAAAAAAATTAAAAATAAAAAAAGCATCTAGAATAGTATATTATTAATATGATACTTGTGTGACATCGTTGTCAGTATAGTCTATCACTTCAGTGTTTACATTAAATCAAAGTTGAATGGTGACATTTGGTCTAACAATATTCAAAGCTTTATGTTGTTTAGGTTATTGGCTTTCAGGAGCTGCATTAAATGCTCCCACGTGGATTCTGTTGTAATTATTGTACGACATCCCACAATGTTATTTTTCTCATTCAAGTTTTTTTGTTTGCTTGCTATTACCAAAAGCTTTTCTTTTTCTGATCTGTGATCTCTTTGTCACACATTCAACTAAACTTTAATTCTGTATAGGTTTATTTCCTTCGTTTTGTAAGTCAACTTCAGTGCATACCTTGTTAGGCCAGTAAGGAATTCCCATCAAAAGGGGGAATAGAATTTGTAGAAAATTTTGGGTTTAATATAATGAAATTTTTAATGAGCAGTGCCTGTTGTCTTCAAAAAATATTTATTGTTGGCATTGTAAAGAAGAAAAGGCTTGAAACCAAAATTTTTTTTTTCAGAATAAATGCATTTTTAATTGTATAGAATTTGATAGGAATTGTAATTCAGTTGCCCTTATATAGTTCTTTCCTTGGGCTAGCTTCCCAACCTGGATATTTCCTACAGTGTATCATTCTGATAATTCACCACAACCTTCTTTCCAGGAGAAAATCCGAGAGCACCCTTTGGGAAACGGAATAAAATCTGAGAATATGGACTGAAGAGAAGTGTGAGAGCAAAGCTAATCAAACTGCAATCCTCATAAGGCATAGTGTCATCTTTTTATTCTTTTTTTATTATTATTAATAAAATGTTATACATGGCATTTGGCCAAAAGTAACAGGGCTTTCTGAGCAAAAATTAGACAAAAATATAATAAATTTTTGTTAAAAAAAAAAAAATATATATTTGTCACTTTTTTCAAGGAAACAAACCACACTAGTCTTAAGAGCACAATGAATCCTAAACCAGTTGATTTGTAAAGCTTAGAGAAAGGGCTGAAAAGTACCCTTTTATTCCAGATGAGTGCAAAAAAGTAGGAAAATTGAAGCATTTCTGTAGTCTAATTTTCCATGGATGTATGATGCAAGAACGACTTATGTCAATCACAGACATTCCCAGAGGGTGACATGAGTCTAGACAGCAAAAATTCTGCTAGTCTGGCTCAGGGGAGTTTCTGTGCCTCAAGAGTATTTGATGCCTACCAGGTTTTCCAATACACCAGACTATCAGGTATTTAACTTAATTAAATAATTATTTCTTTACTTTTTTGCTTGTTTGGTTTTTTTTTTTTTTTAATCAAATATTTACTGTGTTTGAAGAATAAAAGGACGCTAAACCTCCTTTTTTTTTTTAGTTTGCTTTTTTTTAGGGGCGATGGGGGACACTAAAGGTTTCTTCTAATCGAATGCAGATATATTTTTATGTCAGTTGGCATTTAAAAAAAAAATGTTGACTGCATTTATCGAAATAGTTTGAGTTTGAGATGCAATCTTTCTGTGAAATGTAAAGTACTATATTGTAAAATCCTACCAGTGTCTGGGGATTAGACTGCTACACCTCTGTTAAGATACCCTACCATAGCAATTCTATCTCATACCCTACTGATTTTTCTAAAGAAATAAAAATATGAGCTAAGACTGGATGAGTCACTGAGTTACTATATATTGATGTTCCATTAGCTTACATTTAATGAGAAAGGAAAGAAGATAAATATGACAATTGATATTTCAGTAAAAAATAAATCTCTTTACTCAACTTTTCAGTTAGTTTTCAGAAATTAAAACTATTCTATATAAATGTATGTGTTCTGAAGTACACATGGAATATTTTGTTATGCATCTCTCAATATTTTTCTTAAACACATTTCATAGCACCTTTATCAGTGCTTCACTATTTTTTTTCCAAGATTGCTTTTGAACATTGGTATTTTCGTCACTCTTGGTATCATACCAGGTGTTTTCTTTCCTCTTAGTGTTATGATGTAAGTCGTATAAGTTGGAGGAAACGCACATAATAATGTTTTTGTTCAGAAACCTTAAATTAAATAGATTAAATACAAGTTGTGTTATATTGGGACTTTCTTGAGAAGGAAGCATCTGGGGTTACCAGAGTGGACACTGCTGTTCCTTTGTCTTTGCTCTGGTTGGACTAGCAAAGCAGGTTGTTAAAATGATCCAGCAGAAGATACCAGTTAAATAAATGCTTGAACTGAATTTTGACATGGGATCAACCAAAATCCCAGAAAATGTGTGTTTTTAAACAATGGACTTGGTTGTCTAAAAGTAATAGTTTTATTTTTTTTTTCTCTAGAAGACTGAGAAACAATTATCCTTTTCATTTTTTTTTTCTTTAGTGAAAACAAGGATTAACATCTTTAACAGGGGGATATCTATGGAGAAAACACTGAGAGCATCAGTTACTCTTTTGCATGTATGAAGAATGCATTGTGTACATGTACTAGTCAAGGGGCTCCTAATCTTACTTAAACACGTACATATTGTAAAACCCTCAGCCTTCATTCACTAAATTTACAGTAATAATACAAATTTCAAACAAAGCAATATGCTTTAGAGAACATTCTGTGTCTTCAAGGTGATTATTTATTATGTGACTTCCACAGAGCAGGCCTCAATAATAAATCTTGTTGAATTTTCTCATTAAAAAAGGGGGGGTTGTTTGTCTTTTTATATTGCTTTTGGGTTTGTGTCATTTTAATTTTGTTATTTGTACAATTTCATATCTGAATCCAGGCACTTAAACTCTGTGGAATTAGAACTGCCATACTAACTATTTGTTTGTTTTCTCTTCATGTTACTAACTTGAGCTTTTGTGTTTGCAGGAAAGATCAGATTTCTTTGAAGCTATATTGGTATAGTTTTAAGAGATTTTATTATTTCTGTTATATAATGGAAATTTAATACTATAACAATAATAATACTACTAATGACTTTTTGTGATTTGTAATAAGTCACAACTCTTGCAAGTAAAGTGTGTCATCAAGTTATAATAATACAATAATTTGGAATCAAACGCACCCTGAGGGGAGAGAATTTTTTTTTTTTTTTGAAGATCATAAAGATACTAGTAGTAAATCTCCTATTCTTTATCTTATTTACATATTTATCAAAAGTGACTGAAATCATTATCTGAGGATGTGTGACCTATAAATAGGAACTTTTCCTGGAGCTGGTTTAGAAATAGCAACATCTGTTTTCTGTCACTACTGAAAAAATTAATATTAGTTTTTGGATTTGGGAGAGGGGTGTTCAGAAAAATACCCCAATTGTTATGATGCTTCATTGACAAAACTCAAAAATTATTTGATACTTAAATGCTCAACATTGGATTTTTCTGGATAACAGAAACAATTTTGAGTTTTAAAAGAAAGAACCCTGAACCAAAGTTAAAAGCCACAAATGTGGAAAATTTTCCAGGAAAAAATGCTTTGAAAGCCTCAAGTGTTCATGTTTTTACTCTTTATATACACTTTCAAATTTCAAAAGTTATGCAAGGTGAAAATTAGATTGTTTCCTAATCTTTCTCTGAATTAAAATCTCTTGGAACTGTTATTTCTGAATTTTGTAAAGATTAGACAATAAGGTATTTCCCTATGGAAAATTCCCTTGATAGTTTTTCAACTGGTTATTACTATTTGCACACTTCCCCTATAAGTAGTTCCCAGCCTACATTAGGTTTAAATTCTTTTGCTACTTCTGCAATTAAAAAAGAAAATTCTTACTCTTTTATAGTTCTGATTGTTCCTTTGACTTCTCAGTCCCACACTTAAAGTCTTTCCTGTCCACAGATATGTTACATGGGTTTTTTTGATTAAATAGATTATCTGACTACTTGTTCCCATAAATGAGCAGCAAGCTTTAAGCCTCCCTCCACCTTGATGAGATCAACAGGGTATACATGACTAACAAAGTCATGGTAAAAAAAGGAATATTTGCTGAACAATCTTTCCTGTGCAAGACAGCCAATTGTTTTTCATGTTATTTCAGTAGTCTGTGACTGTCTCATACTGTCTTCATTGACCTTATTAGAAGACAAATAAGGATGGGATAAAAATGTGATATTTGACCATTGGTATATGGTAGATGACTGTTACTTGATCTTGTGAGCTGACCTAATGCCTGACATCCTCAACTGAATCCAAACACAGATTAAAACCCATAAAAATCTTTCACTTACTCACTTTTCCCAGACAGAATGGGCTAATAATTAGAGCACTAGTCATGAATTTGAGGAAATAGGATTCAATTAAATAGGTTACCATTTGTATATGACCTTAGATAAATTACTTAGGTGAAATTTTCAGTAGTACTTGGTAGTCAATGTGGAATTCATCTCACTAGAATATAACTGTGGAAAATGAAAGTATGTAACCTAAGCTGTTGATCCAGATGTCTTTATAGTCAATGAAGGAGAAAGATATGTCCCTCTAGAGCAAATGTCATCCCACTTCTTTTTCTGCCTTAGAGAGAACATATATAATTAGCTTAAACAAAACGCTTTGCTCTTGTAACTTTATCCAAAATGAACTGATTATTTCTATGACTAAGTTCTCTGGTGAGTGTTACATTTCCTACACCAGCAACAACCTGGGGATAACTGTATCCCCAGGTTACAGTGGGGTAAGGTAAGTGGGTCAATGGTTGTCCTGAAAGAAGACTGCATTCTTAACATGCAAACACCTACAGCGTTATGAAACTGGGCAAGTGAAAGGTCACTTCAAATACACAAAATCTCCTTTGAGAACATATGGTTGTGTATGTAATATGTGTGTATGGAAATGTATGAACCCACATACACTTTTACACACAGGATTGTGAATTAATATGAGTAATACGTATGCACTGATTTTCATCTTGAGCACTTGCTGCATTTGCCTTCAGTTTTGTCACTGCAAGAGAAAGACATCACAGGATGTTTCTCCTTAAGGGTATAGCAAGAGACTGAGTGTTGAGTCTCAACATGTGCTTTAGTGCAAATATTTTAGATATTCAGCAAGGGCACAATAGAACTAATAACTATGTCAGGGGAGGAGGAAAAGTTGGGCTTACAGAGCCTTATATAACATAATTTAGCACTTGACAAATTATATGTGGAGTACTTAATTATGCAAATAGAAACTCTGCAAGAAGAGATCACAAGACTCCCCAGAGTGTACATTAGAAAATGAAGTAAAGGACAATTAGAAATGCAATATATATACTTCTTGCTATCAAAAATGGATCTCTTTTCTTAGTCATTTTATCTTACTTTGTGTTTTGCACTCAGTAAAATTAATTTTATGAACATGTTTCATGGCAATATTATTTCATTATTGATCTGCAAGTCCTACTACTATATTGACATTGAAATTTCCCCTTTGTATTCGGAGGTTTTTTGTTTTGATTTTTTGTTTGCTTGCTTCATAAGCAATTTCTATTCACTCTCTTCAGTCTAATTAAACATGATGGAAATATTAAGTTTGACAGAAATATAAACTATTTTGGTTTTTTATTAAAAAAATTTTAGATCATTAAAAATCAGTATTTTGAGCTCCAATTGATTCTGGCAATTAGGCTTTTTCCATCTTTTATTTGAGCATGCATGTATGCAAGATATGTGTCTTGCAAAAACATCTTGTCTGAATTGGGTTTTACAATATAGTACAAAATATACTCAGCCTTTAATTTCCCTGGGAATGGGATTCTTACCTCTGGAAGTCCCTTAATGAAAGTCTGAAATTATGCCTACAAGATGCAATTTCTTTATTTCTTTCATTTTTTCATTTATTTATGCTCAAAATACCACTCAAATTGTGGCAAGGATCTGTGACTGATTGGCTTTAGCCATTTTGAGATCCTCTAACTTCTCTATATGCTGCATATATGATCTAAAAGTTAGTTAAACCTGTTGCAGAGTGAAAGGTCTTACCTTTTAAGTGCAAGGAGGATGAAGAACCGGAGGGTGTTTGATCTAATGAAACAGCAGAAGGAGATACAGATTATAGAATTCCCAAAATTTAATGCTCAATTCTTGATTTCAGCAGGTGAAAGTAGATGAAAAGAGGAAATCAAGGAGGTGTGACCTTTAAGCTACTCCCAGATGTGAAGAAGGCAAGTGTCAGGTCCCAGGGGGTGTTTGGGCTGCCCCTGAACAGGGTTGAGCTGGGTTCCCAGAGTGCCCACTGCACAGCCTGTCCGAGCTCCAGTTCTGGGAATTCTGCTGGGGAAGGCATTGGCAGCATCATGCAATTCTAGGGGACAAACAGTCCCTGGGGACACTGGGGGACTGCATGTCAGCTGTCATCCCTTCCCTGGGACCTGGTAGAGTGGAGCAATCTGGGGAAAAAAACCTGCTTAAAAATGTCCCCAGGCAGTCCCATGATGGAGGAGGGATACTCTCTCTCCCTCCTAAATATCGCACTGCTCCTGGCAAAGACAAAAGAATGTGGAACACCAGTTCCTTGTTTTTATTGAGAAAGATTGAAACAGTCAACTGAAAGTGCCCAGGAGTGTTCTGGAAGATTGAGAGTAAAAGTAGTGAAAATAGGCATATAACAGTTGGAGGTTTTCCCTGTAAGAATCATATAACAACCTACAAGTCTTCTGTTAATGAGGATTTTTTCTGGTTTAATTAAGTGATTTTGGCTGTAAGACCATTAAAACATTACTTGGATTGACAGTAAGTTCATGGGGCTGTGGCAGTTGTGGTTGAGCCCCAGGTGGCAACTAAGCACCGTGGAGTCACTCACTCACTCTGCCCCACCTTCCCCTCCTCAGATGAGGAAGAGAACTGGAAAGAAAATGTGGATTGAGAAAAGAGCTAATCTAATAATTGAAAATAATAACAACAATAATAATAACAACAACAATAATAGTAACAACAATAATAATCAACACCAGTATACTAATAATCCTAATAATAGTAAACATGTTGATAATATTAACAATGATAATGATAATTGTAATGATAAGGACAGGGAGAGAGAACAGAACCCAATACAACTGCTTATCACCTGCTGACTGATACCCAGCCTGTCCCTGAACAGCAAGCAGACCCCTTCCTGCTTATGTATTGGGCATGACTTTCTGTGGTGTGGAATATCCCTCTGGCCAGTTTGGATCAGCTGTCTGCACCTCCTCACTGGCAGAGATGGAAAACTGAAAAGTCCATGACAGAGTAAACACTACTCAGCAGCAGCCAAAACATCAATGTCTTATCAACATCATTCTCATGCTGATTCTAAAACACAACAGTGTACCAGCCAAAACCAGGACAGTGACATGCTGTCATTTTTCCATAAAAAGACTTAAATACAAGTTCAAAAGCAAGTAATTTTGCTATATAATATGACATTGTAACATTGCTTATTAAATTTCTTCCTTCTTTTATTCAGCGTTTTACTTTTGGCAGAAAATGAACATTTTTGTAGTAAAATCCAAAGTAAGAAGCATCCTCATGAGAAATTCAAGACATAGCTCTAAAGAGTATGCATGTAATAGCAGGGTTTTCCTGTGTTGGTGCTCATCTTACAACAAAAATTAAAATAAACTCAAACGACATGTTAAAATGTACACCTCCTCCAAACGCTGCATTCAGACAACACTTACTATTTATTACTCATCTGCTGCTAAAATTTTCTTAATATAAGATAGTACATTGACTATAAACAAGATATTAATATTTCCTCTAACATAAAAGTTTACTCTGTTTCCAAGTTCAAAAGTTCACAAACAGAATGTAATATTCAGTTTGCTTAAGTACAGCAGACGGATTTGCACCTCCTCTCTTCTTAATAGCCTCTGTAGACATTAAAGTTCATATGCTTTGGTTTTAGTTAAATTATGTGAAAGGTCTGGAGTACAAGTCTGGTGAGGAGAGGCTGAGGGAACTGGGGGTGTTTAGCCTGGAGAAAAGGAGGCTTGAGGGGACCTTACAGCTCTCTACAACTACCTGAAAGCAGGGTGTATCAATGTGGGTCTTGGTCCCTTCTCCCAAGTTAACAAGTGACAGGACAAGAGGATAGGGCCTCCAGTTGCACCAAAAGAGGTTTAGATTGGACTTTAAGAAAAAAAATTCCTTGCAGAAAAGGTTGTCAAACATTGGAAAATGTTGCCCAGGGAAGTGGTGGAGTGACCACATGTGCAGGTATTTAAAAGACACATAGATGGGATAACTAGGAACATGGTTTAGTGCTTGACTTGACAGTCCCAGGTTAACATTTGGAATTGATGATCTTTTCCAACTTAATTCTATAATTCAGTGTGTTAGTGCTTGGGATTTCTTTTTCTTGTGGTTTTTGGTTTGGTTTGTTTTTTTCCCCACAGTATTTCAAGTATTGAATATTCTGAAGTGTAAGAAAAGAACATCCAATGACGGCAAAACTTCAGGTACTGTTTTCAAAGAAATAAGATTTCAAAAAGTATAGTACAGTGTTTGCTGGCATAAGTCCTTTTCCAAGTTCACCTGTAATTCTTATGGCTGTTATTTGTTATTCCTTTCTTTGAGGATCTAAACATTCATTAACTTTGTGATCAAAGCAGTAGAGTCTTAGGATATGTCATAAAAACTTAAGAAAAAAATTCTGTACTTTTGACACATGCTGTTTCAGTTGATAAAACTGCAAATTTTTTTATCATTATTAGCTAAAATTCAGTTATTAAACAACAGGCTTTGGTTCAGTAATGAAAATAGTCCCCTTTTTATCTTTTACTTGTTAGTGTATCTATTATTATAACTCACACTGTGTTATTGAGTGTCACATCAATAGGCTGGAGATGATGTACTGAAAAATTTTGAGGTTGCTTTGAATTTAACTCCATAGGAAAAATACAGAAGATTAATAGTTGCATTTTTTACAGAGATTGCAGCCAGTCTTTTATTGTGTTATTATTTATGTAAGAGTGTATATATATAGACAACATGTTTCCTGTACCAGTCTGACTGACCAACACACCCCCACAACGGAAAGCTCAGAGAAGGGCACAAATGATGTGCTTTTGAAGTTTCCCATTTTGTAATGTTCTTTGACTTCCTAAATCAGTTGATGAAACATAATTTTGTCTCTGTTATTTGATTTAGCTGTCTTTCATCTTTCATCTTACACTTGAATTATAAATCCTTCATCCTGGACAGGGTATTGTCACTTCGTTTATGTATTTATTTTTCTTTAGCAGGAAAGAGTCCTGGTCCCTAAAAAGGGTCTTTGAGCAATGCTGTAATCAAAATAAAAGACCTATTTAATGTGTCCAATATTCTTAGTCATTAATTTCAAGGTACACAGTTCTTAGTCACTATCAAGGGGTTTTAGATTAAATTGGCAGTTATACATTAATGTGTCTAAGTTCCTTTTTTTGCTTTCTCTTTGTGTAGTTTACTTTTACATGACTCTACTTTCAGTCATGCATTTTCTGTCATGTTGGTTTTTTTAAGACACCCTTTTTCTTGCAAGTACTAGAGAAAATAAATTTACGTAATGACCTACTGACAGCAGGTAGGAGAATACCTGTGGATAGATGAATGTTTGAAAGCTTCTGAGCTAGTCTGAGTCACCCTGAGGGCCCACCTGCCTCTTCTTGTTCATCTTGTGGCAAGCAGAAATCCAGAAAGCACCTGGACTCTTAACTATAGGATCAGTCTCAGCCAGTTGATTGCTTCATACATCTTTCTATTGCTTGGATCATTGAATTACTCGAGCTGTTGGGGCTTCATTTTTGCTTATGTGTGTCTATTAATTCTGTTATAATCTCATTTATAATTTTATTTAATAATTCTCTTTTTAGGCTTACCATACAAAAACAGTTTTTCACAGCAGCGGGAGAGATGAACATTAGCAACAAACCAGAAAAGCCCAATGCAACAAGAACACTGAGAAGAGAACTTGTTCCTTCAGGTTCACAATAATTTTGTAATGTCTGGGCATACATGGCCTTAAATCAACTAATTTTCCATTGTCTTTGTGTGTATTTTCGAATTTAGATTATTTATCTTCAATTATTGTTAGCTACTGAAAGAACAAGTTCCTCCTTCTAAAAAAGGAACACAATCATAACCTGACAGTATATTAACAATTATTAAATAATATTTCTCTTTTACATATTTAGCTTTGACAATGTATATACTTAGCCTTGACAACTTATTGTACTGATGGGGCTAAAATTAAGTGTTGTGTACTTTAGAGAAAATAAAATTGTTCTCCTAGAATGAACAAAATCAATGTGTAGAGGGTCTGAAGGCTGTTATCACATAATCTTGGAGTCTGTTGAGATACATATATTATTCTTTATAAAGTTCCACACGTCATGTAAATTTACTTAATCTCTAGACAAACAATACTTGGGATTTTCAGGTGGACTACAGGTAATTCTACACTTTTCCTGCAAAATGATGTTTCCTACTTCCTTCTGCAGCATGATCAGATCATCTATCAGCTGAGCAACAGAGAGACAATACTGGATAATTTAATCTCATCTTCTGACAGTGTAAAATCTGGTTAGACAGATCTACTTTAAACAGGGTTTTTTTGTTCTGTATTGCCTTACTTATCTCTGAACATGCAATGTGTTCTTTGCCACTTAATTTTTTAGAATATTTGGTCAACTATGGAAAGTGCAGTAAACTTTGAGTTAATAAATTGCTTATTTTAGCAATATAGAAGGCACAGACTGAGTGTAAGTTTATATTCAACCTGTGTAACTTGGAATTGTTTCTAACTGTGTGAAAGAGTGTGCAAAAAAAGAACCCACCCAACCAAAAAAAAACCAAATAAAAAACCAAAAAAAAACTCATAAAAAGAGAAAAACAACCCCACCCAAGAAACCAAAAAAAACCCCCAGAATATAAAACCCCAAAGAAAATAAATCTAGAATGGTGCTGTTACACCGACAGAAAAAAAAAAATTAAAATTTTGAGATAAATCAACAACTTCCCTATATTACAATATTACTTTTTAACATTACAGTGGTATTCTTGTGCTATTAATCAAGTTTTAAATGATTAATCACTAATATCATTTAAATACCTTTCACTTTCAAGCAAAGGCCAAACATTTTTTATGGTAATAAAGGATTTTGATCAGTCATGTCTGAGTTTAATTTTAGAGTGTTACCTGATTATTAATATTTTTATATATTATATTTTTCTGCTTTGAGAAAGTGGTTTGCTTTTTAGATTCTACATTTCTTTAGATGGATTTGTGCATATATCTGGTGAGAAGTAGTACAGGCTGTAAATACACTGCAGTGCAAACATTTTAATATATGTGGTACAGGATCTGTCGATAGCTTAGTTTATCCTGATAAAAGAAAATTAGTATTTCTTGTTTTCAAATTTCTTCCTTGTGCCTTTTGACTTTTTTAAAAATTTAATGAGGTTTCTCTTGTTTTAATTAGGATACTAAAATATTGTTTAATATGATTCTACAGATAGCAAATCAACTATGGATAAATTGTTCTATCCTTTATGAAGATTATGAGATGGTTTTCTGTTTATGACTGTCTTAATCAGATAAAGATTAGTGCTTTTGTTAGTGAAGGTTGGTGGAAGCCCTAAGGAAAGCTTAACACAAATCTCTGTCGGTGTGAAACATCCATAATTTGCATTGGTATTTTTCAGGAAAAGGTAATGACTAGACTATGTTTCATCTGTTCTTTAAATATTATTAAACAATGTGCTTGCATAAAAAAATCCCCAAACTCTGTTTTGTTTGTAAAGTATTACTCATGTTTTTAACAACCAACCTATTCAAACCTATACACACTTGGGAAAACATGCAGATTTTGTGGAAGAAAACAGGACAAAAATTATCCAGATGTTTTCAATACAGTTTATCATTCTGTCTTTTCTGCTTGTGCTCACAGCTGGCAGCCTACAGGATTTTAAAAGTGTCAAAGTAATTAAGAACAGATTTAACAAGGTTATTTTGAAAATGACTTTTAGTATTTGGAGTCCTTAAACATCTTCCAAGTAATTGATAATGAAAAAAGTGAAAAAGAGGAAAAGACGGAGCATACAATGTAAACTATTTAAGTCATCTGGTATTAACAAGCTTAAATATAAATTTAGTTGAAATAAAAGTAAAGCACAGTTTCAAAACTGGTTTTAAGAATGTTGAAATATTTGGCTCTGAAAAAAATCCTAATGTAAATGTTCTGCTGTATGATGAAGCACTGCTGTTTTCAGCATCTTTCAAAAGTACCAGAGAGCAGCAGCCTTTTTACTTTTTCCCTTAAACATTTGTTTACTGTTTCTCTCAGCACAGATTCAGCTCATCTGTCATCCTCAGCAATATCTAAAATTATTTTAGGCTTTATCTGTCTGTTGGGGATGAGGTAAGCAGACTAGTCCAGGTTTTCTTTTTTAAGTGATTTCTAATTTAAGTGTAGATTTTATGCTTCCTGACCTATTTTTGTAAATACTTACTTTTTATATCCTGTGAACTTATATTATCGGTAATGCTTTATACAATAAATTCTTTAGCTAATTGAATTTCTTTGTGGTCAATACGACCATCTTACACTAATAATAGTAGTAGATGGATCTATCCAAATATACAAATTACTTTTGAAGGATCAGTTTGTACACAACTATTTGAAATGCTTAATTTTCTTATGGACATTCTTTGTTGAACTCACTTCTATGTGTGTTCTATAATAACTATAAAATGAATACTCATAAAACCTAGTAGATTTACAAATGTACTTGCAGTAATTAGTAGCTAGATGTTTAGGGTTAAATTAGTTGAAAAAACTCAAGTGGAAAGCACTAATTATAAACTAAAGTGGTATAAATAAAATGAAATTATTAGTAGTTCACTGGCAACGAGTAATAACAGCTCTGCTATAATTATATATCTAATAGAGTTTTAATGTGCCACAAGTTCCCATGTGATTCAAAATATCAGTAGTTAGAGCCTGGAGCAGACTTTCACAAATAGGCCTCATCTCAAGCTTAGCTTTCATTGGAAACTTGAGCTGATCACCATCTTATTCAAATAGATGTGTTTGTTCTCACAACCAGCAGGAAGCTGGACAACCATTTTATCTCCATTTTGTTGTACCTGGGGGAAAAAGGCTTTAAAGAAATTACGGGAACTGCACCACTGTTCACCTGTTACTGTCTTGATCCCTGAGTGATTTTTTTTCTGACTTACCCGACTTAAGAGGTTTTTGAAAGACTGCCATGAATTTTAATCAGGATTACCTCCTCTAATATTCTTATGCTTGGAAGATTGATTCGCTTCCTAATTGGAATGTTATGTGTAATAGTGGATGTTTCATCTTATTCAACAAAACACACACGTGAGCAAATGCACATCCCTCACTGCAAGTGTCTCAGGGTTTTCTAGACTACATGGCTGGAGAGCTCTCACTCAATATTTTCATTTTTGATTTCCACATTTATAGAAGATTGAGAGCTTCTTGGGAAATGCTCTTTTTTTTTTTTTTTTTTTTTTTTTTTTCTTTTTTTTCCCACTTCTCATCAGGAAGAGATACTTGTTTGGGGAATATTTTTACCAGTGAAAACTCTTGTGGTGACTCATATAAAGATCTTACTTTTGGTGTAATTCAGAGTCTTGACAACTGTGAAGTAACATACAAAAGATATCTCCAATATTTTCTCAGCCATGGAAGCCACAAATGGGAAAAAAATAACCTGAGTGAGAAGTCCATTGCTCAGGTAAAAGAAAGAGGAAAATATTTTTTTCCCGTTGTTTTGTGGCACAATGTACAGATATTTTATGTATTGACAGCTTTTAAATATTAGGTGAATGACTATTTCTTAAAAAACAAAAAAAGCCCACCATGAGTAAATATGTTATTTCTTTTTATAAAGTAGAAGGTATTTTGCTACCAGTTCTGTGTGGGAGCAAGAATAAGTGTAGGAGAAGATGAACATGACACAATGTGATGGTTCCTCTCTCACAATATTTTCTGCAGGTTAAGTCAGCAAATGTTGCTGCCAGTACCAACAGTGGTAACAGGTTCAATACACTGCACCACTATATTAAATTAAATGCTGCATTTTTTCAATCAGTACAGCAAAGTAATGATACTGAGTTACATAGTCATGACTTAGTCTACACCTTTTATTATTGGAATTCACACTCCCTCTGTCCTTCAGAAATAACAAACAAAAAGCATTTCGGTAAATATTTGCTCAGTTATTTGGCACTTCTTCTCAGAAGAAAGTCATTGCTAAATCATCATTCAAAATATATTATTTTGTTTTCTTCCTAGGAGATAAAACAGTGTTTAAAAGATCAGAGTTGGATAGCCATCTTTGTTTCCCTGTCTGTTTTTATGGCCTATTTCCAAGACCACTAAAATTTCGTTACGCATTTAAAATTATTTAAAATTAAATTAGAAACAACGTGAATAATTATATTGTGCACATTGTTCTAATTACCAAAGTTCTGATAGGGAGTAAATCAATTGACTTTTTATTTCAGCATTAGTCAAACTTACATTTTTCACTAAATTAGCAGTAGAAGGGGATTATGCCTATAATAATTGGTGTCACTGCAGCTGGCAGAAAAAAGGTTGGTTAGAGATTTAGGTGGAAGGTTGTGAACTTTGTGGCTAATTTTCTGCCTGCTGTTCATTTTATAAAAGAGAGAGAGGGAGAAAAGGATGGAAAGTATCCTCTTCACTCTAATGTCCATTGGTGTCAAATTTGGAGCCCAGAATGAGATAATGTTAAGCTGCCAAGTTCTCAGGTAGGGTACAAAAATTATTCGCTGATGTTATCTTCAAAACTGCTTTATTAGCACTAGTACTGCTATTGTATGATATCAATTAAAAAAAAAAAAACAACAAAAAAAATTACAGAGACAGTACATTGAAAAAGGAGAATGACAAAGAAAAAGAGAATCATTTGTTAGTTTTCTTCTCTTCTTGCTGTTTTTTTGTGTTTATTGTAAATGTCGTGCCTTACTGTTGTCTATCACACCATCACAGAAGTATCAGGAGTGCAGCAAAAGGTAGATATGTCTGTGGATATACAAAGTGTGTCATATATGAATGAATCATCATATATCCCATAATCATACCTCTTCATTGTGCAACAATGAATTTGGACAAATTATTACCTTGAAGGAAGACATAGTAGTAGGATGAGGATTGAGGGAAGATTAGATACCACTGCTCATGAGTGCATGCAAACACTAAATATCTACTGTATTTTCTTTCTCATGAAAAGGTTAATTTCAGCAAAACATTATTTTCAACTGACAAATGGTGTGAGGTAAACAACCATCTGAATATCTAATAACAGCATCTGCAGACAGAAGTTCCAGCTCAGATAGGGCATTTTCAGGGCAGTTAGAAACTGCTCTATTTTTAAAATATTATAGAGTAGAAAGAAAAACCAAAAATTAAAATAAAACACAAAAGTCTTCATTTTTAGATTATGATGTTTTCATAAAAAAAAAATTTTAAAAAGATAATTTTAGAAACATTTCTTTTATTCTGTAAGCGACTTTATGTGTGACATGCACAGCAACATGTTTGTCACCTGTAAAAGAAGGGAGGGATGCATAAATTCCATGCACTGAATTTGAAGTGTCTTGGAAGTTTTCACAGCCATCACAAGCTCAAACCCATTTTAGAAGCACTGCCAAGGAAGAACATCTAATGCTATCTACCAAGTTGGCTTCTTATCACTTCTGATTAGGATTATTTGATGCACTTCTCCCCAAACCCATACAAATATGTGGAGAGATCACATCTTTGCAGAAGTCAAATGAGCATTAAGCAAGTCTTAAATGTCACCTGTTTGTTCCCCTGATTTTTATTATTTTCAATTCATTGTTCTGAAACAGATTAAAAAATAAAGACTGTTTCTATTTGTCTTTTCTACAAAGTCTGTGAATTTTGGATATCAGTACAAATGTTAACTATCAAGGCAGAAAGTAGTGGAAATGTGTTTAAAGACATCGTTTTCTGCTCTTTTATTTCACTGTTTGCTTATTTGTATATTTTCCTGACCTTTTCTCTTGAGAAAATGGATGTATTGCAGCTGTTGTTTACAACCACGTGGGGTCAGACTTCTACATTTGTCATGAATAGTTAATATTGTGTAATTTCAAATGCTCTTTGAGGCTGCCACACATTGCACACAGTTTTAAGTGGGTCAAGTTGAATTTCACCAAAAAGCAGAAAAGTAATGATGCTGTTGTAACATCAGACTTAGTGAGGCAGACTTGATTTACTTCTTGTGCCAAAAACTTCACAGCGCAGTCAGGAACCTATTCAGTTATACTTAGAAACGGAATAAGGAAAATGATCAAAACAGGGATGGATATACACAGATGAATACAGCTGTCCTCATCAGTACAAAATTAACAAAAGTTTGGACACCTAGTTTGGTATCTTTTTTTTCTGATGGTGGCCTACAATAGATGCTTAAGTAATGAATAAAAGGGTGAAAGAAAGAATTACACCTTGATCCCTTCACTGCTAGTTTTCTAGTTCTGATAATTTTCAGCATATCATTAATTGTTATTCTCATTATATGTAACTCATTATATGTTGTGTGGCAAAAAAACAAACTCCCCTTGACTGTCACTTAATTTTATGAAACATAGTCTTTTTTTTCTATTATAAGTAATAATAAAGAATATATTTTCATTAATATTTTCCCGCAACTCAACTTCTGTCACGGACCCTTGAAGTACCTTGGTTTTAAACTGAAAAGTCCTAGTTTCTTTAACATATCTTTGTAAGGAATTCAATATTTTTTTACATGCTCTTTTTTGAACCTTTTCTGATCCACAATATCTTTTAGAGATGAGATGATAGATGTGCTATGCAGCTTTCAAGACAACATGCTACAGTTTCTACAGTGATTATGATTTTAATATTGTTCTTTATTCCTCACTTTCTAGTTCTAATTATCTTTTTCTTCATATGAAAAAATTGATAAAGAGTGACCTTTTTGGTTTAATTCTGTTACTTCACAAATGTTAGTTTGAATGTAATATGTAACTAATACTAGGCTGAACTGCTTCAATTCCAAGGGAGAAGCTTGAAAACCAGATCTAAGCACATTTAAAAAAAAAAAAAACTTAAAAGGCAAAAAGGAGTAGTAAAAAGGAAAAAGAAAAACCAAAGCTTGTCAAGACCTGTTTATAAGATGAAATCTCATAAATTATTTGGCTGTTGCTATGATTATTTTTAGTTTGGTGTTGACAGTGTTAAGTTTTCCCTTCCTTTTTCTCTTTGTATCACACATTGTCAACTCCCCCTCCTACCTTTAAATATATCGCTTAAGTTTTAAAGTATCTTTCTTAGAAACTTTATTTTTAAATAAAATTTCACAAATTTTAATGGAAAATTTTAATATATATATGTGATATTATACTGAAGGTGAAAAAGAATCTAAGGGAAAAAGAGAGATTTATTGGAGTTCCATGGAAGAATTACAGAATTAAAGTATCTTTTGGGGGTTTCTTTGCAAATGATACTTAGTTTTCACTGCTAACCCATGTCACCACCAGAGTTCATTTAAATAGATTTATTTTAAATTTGTGAATAAAGCAGGGGAAATGGATTGATCCTGTAGATGATTGTACAAAGAACTGGAACTATGAAAATATTTATCTAATTTTGGAAAGTTTCTTTGTCTGAAATTAGAAACCATGACAAAATCAATCTCTCTCTCACACACATACACAGAAAAAACAATAAAATGTATTACAAATCAAAAATTAAACTCTGGGGTTTTTTTCCAAACCAATTCCTCAATAATTAGATACTTTAATTTACAGTGGCTGGTTGTCCACTCTTTCAGGGAATAGTAGGTTAATCTGGTTTTACTACCTATATATTATGTTGTTTTCTGCACAAAGTACAATGATTTTGAAATATCTAGTAGTTTTCTTTCTTTTTGCAGGTACTATGTTCTAATTTGTTGAATCTTGACAGTGAATAACTACAGCTTTCAAAGCAACAAGAGAAACATGTCTTATTGGTGATGCAGTGTAAAACACTCTTCAAGGAGAATGTTTGGCAAATGCAAAATTTCATCATTCTTTGAGTATTAAATAAAATTAAAATTACATTTAGGTTTTCCTTTCCTTTAAAAAAATAACTTTTATTCTAGTTCTAGAATTTTTCATGAAGAAAATTCCATGAATGAAATATTTCATCATGAAAAAAATTCCTTAACAGAAAATTAAGATGTCTTGGAGGGAACCAAGTGTGTAGCTGCTCATCCTTTATCTATTGGTTGCCATTAAAAACACGGAAAGAAGGTTTTATATGTATCCAGCTTTGACTACTTTTCAAAAGGCTCTATGTAGTCCACATTCAAATAGTATAAGAAAAACCCTGCATGAACAACATTTATTTTTAAGCTTATATATTTCACTTATTATAGAAATGGTTTTAGTATCCTGTAATTAAAGTTTATTGTGCTAGAGAAGGGAACTGCTGATTATGGTCTTCAGTGTGGTGATTTAGGCCTATGAACACTTTCCTTTGCCTAGTTCTTACTTGCTGCTTAAATCCCAGGACTTCTGCATGGCTTTCTTTTCCTATAAGTAGTCATTTTGACAAGAACTTGATTTTATTAAAGACCAAGTAAATGTTTTGATAACCTTTCCACATTTTCTCTGATCTCAATGAGAACATTTTGTCCATTATGTCTAGAGAATGTTGCAGGAAAAGACAGTTCATGAAAAGTGAGGCTATGGGAGTGATACTAAATAAATATTTAATGTCAAAGAAGTGCTTACCCAGAAGTATCTACAGGTTAGTGGTGCTTCTTATTTAATGAGATAATGAGATATGGGAATTCTAACTATTTGTAAAAAAGCTTTTATTTAGGCTTAAAAAATTTTAGTGATCATGTGGGGAGAGGATGAGACTGTACCCAATGTCATTTATGTCAATGTCATAGAACTAAAGAGCAGAGAATTTAAAAGTTTAATAAATAGAGGACATGGGTGCTATTCTACTTCATAACTAGGGAGGGGAGGGTGAAAATGAACAGGAAAATGACAACATGGCTGCTTATCATGCTTATCCAAAGATATCTACCTTGATAAGTGGTGGAAGTTACTCCATCAAATGTGATGATGTTGCAGAGAACATCTTTCACATTGAAGACATCAGAAAATTCTGTGCAATGATAAAAGAATGCCAGACAGGGCAAAAACTGTGTTCTCTGCATGTGTTTTTTTTCCATAAAGCATAAGAATTCAGGTCTTAAAATATTGAATAATTTCTGACCTCTTTGCCAAGGATTTCCTAAAACTTCAACGTGCTGACATAACAGCTAAAGAAGTACTTTAGATCAACAGTCACTACAGTGACTGTCAGACAAGTTATTTTATACCCATTATTATGATAAAGCATCCAAGAAAAGTGAGTCTGCACCTAGAGTGGGGCTTCAGCTCTTGGACCCTGTACTGTTTTAAAAGTTAACCAGCAGGGGAAAATGAACTCAAAAGAGAGACCACAAGTCAGAATAACAATTTATTAAAACAACACAACAAGTATGATTATACAGACAAACAACCGAATTCAATCCATAAAAACCCAAATGTACAACCCAGTACCCTGGGATATGAACAAGCAGGGTTCCCCAGGCCCCCCTGAGTCCAAAGTAAAGGGGGGAGCGGAAAAAAAAAAACACCTGCTGGTGGGAGAACTATTGCAGTCCAGTTGAGGGTGGTGGTCTCAGTCTGGTTGAGAGCGGTGAGCTGCAGTCTTCCTCTGGATCCCACGAGTGGTGGAAAAAAAAGGTTCTGAAACTCCAGGTTTATATATTCTCCAGCTCAGGCAGCAATGCTTAGCCCCTCCCTCAGAGCGGGGAATTCCATAAAAAGATGTTCAGTCCTTCCCTCAGAGTGGGGAATTCCATAAAAGGGTATGAGGGTGCTCAGTCAGGGAATTCCACAAAAGGGCATGAGGACAGGAGCATGGTGGGGGGGGGCACCTCACAGGCCTCTACTGACAACAGTTTCTGGGAAATGGCATGGAGGGCTATAGAATACACAGTTTTGGGCTACACCCATCCAATGATGAATCTGTCCCAGCTGTTCTAACTAGGACAGACCCCAACACAAGGACGTGCATCTGTTGGAGTGAGTCCAGAGGAAGGCCATGAAGATGATCAGAGGGCTGGAGTACCTCTCCTAGAGAGAAAGGTCAAAGAGAGTTGTGGTTGTTCAGCTTGGAGAAAAGAAGGCTCTGTGGAGACCCTATAGCACCTTCCAGGAGCTAAAGAGGGCTACAAAAGAGCTGGAGAGGGACTTTGGACAAGAGCACATAGGGATAGTACAAGGGGGAATGGTTTCACACTGAAAAAGGGTAGGGTTAGATTAGAGATTAGTAAGAATTCTTTCCCTGTGAGGGTAGTGAGACACTTCAACAGGATGCTCAGAGAAATGGCGGATGCCCCATCACTGGAAGTTTTCAAGACCAGGTTTGACGGGGCTTTGAGCAACTTGGTGTAGTGAAAGGTGTCCTTGCCCCTGGTAGGGGGTTGGAACAAGATGATCTTTAAGGTCCCTTCCAACTTAAACCATTTTTTGATTATATGTGTCAAACTAAAATGTGTTGATTATTTTGGTTGGTAAATTAATTTTCCAGTAACACTTTGTCAGTGACATGTCTGAGACTCACTTCTCTCATTTTCCATACTTGGCTTTCCAAGAGCAATCTGGATTTTTCCTGTCTGTGACCCCTGTTATTAGGGGTTCTCAAAGCCACAGACCACTGGTTACCTCATGGTGCTTTATAAAGCACCCATTCAATACTTTGTGTGTCTTATCCATCTTTGCATATGTCAGTCATAATAAGTCTTCCTGACCAGATCTCTGTACTCCAAATAGACAGTTTCCCTAATCAGGCTATAAAAACTCTTTTATTATGTACATCTTGAAACTGCTTTCTTACTGTTTTGTAAAGAGGTCATAATCTTTTGGGAAGTTGGAAACATCCTCTCGCAGCAAGGCTGAATTTCTCTGGATGAAATATTTTCTACTACCTGACTATTTCTAATGTAGATTTATTAAATTATTTTTTACTCAGATTTTAAAATTCCACATATCTCATTCATCAGTTTTCGACCTGTAAATTGGCATTTAAAAATTATAACTTTGTCCTCAAATTTCCAGCCAGATAGCTTTGTGATTAATGGAGAGAATAAAGAAAGAAGAAATATTAATTTCTATCTCATCTAACTTGTCAGTAGCTTGACTGGACCTTAATGAATTGCATTGGCAACATAGTATATTTATGATGTTTGTCAAAAGTTCCCAGAGTACTCCATAAGGTTTTAGTATCAGAATAAAACATCACTTTTAGGGTGCAATATCAATATATTGGAAACAGTTCCTTGTATCACAGGTCGAATCAATAATCTAATTTTAGTCCAGCAAATGTGACAAACAATGAGAATGAACAGAATAAGAGATGATCAACCCATATTTTCAATCATTAAGAAAGCATTATGTGTGAGGAATAATGATGGCACCATGACAGAACATTGGATATAATCCCCTTCCAGAAAATCCAAGGCTTCCACTGGAAAAAAAAAAGAAACAAGAAAAATTTTGCATGAGTTAATAGTGTTGTCTCCATATTCATCTACTTGTCTTTGCAAAATAATTTCCTGAAATAAAACATTGCTCTTAATTAGAAACACCACAGGGCCAAGGACCCTACAAAGATACAGGTTTTCAAATGGAAAACTTCATTCTTTTCTCAGTCTACAATAATTCCACTGAAGTTCATGGAGATCAGTGGTAAATCAACTTGATAGTCTGGAGTGTTTTTTACTGAATGGCCTATATGCTCATTATTCTATTGGCAAATGTGGCATAATCTAATATTCTTAGCTAGTAAGAAATTCTGCTTAAAAAAGCCCCAAATCCAAACACACTTTTCACAGCAGCAACTAAATGTTTTCCCCTCCTGTCCAAATTATTTATAAATCTAGTGCAGTTGTTTAATTACACGTGTGTCACTTTGGTGTCATGTCCATCATGGAGACAACAGTACTTAATTTTTTATATCAGATAGAGACTCTATTTCATGTATGAGATTATTCTGCTTTCATAACCATGGTACCATTTATAATTTTGTGTCTGTCTTTATCTGAACTGCACTGACACTTTGAAATGAAAAACCTGACAAGTTAATCCAATTCCTACTCTACCCAGCTATTTGGATTTCTCTGTAGTAGGTCCATTGCAGTAAAGGTGGTTGGATTTTTACATAAAATAAGTAATCTCCAAAGCATTTACATGCAAAGATATTTTACTGCTCTTGTGACATAGTACAGAAAGTTGTAATACATCTGATTTGGGTCACATTTCTTCACCTTCCACCTATATCTGCATTTAGTCAAGCACTAAACCTCTTTCCCTATGAAGACCATTCCAAAATGACATGCTGCAAAGATGTCCTGCCCTGTCTATTAAGATCTTATTGCAGCAATACAACCTGTATTATTGCTCCCAGCCATTTCCACTGCTTATCACTTCAGTGTTAAAGTGCTTTGCCTCTCCAAATGCTTTCCTTGCAGAGAAAAGTCCCCAAGGCATTCAACCTCATCTTCCTTACTGTAGCTAAATGACAATGGAGAGTTTTTAGTCTGAGAATTGAAAAGGAATAATTTTGCAGAAAATTCCTTCTTATTTCTTTTTTTTTTTTTTTTTTTTGGAAGGGGATCAGATGGTTGAATGATTAAAAAAAATAAGAATAAATAAAAATAAAATGAAGAAATAGAAAAAAATAGGGAGGAGAAGTGAGAAGAAGAGAGAAGAGATGACAGGAAAAAGAAAAGAAAAAAAGGAAATGAAAAGAAAAAAAGGAAAAGGGAAAGGAAAAGGACATCAGGTAATCTTTATCAATCAATTTTAATGTAAGGTGTGGGACACTTTTATTGCCACATTACTTGACACAATAAATGGCAGCTTTTGACATGTGTTGTATGCCTGGCCAAAAGAATAAGAAAAGAGATTCTTCTGCATTCTTCTGGGATGTTAGAAACCACACTTCTGAATCCACAGTGGTAATTGTATGTTCATGTGCAAGGGAGAAGTTGTCTTATTGTGAAAAACATTGGATACCCTTTTGATTTTATCTCACATCTAGTTTAAAAGCCACACAAAGCAGCATCAAATGAAAAATCATAAGAAATAGTGAGTAGCAGTAATAAAATTTGGTCACAAAGAAAATTAAGATTCTTTTTTTTTGATGAAGAAATACCACTATTCATTGGTGCTATGTGTAGTTATATGCAGAATCAGAATTAAGTTTCCACTTTCTTGAGAATTTAGATTGTGTGGTAAATTCATATTTCATGTCAGAGATCACAGTACAGGCAACATGATGTTTGCATTTGTGATTTAAAGGAGACATAAGCAGCAAATTAACTCAGGGACACTTAATTCATCATGTAGACTGCCTCATCTTGTTCTTATCAAGTGTCAACATGATACTCTGTGTCCTGATCAAAAGGTTGATGATGACAGCAAACAACAAATGCATTTAATCCCTCATATATTAGGTCGCCTCAGGGAAAGATACCTTGGCCTGGTCAAGTCTTCAAACCTGTTTTCCTCAGTACAGTTTCACTTACTTCAACAGATAAAATGATATGCAATGAGTGTCATTAAAAGCCTAATTATTTTATTTCTTTGATTTAATTAATTTTTATGCAGACTCATATTAAAGCTTTGCATAATGCATTTAGCTCATTAATAGCTCATATTATTATACTTAATTACATACACTAATATGTATATTTATGTGAAAGGAAAAAGTAGCTTTCGTATGACGATCAAATAAGAGTGTATACGAGTAAGAAGATAGTTATTATTACTTGTAGTAGAAAAAAATAGTTGATGGTCTGGTGTAAGGGAACAGTAGAGTGTTTAATTTTTCATTATAAGTTCAATGGTCATTTATTAGATGAAATTGGTGGGTTTCTCATGCTTTTCTGAATTTCCTTCCAATTTCTCTTTCAATGGAAAAATTCATTTAACCAGAAATTTCATCTTTTAACTCCAGAAAGACTGACCAAAATTTCAACTGTCCATTGTTTACACAAAACCCAAAAACCAGTGACTAAATAAAATCTTTTAAGAAGAAAGGTATACTTATTTTTTATATGGATATTGTGGAAATTGTGATGTCAATCTGAAGAAATATGACTGATTTCATATTTCAACCTGGTTTTCGTGGTTAATAGTACAGTAACTATATATTTTTAATTTCTTTTATTATATACTGATAACATTAGCTTAAAAAGGAAAAAGGAGAGAAGAAAAAGAAACATAAGTTTCCAAAAATAGTTGATTGACTACTCTAAACATTAAGAAAAAACACACAGAAAACATCAGAAATAGAGCTAAACTAAAATAAATATAATAAATATAATATACATAATGTTTTCAAGGAGAGCGAGACAAAACAGAAGGTAACATTTGTATCCCGAAATTACTCTGGTGATCCCAACAGTCTAACTGCTTACTAATCAATTGATGACAGATATAGAGTGAACTGAAAGGTATAGAATGAAATCCTTCATGACCTTATCCTGCATTATCTATTGAAGTAAATAGAATACTTGATGTAGTTATGCTGAAAGGTATTTGGTAAATTCCTATGTTACAATAAGACACAGGATACACATCAATATCACAATTTAATAGCAATGAAATATGCTTTTAATATTCGGACAACAGTAATCCAGAAACATATGTTGATTTTATGGACTTGCCTCAAACATCTAAACTCAAACACTGATTCAATTTTTAGGTTTTGGCTTAAAAATTGAATCAGTAGGCTAGGCTTGATAAACTAAGACTAGGCTGGATTTCCTGTCTTTTGTGTTTCCTTAAATACAAAAGCACATAATAAACACAAAACATGCACATACAACACTGTTAAATCAAGAAAAAATATTCTGGTAATACAGAAGACTACAAAAAGGGTGAACACAGCTTAAATGGCAACTGTTTCACTGGGTGTTCAGATAGATACCATGGAATGGTCATTAACTCTAGTTTTCTAGCTCAAAAGCATAAATCAAAATAAACTTTTCCAGCCTAATCGTGTTTACTCAATGTTAGGTCTAATAAAAGAATAGAGGGATCAGTAGGTGGGAATCAGGAGGGAGCAGTAGAAATTCAGAAGAACAATTTGATTGGACCTCATGAAGAAGCTCTATAAAATTTTCATGTCTTGGGTAATAAGAAGATAAGCTGAAGAATACAAGAAATGTAATGAACTTGATGTGTCTATTGCAATGCCAGATCATCCACAGTCCACTGAATTTGAATACTGAGGTTGATGGAAGATATTTTGCCCAAACAGAAATAACCATAGATACCTGCTGAATATGAGTAATTTTTAAAAAAAATTAAAATAATGAAAATGCTGCTTTCTATAGGGATCTATCAAGATGCATAGAACAGATAACACACTTTCTGTTCAAAATTTCACCTGGCTCCAGCAATTTTTTTTAGATGAGTTTGAACACAGAGGTACCATAGCTATTTCCTTATCCTTGTCTTGACAGAAATATCCATGTCACCTGTGATCAGAAAGCAACTGGAAAAATCAGCAATATTATTCTTTATTTAAACAAATGAAATTTCAAATACTTAGTAGTACTTATTGGTGAAGACACTACCTACTAGTGTGTTCACATGGAACACTGTCAGATCCTCCTATCTCCTTATTTAAGAAAAGTCAGCACACTGCATGAGGATAAAAGCCAATACAGATCCAAAAAGGGTTGGAAAGCACTTCAATATAATGATTAGTTGCATAAGAAGTTAAACTCTACATAACTTCTTTCTTCTTTTACAAGGAAAACAATGAAATTAAAAAATAATAAATTAACAATTTAGAAATGAGCAGGTAGACTCAGAGGCAGAATATACTCCTGAAGTTACAGAACTTCAGATGTTAAAAAAATTCAAAATCTTTGTGGCCAGTAACAGAACTTTTGGCTATATAAGATGGTGACTTATCTTGAAGTAAATATGTGCACATTTTCTTAACAGGAATTAACCTTGACAAATTTTAAGAGGAACCTTCTGATACAGAAGCCATCTGAGTTTTTTTGTGTTCCGAAGCAGCTGGTACTTGTCATTTTGGGATTCTGAGCACCTGACAAATTTTTGGCAGCTCTGAACAAGTCTGGCAATTTCTATTACTTTGCATTACTGTCAAAGATGTTTTCAAGAGCCCACAGCTCAGTTAACACAAGAGGGCACTACAGGAATGCCTACTGAAAAGTACCCAAACATTCAACTGAAGCTTGGTGGTTATTTTTTCCTTTTTCATTTTCTCCTTCCATTAAAGAAGAATAAATGGGGAAAACGCTAAAGGAATTACCAAGATCTCACAGTTTGTTAATGAAATCAAATATTCTTCAGGTGAAGATGTTAAAGAATTTATACAATATATTGTCAATACCCTATGTTATCAAATTTTTAATGGTTACCATTATTTACAGGGCTCTAAAATATTTCTTCCACCCCTATCTTGGCCATATCATCTTTTTCATGACCAAGAGCTCTTTTATATGTTTTATAGTGCGATCAATAGCCCAGTTGATGTGCCTCTATAACATTACACAGAGCATAGGTAACAAGCAGAAGGAGCTGAAAGCCACTCTGCAGCTGGAAATCTATGATCTAATTGCTATTGCTGAAACCTGGTGGTATGAATCACTCAACTGGAGCACTGGTACTGATGGCATTAAACTGTTCAGAAGGCACAGACAGGAAGAAGAGGTAGAGGGTGGGAGTTGCCCACTATCTAAAAAATTGGATTAACTGCACAGAGCTGTCTTTGAAAAAACACTGATGAATGGGTTGAAAGCTTATAGGTAAAAATTTGGGGCCAAGCCAACATGGACAATTCATGTTTGGTCTTTACTACAGGCATCCCAACCAAAGGGAACCTTTTGAAGCATTCTTACTTAGCTGCAGGAAGCACCCTATGCACAAGCTCTGCTCCTGCTGGGGGACTTCAATACCCCTGACATCTGCTGGAAAAGCATCACACCAAGCTATCAGCAACAGGAGACTGTTATTCCAAGGATATCCTCCTTGCATAGAGAATAATTTCTTAATCCAGGTGATAGACAGCGCAACTGGAAGAGAAGTGTTACCAGACCTGTTGCTTGCCAACATGGATGAACTAATTCAAGATGAAAATATTGGCAACAGTCTGGACTGCAGTGATCACATCTTGGTGGAATTCACAATGAAGAGTAGAGTCAGAACACTGAATTTTAAGAGAAAAAACTTTCAGTTATTTAAAAAATTGGTATATGGGACCCCCTGGGAAACTGCCTTCAGGAACAACTCCTTAAGCAATTTTTTCTTAGAGTGAAAGAGGTCTTGATTCCTATGTGTTAGAAACCAGACATAGATGACATGAGACCATTGTGGTTCAGTAAGGACGTCCTGACCAAAAAAAGTGTAAGAAAGAAATACACAGTCAGTGGAAGCATGAATAGTCTCCTAGGAAGAATATAGGGATGTTGTCTAGATGTGTAGGGACTGAATCACAAAAGCTAAGACACAGTCGGAGATGAATTTGGCAATGGATGCAATGCATAAGAACAACTTTTACAGGTACATTGTCCAGAAAATGAAGACAAAAGAAAATGTCCTTGGCCTGACAGGAGAACTCGTGACAACCAACACGGAGAAGGCTGCACCTGAGCTGGGCAATATCAGTACAGACTGGTGGATGAATTAACTGAGAGCAACCCTGAAGAGGAGGGTGGATGTTCCTGGTTGATGAACAGTTGGACATGAACAGGTATTGTGAGTTTGCAGCCCAGAAACCCCCCATGTCCTGGGCTGCACCCAAAGCAGTGTAGGCAGCAGGGGAGGGAGGGGATTCTGCCCCTCTGCTCTGCTCTGGTGAGACCCCACCTGCAGTGCTTTCTGCTGCTCTGGATTCCCCAGAAAGATGTAGACTTCAGAATAGGCCCAAAGAGGGCCAGAAAAAATAATCAGGGATTTGGAGCACCCCCTCTATGAAGCCAGGTTGAGAGGGTTGGGATGGCTCAGCCTGGAGAAGAGAAGGTTTGAATGAGATCCTATTTTGTCATTTCAATATATAAAGAGGACTTCTAAGAAAGTTGGAGAGAAACTTTTTACCAGGGCATGTAGTGACAGGACAGGGAGCAATGGTTTTAAACTGAAACACAATATACTTAGACTGGACACATGAAACATTTTTTGTGGTGAAGGTGGTGAGGCGCTGGAGCAGGTTGCCCAGAGAAGATGTGGATGCCCCGTCATTTGAAATTTTACATCAGGTGGGGCTTTAAGCAACCTGATCTAGTGAAAGATGTCCCTGGCCATGGCAGAAGGGTTGGACTGTGTGAACTTTAATGGTCCCTTCCAACTCAAAACATTCTGTGATTCTGTGAATAACAGTAGCTCTGAAACTTTATTTCTTGGTTATTAACATATGTTTAGAGGTGATAAATTGGAGCTGGCGTTCAAGTCTTTGCAATAATGTGTTCCTGGTACAAACATAAGAAAAATGTTTCTGTTCAATTACATTGCTGGAAAACAATTGATTTTTTTTCTACTTCTAATTGTGACTAAATCACAATTTTTATCAGATGTCTCTGATCCATGAGAGGAGAAAAAAATCACTTTGTCTTTTAAAAGAAAACAGAGAACAATAGAACTGACACAATAAATTATGATAATTGGAAGATTTGTTGGAAGGTGAGCCCACATATATTTTTTTCATTTACTGATTTACTGTAAAAAATTTTCTTTCAGAACCAACATTTTTTTTTTTTTTCAGTGAAGAAGTGGAGAGACAGTGTTAATGTTATTATCCACAAGGCTAACAGATGAAAGCCTCTCAGGTGGGTTGACTCTGGTTGGATGTTAGATGCCCATGAAAAATGTTCTATCACTCTCCTACTCAGCTGAGCAGGGGAAAAAATATAATAATAAGGACAGTGAGAGATCACTCACCAATGATCACTGTTATGGGAAAAAAATACTCAACTCTAGGAAATTAATTGAATTTGTCACCAATCAAATCAGGGTAGGATAATGTGAAGGAAAAATTAATCTTAAAATATCTCCCCCCCCCCCTCCCCTTTCTTCCCAGGCTCAGTTTCACTCCTGATTTTCTCTACCTCTTCCCCACTAGTGGTAGATGAGAAATGAGGGTTGTGGTCAGTTCATCACACACTGTCTCTGAGGCTCCTTCCTCCTGAGGGGAAAGGACTCCTTGCACTCTTCCCTTGCTCCAGTTTGGGGTCCCTCCCACAGGAGACAGCTCTCCACTGGGTGCAACATGAGTCCTTCTCATGGGCTACAGTTCTTCATGAGCTGCTCCAATGGAGATCTCTTCCATGGCTTCACAAGTCTGGCCAGAAACCCTACTCCAGAGTGGGCTCCTCTCTCTCTCTGTGGGTCCTTGGGTACTAATCAGAAGCCTGCTCCAGAATGGGCTTTCCATAGGGTCACAGCCTCCTTCTGGTGCATCCACCTGCTCTGGCATGGGGTCCTCCAGGGGGTGCAGGAAGGATATTGAGGTGCTGGAGCAGGTCCAGAGAAGAGCGCAGAGGCTGGTGAAGGGACTCGGGCACAAGTCCTGTGAGGAGAGGCCGAGGGAGCTGGGGTTGTTCAGCCTGGAGAAGAGAAGGCTCAGAGACCTTATCACTCTCTACAACTCCCTGAAAGGAGGTTGTAACCAGGTGAGCATCAGTCTCTTCTCCCAGGCAACCAGCAATAGGACAAGAGGCCATGGTCTTAAGATCTTCCAGGAGACGTTTAGGTTGGCTATTACGAAGAAATTTTTTACAGAGAGGGTAATCAGGAATTGGAATGGGCTGCTCAGGGAGGTGGTAGATTCACTGTCCCTGGAGGTTTTTAAGATGAGACTGGATGTGGCACTTAGTGCCATGGTCTGGTAACCACGGTGGTGTTGGATCAAGGGTTGGACTTAATGATGACCTCAGAGGTCTTTTCCAACTCAGTTGATTCTATGATTCTATGATTCTATGATTCTATGATTCTATGATCTTTGCTCCACCATGGACCTCCATGTGCTGCAGGGGCCCACTTGCCTCACCGTGAGCTGCACCACAGGCTGCAGGGGAATCTCTGCTCCAGTACCTGGACCACCTCCTACCCCTCCTTCTTCACTGACCTTGTCTGCAGAGCTGTCCCTCTCCCATATTCTCACTGCTCTCTGTCCTGCAGTTTGTTGTGCAGGATTTTTCCACCCTCTTTAATGTGTTATCCTCACAGCACTACCACTGTCACTGAGAGTCTTGACCTTAGCCAGTGATGGGTCTGTCTTGGAGATGGCTGGTATTGGTTCTGTCAGATATCAGGGAAGTGTGTAGGAGCACACAGAAGAAACCCCTGCAGCCCCTCTGCTACAAGACCACACAACCAAACACAGCTCCATGATCTTCAGAAAACAATTCCTAAAAATCTTCTCTCTCTTTCATTTCCTGCACATGGTGATTCCTGTTGCTGAAGACCTCCTTTTGCCAGGGAAAAGCCTGTGCTTTTGCTTTTGAAGGTGTGCTTTGCAATAGGTAATGTATTCATGTACGTAATTATGCCATGTGCATACCTGTATTTTAGAATTCTCTTCTATTTTATTCCTAAACCAGACTATAATATGCATGTGATCTACTTTAGTACACAAGCAAGGTTATGCTTTGGTTCTAAGGTTTGATTGACTGATTGATTTTTACTAACAGCACAGAGGCATCATCTTTTTCTCCAGTTAAATACACTGAATGATTCTCAACACAAACTATAAAGTGAATCTTGAAAATAAACTGTCATATATACATGGTTTTAGGTTAGTATTCAGGCACAAGAATCCCTGTTAAAGCAGATACAAAAAAGTTTGAAGACTTTTTTTTTTCAGACATAAATTAAAACTCATAACAAACAACCTTCTCATGAAATAAACCATTTTTAAATTGTATGATTCTTAACTTTTCATAATGTCTAAAATTCCATCATTTTTTGCCTCATTTCACTGCTCCACTATTTTTGCTACACTACTACTCTCAGCGTTACTAAATCAATAAAGTCAAATTAAAAAATTCTGGTCTCATTTTTTTTTAATAACATATATTTTGATTCCACCAAATGGACTTTTTAAAGAGGAAAGATATTGTATCAGAATTATCTTGACTCATTCTGCTTGTGAACATACCCTTGTTTCATACATATGTTTGAAACATCACGAACCGTGTGAAATATAATTTCTTCCTGAGTTTATTTTGCCTCTTTGTCACCTTCCCTTTGGCATTCCCTAACTGAATAGAGACTATCTGCATGAGTAAGGACAGTTCTCTGTGGTAGAGCTGATGGCTTCTGGTTACTTTATGTTGCACAAAATTGTAGTCTAAATCCCTGTGTTATAGGTATCACAAGAATTCAGGTATTTTATCAATATGAACTAGCTAAAAAGGACAGAATTGCCCTCCTGTGTGCATAAAAAAAAGTTAACCTGCCTTCAGAGTTACAAGTCCTTGTTTGTATATTTTCAGTTTGTAATCTCAGGGCATCTTTATAGCTAAAGGAGACCAAGTCTTTGTAACTGGTTGATACTATTCTCTAAAAAACTAGATGTAAAAAAGTCTATGTGTCTCTGATACCAAACAACATTGCAAGGAGCTATGGTTCAGGTTAGACATATCAGTACATTATTTTAAGGTGCTCTCATTGTTTTTCAAAATGAGATAATTGAAGATAGGTCTTTAAATGCAGCACAGTTCTGGCAAGCTTCTTAAGAATAGTAAGGTTAAGCTAGGTTTAAGAACCTGATGAAAACTCACACCATAAAAATAATCTTTAGAAGGCAAGGAATCAGCAAGCCTCTGATTCCAAAATAGAATAAAAATCAAATTTCCCAGTGGTACATATTCATGAACTGTCTTTTGTTTTTCTGTCAGCTGCAGCAGATGCATAATATACACTGTCTGTGCACATATTACTTTGTCAGAGCAGTGGTTAAAAAATGGCTTACACTGTACTAATATTCATCACATTTTGAATGTGCATTTGTCTTCCAACCAACTATGAAGAGACATATTATAAACGGTTTAATAAAATTGTTACTTCAGCAAGTTTTGTTTCCTCCATAGGTCCTTTGATGGCTAAAGGTCTTTCTCTGACAAACTTAGTTTGCTGCGCTAGGATTTTGGAATTTGTGCTCCTCTCAATCCATAGGCAATTTTGCAAGTGGGTGTAAGCAATAATTAAAGAGTTTGCATTACTACTGGGGAAATCTTGATCTGCTATTATGGATAAAACTAGTTTTTTCAAATACACTGAGTACCAAAGTGGACTTGACGTGAAAACTGAGCACCATCCTTTTAATTCTTACCAAATGTTCACACAGAAATATTTGATATCCTGGGAATTGGAATTGATTTCCTCCTTTTCAATCCGTTTAAGAGGATTTGCCACCTAGGCATTCATTGACTGAATGGTAGACTGGTGTTGCTACAGTATCTTACAGCCTGTCTGAATTCTGGAACTAAACTACTGTTTCAACCATTGAGGTCTTTTCACTTACTGTTCAAATCTCAACAGCCTCTTAACAACACTCTGACATGGAAATTCTCTTTTCCTTGATAAAAACTTTACTTTGAAAAACCCATGGTATCTTTTCTGAGCTCAGAGTTAAGAAAAAAAGCAGCATAATGTCTGATAGTATCCTGTAAAATATACTTGATAATATTGTACATGGAAAGCCAGCTACTTTCACAGAAGGAAATGCTTTGTATTTCCTGAGACATGCAAAGTATGTTGCAGATCAGAGCATCCAAGTTGAAAAATGCTCTTGAGTACTAATAGAATTTCTCTAGTGAAGAAAGACAGAGAAAGTAAACAGTTTAAAAGACCACAGAAAAAAATTCAGCTCATTATGTTGCATGTCCTAGAGTAGAGTATTGCAATAGAACAAATTTTTTTAACAGTAAATTTTTCAAGATATAGGTCCTGCAGAAATGGTTGATACTACACAGAAATTGAGGTAAATAAAATAGATCCTCTAGTTTTATTTCTACTTTTCCTTCTAAATATTTTACTCACTAAACTATGGACATGTTTGAAGTGCTCCTACATCTTCCAGAAATACTGCAACAGTCTAATAATCCCAGAAAATGTTTGAACTGGGAGATGAGTGACAAAGACAGGTTTGTTGCACATGTTTTTATGCATTTTAATATAGGTCTAGAAAAAAATATGTAGGGGATATTAACCAGAGTTGAATTCCTAACCTTTGGATTTGCTGCTCTGGCAATAGAGAATATATATGACAATAATTTGTATAAAACTTATGGTTGATAGCTTTACAGTGAAGGTATAGAAATATCTACATATATTATTAGAAATTTTTTGAAAATAATGTAATGACCTTAAAAACATTATTGAAGTTTGGAATAAAAAGGCATATAATATTACTTACTTGCAGAAACTGTCAGGCTGCCTTGGCAAGGTTCTCTGCAAGCTTGAAAGTAGCAAGAAACCTGACAATTCTGGCACTACACTGTACTAATAAATAACATGGGAAAGTTGTATAAATCAACCAGTTGGCACAGAGATTACTTTCCTTTCTGCAAAGAAGTTGGAAGTTTTTTCCTCTGTTGGGAAAAAAAAAAAAAAAGCTTTGCTATATTTTATTGCAACACATATTTGTGGTTGGACAGGTATACAACTTATTACTGAGATTATAAGGCTTCTTACAATAAACTGCTACCTGTTGCTTTTACACTTGCTTCTGACTTTCAGGAAGGAAGGTACTGCATTTCACCAATGCACAACTTGCAATCCAGTTAAACCATTCATTCAAAATTCTGTGTGTGCTGTGCTCCTCCTTTCCCAGACTCAGGGAATCACTGTATCACTGATGTTTTCCTTGCACATGTTATAAAGATGTTTTTGCTTGCTACCAGCCTGACACAAAAGCACAGTGATGTGTCTGCACAAACATAAAAGTATGTACAAAGATATGTCCCCCTTTGCAGATGAATGAGACATACTATCCCTGGAATATCCCTAAAGCAAACGTGAAGCACCTTCACAGTATGACTTGCTGTTGTGAGATGGACACAGAGAATAGTATCTACTCAGGCTACTGAGAGAGATTCGGGTGTCATGAGGATATTTCTTACTCTGCTGGGTTTCTAATTCCTTTCATCATTTTTCAGTAGAAGCAACAAGAGGGAAAAGAAGAAGAAGGAAAAAAGAAAGCAACTGTCTGGATATTTTTCTCTATATGTGACAGTGGTTTTTGTTTTCACTTTCGTATATACCACATTGTTAAAAACAGTGGTAAGGCTTAGTCTGTTCCTTGTGTTTCTCTTAATCTTCAGGAAAAGTTTTCATTCATGTAGAAATTCTACCTGTTCAATCTCACAGAGAAAAGCCTTATTCTACTGTAATTAAATCAGACAAAAAACCCAGCTAGACAAGAACCAACAGATGGTATGTGTCATACAACAATCTTTGGGAGTCACTTTGAAGTGGTGTTCTTTGTAATAGCCCCTGTCACAACATGGTGCATTAACAGCTCCTGATTTTTAGTTTTCAGAAGTGCTTTGTATAATGTGTTGAAGAAACAAATAAATATTCGTCTGGTTTTTTTGTATGATCTTCATTTATATTGAGTATTGATCAGGGAACCACCATTCACATCAAGAACTGAATGCATAGAGCAAGTCTGGATAAAAATGTTGCTGAGTCCAGACCACACAGACATATTCAGAAATGGATTTTCAAGTGTTTTCCAGAGTACAGTATCTTAGAAGACTAAGTTCAGAAAGAATCAAAGAGTAGAATTTTCTTCATTTAAAAGAAAGTTTTTGATGCATTTAATACATTAAAACTGATGGAATAAAAGTTTTTCAGAGAAGCATTACGGTTTTATATTAGCAAAAAAAAGTGAGAGTGCAGGAGATTCCCTTCTGGGCTTGTATATGTCTTGCCATCCCCATTACTTGTTTCTGACAGCTAACACCCACTTCTCATGCAAATCTTGCCTTGAACTTTTTGCTCCCAGGAAAATCTTACTTTTCTAAGACCACATTGGAATTATATTTGTCGTTCTTGTCCTATTGCTTAAATGTCACTCTGGAGAAAACAATGTAGTAATTAGCAATGACTTATTCAAAATGTTTGCTTTGGATCTAGTTGTTCAGAGCAGCAGTCCTGTAACTTTTGTATTGGTGGATTAGGCTTCTTGCTTCATGTAGAAGTCTATGCTCTCTCTTTTTTGCTCTTCACCACAGTGGTGGTAAAGATCTGTCTGTGTGCTCAGATTCCTGGACACAGTTTTATGCATCCATAGGCAACCACTATTCTGGTGTGCTGCAAACCCTCACCTGCCCGTTTCCAATACACCACTGAGAGTAACAAAATACCACCTCAGTAAAAGTGGTTTAGCTCTCATGGGTCAGCTTACTTTGTCTAGGGTGTTACAGGGGTTTTCTGCACTACCTCAAATTTAAATAACCTTAGTGCAATTCTCCCTCCAAAATCCTCACATTCTAGACGTCACTGTGAGCCCCTCCTTTCCCTTTTGCTGAAGAATGCATTCTCTAGCAGTAAATTTATTCTGTAGAATATTTTAAAATGTGTTGCTATGAACAGGAACTATCTATTTTTTCAGTGCATAGTCATGCCCACAGCAAAGCAGTTCTTCCTCATATCCAGATGGAACTTCTTGTGCACCAGTTTCTGTCCATTGCCTTTTGTCCTATTGCTTGGTTTTGCCTTTGATATGCCCATAAAATTTACCAGAAAACAAGTGTCAGAGTGCCCTTGACACTTTGTGTCATAAAATTATTGCTTAAATTACAGAAAATAATAACTGTTTGGCTGACATACTAAGGAACCTACTAAGATCATAAAATGGGGTATAATCTCATTCTTTCAGCTGTATTGTCATTCTTTCAGCTGCTACCTATACAGATATTCCTAACATTAAAAGTGGAAAAGCAATGCATTTTTTTCAGTTTAATGTTAGGGACAAAAACTCTTGAAAGAGGAAAAAAATTTGTTTGAGCTGAAAAAAAAAAAAAAAGAGAACTGTTTTGATGAAATCAAAAAATATTATCTTCTCAAAACTTGACCTTCTTTCTTCTTTTTCAGATGAAAACTCTTTATCAATTCAACCTGATTTTGCAGATAACTTTACTTCCTCTGCATCTATTTATAAGCTAATATCTCATGTATAAAAGAAAAGAAAGTAAAGAAGAATAAAGTATACAACCTGGGATATTAACCACAACTGACAGCAAGATCTTAGGCTTTTTATTGCCTGAAGTCCAGGCTCAAGGCACACAGTCTTCAGCTTTCTTCTGCGCAGCAGATTACTGTGCACAGCCATCAGTGCACTGCAGCTGCAAGTCAGCTTTTTTCTGAAGACAGCTGAGAGGATGACAAAGGGGTTACACTGCTGTCTCAGAGAGACTGAGATGAAATTTGGAAGATTTTTGGAAAATGAATTTACCTTAAATGACATTGCTGCCATTCCTAGATCTTCAAGGCAAACAATGCATCCTTCTATTTTACTAATCCAAATATTATATTTGGGCTGAAGGAATGTAATTAAGATTGGCTTATAATCAGTTGTTGACAATACTAAGCTTTAAAATAATTCCTTATTCAAACAATTATTCACACTGTTAATATAAAGCATCATAATGCAGCATCAGTATAACAACTTACAGACAGAGGGGAGGGGATGTTAGAACATAAAGCTTTTAATTCTCTATGTCTTTACCACACCTGATGGTCAAAGTTTTCACCGACACAAGTTTTTGTAACTCTTGAAATGATTTAGGCTTCAGTACATTTAAAGAAGATCTTGGTAATTCCTTTGGCCTGTCAAAGTATTTCAACATCCAGGTCTTATTTCTAGATCTAATGATATCTTTTTCCTAAAACACCATTTTAAGCACAGTTCACAAGCCAAGACCAGTTGTCCAAGGCAATAGATAATTTGAACATATGTCATGTTGTTTGTATGTACATGCACAGTATGGGTAAATTAATATGCATTCTTTTATGTCAAAGTTGGTATAAATTCATCCACTGACATATATGTGTCATTTCAACTCTAGTACATGCTGTGATGAATAGATATTCTCTCTCTCTCTCTCTCCACGTATGCATTTATGCACATATGCTTAAATATGATTCTTTATTGCAGGTTCACAAGCTGAGTATATTTGTAATTGATGAAGATATCCATGAAATGATGGCTGGACTCTCCTATCCCTGTTCCTCTTCATCCTGTATTGGAAGATAGAAGTGGAAACCCAGAATTTCTGTTTAATCTTAGGGTGCACATGCTTAGATTTCTAGCAGGGAGGAAGATACATGTTGTGATACCCTCTGGCTCCTGGGATTAGTTCAGACTGATTTGATAAAGCATTTCTGTTGGATGATGAAGAGATGACTGAGAGGGGACCTGGTCATTGTCTGAAGGGAGGGATCCAAGGGGATGGAACCAGGCTTTTCTCAGTAGTGTCAAGCAACAGGACAAGAGGCAATGGGCAGAAACTGATGCCCAGGAATTTCCACCTGAACATAAGGAAGAACTTTACTGTGCAGTGACCAAGCACTGGAACAGATCTCTCAGAGAGGCTGCAGAGTCTCCCTCACCAGAGACATTCTAGAACTGTGTGGACAGAATCCTGTACATGATTGGATGATTGGATGATTGATGATTGGACCAGATGACTCTCTGGGATCCCTTCCAACATATCCCATTCTGTCATTCTGTGATCTTAGACTGTTCAGTGGTATTATGGCAATACTTTATGTTAATCAATACGTTTATATATTGCTTCATCCAAACAGAGCGTGTGTTCCCTCCACTGAATAATTAAAATGTCTATATTATAACATAATTTTTGATAAAAGACAGTTTTCTTTAACTTGGGGAGAAAAGATGCAGAAGTGATACTATTTTTATTAGTTAGGCACCATCAGAAGTAAATGACATTTTGACTTATGGAAATTTGTTGTATGTATGCACAGACATACATTCAAATCCTAGTTGTTCTAAAATGGATACGTTTTTCTTTTTTTCTAAAATTCTTTAGACAGGCAAAAATCTATATTTCATGGTCATACAAATTCTTCAGAAATATTAGAGAATTGATAAATAGGATCTGACGTTTGATCTGTATAGAAGATTCTCCTGGACAAAAAATGGCAAATAAGAAATTGAGAAATAAGGATGAAGAGTTCTTTGGGTCTCACTAAGACCTTATGTTACCATGACTGAAATAACTTCATTGAATTCAACCATTCAAGGCAGCATAGACCTTATGGTACATGTTATGAGGAACCAATCCTTTTGCTTTCATTTTTAACCTTTTCCTTAACTTCTAGAAGTCAAAATATATATTTTGATGGGCTTACATCACGCTGGCAGCCAGTCACTTATTGGGGTTCCCCAGGGCTCAATTTTAGAGGCAGCAAGTGAAGCCTGTCAGAGTTCAAGGAGTGTCTACTCTTAGTCATGTGGTTTAGTTCTAGGTAGTCCAGCAGGTAGTAGGATTTTATGATCCTTATGGGTATCCTCTGTGATTCTGTAATCAAAAACAGAATGGGTGGTACCTGAGTTCACCTACCTTTCTGATTAATGTGATATGTAGATGCATTTGAAATGATGGCTAATCTCCTCTACTTAAAGAATTCTTTCACAAAACACTTTTCTCCTGCAACCAGGAAAAAATTTCAACTGAAAAATTGATAGACACAGCTTGGAGAAGGCATAGACAAGAGGTTTATTATTCAGATACTTACCATAAACAATGAAAAAGCTCAACATCTGCACTCTTCATTTAAGTATGCCAGATTTTCATTTATTTTCTTTAAATAGGGCAAGATTATTATAGTTCATACATAATAGATTATATAATGTAGTTGCACTAGTAATATTATACTAGACTTAATGTGCTAGCATAATCAAATATTGTTTATAGAAAAATGTCAATGATACTTTGTTATTTTCCAAATAGATTTGATTAATTAAATTAATTGTATATTAGACATGTCACAGAGTAAAAGTAGAAGGAAAAGCAAGGTGAAAATATTTAATTCTTATATTCAATATTCATTATAAGCACCTTTCTCTAGGCTCAATTATATACATTTAAGTTAATCTGAACAAAATTTTTATTTAATTTCTGAATTTTGAGTTCCCTTTCCCCTTCTGTGAATCTATTGATTTAAGATATAGATATTTTCCTTCTTTAAAATATAATTAGCAAAAGTATCTCTGCTTCTAATTAAGATTTCCAGCCATTTTCTCCAAATTAAGAACAATATACATTGTTTGTATAATGTAATTTTTGTTCTGTAAAGTTTCCAAGTTAAATCTGGCTCATTTTTTAAAATCTGATTTGATTTGCTTTACTTATGGTTAATGATAATTCTGATGTTTATGAGAGAGGATAAACAGCCTTTTACATTTATTAGAGTACTCTCATTTTGTGGCGAAGTTGCAAAGTGCCCATATTATTACAGTCAATTGAATATGCTGGAGAATGGAGGAGGAGAACCTTTGCTTCATGGCAAGGAGGTGCATTCGTATCAAGCTTTTAAAATATCCTTACTTGTGTATGTTTTCTCTTGCTGTTCAACAGGTAAACTTCTGCCTGTTTCACATTTGTTCCACCCTGTCAGAAATTCTCTGTATCATGGCAGTAAGGATGCCTGCTCGTCATCCTCGAAGTGTAACAGCTCTAACTTTCCAGCAACTAGAGAGATTAAGCAGAGCTTGTGTGATAACACCTTCCAGCTGTCAGTGCAGCAGCAGCAGGAACAAAGGCCAGAGAGCTTCTGACACCCAGGTTTTCCATTCTTTACATAAGAAGACATGGTTATGTCACACTTTATCTTTTGACTAGCAGTTCATTGTGTGTTTCCAACCTTCCTTTTGTGTAAAACACTTTTAAAAGAAGCTACAATCTTACTGTTTCTCTATAGGATGTTGTAGGTATTCTTGTTAAATTTAGCTAAGGAATTGTGCAGTAACTTCTGCATCATAGAATCACAAAATCACAGAATAGTTTGCATTGGAAGGGACCTAAAGATCATCTAGTTCCAATCTCACTGCCTTGGGCAGGGTCACCTTCCAACAGACCACATTACTCAAAACCCCATCCAGTGTGGCCTTGAACACTTCCCTGGATGGGGATTCCCAGCTTTACCAGGAAACCTGTTCTAGCACCTCACTATTTTCACATTGAAAAATTTCTTCTTTCAATGTAATCTAAACCTACCCCCTTCTAGTTTGAAGTCATTACCTCTTGTCCTGTCATGACAGACTCTGTTATAAAGTCTGTCCCCATCTTTCCTTCTGGCCCCCCTCAGGTACTGAAAGGCTGCAGGAAGGTCTCCTGGGAACCTTCTCTTTGGCAGGCTTAACAACCTCAACTGTCCCAGTGCTTCCTGACACGAGGAGTGTTCTATCCCTCTGATCATGTTTGTGCTCCTCCTCTGGACCCACTCTAACAAGCCCATGACTCTTCTGTACTGAAGACTCTAGAGCTGGACATGGTACTCAACACACAAGACAGACTTAGCTAATTATTATGCATTTTCATTCACTTCTCTATGAAGTTAAAGATCTGATAAAGCGGTAAAGAAAGAAGAGTCTGCAATGTCATAATCCCTTTGCTCATATGTACAGAAGGGATTTAGTATAGAAGTCTAATAATACACTTGTACTTTCAGTACCAAATTAAAATTATTGTAAATTAATACTTTTCCTGTAGTGTTTGTATATACACACAACATTCATGCATATATATAACAATCCTGTTTGTGTTTGTTTAGCATTCTAGTTCACCAATTAATGATTTACTGAAATCGAGTTATTCTTTGTAGGGATAATCTTTGCAGGAAAAATGAAATCCCCTCAAACAATTTAACTTCATTCTGCCTTTGGGGAAGGAACAGCAGATGATGCCAAAACCTACACGTCAGTGCACAGATGCATGAAGGTTGTAAGGGTTGAATTCTGTTACTGAGAAAAGGTATCTTGTTCAAACAGCATTAAGCTGATTATGGAAGGAAGATCCCGAATACAAATATCTGTCCCAGCAAATTCAGTTTTCTATGATCTGTGATCCTAAATCTAATGTGATCAAATAGGTTAAGTCACAAGTAATCCCTGAAGGTGCTGAAGAGGCTCACAAAATTTGTTATCAACCTTTCATCTCCTATCTGATAATTCATCTTACATATTGGCATGAATAAAAAGGAAGAAGTGCAAGTTTTGTATCACAGTTGAAATAAATGACTGGACTCTTCACCTATTGTATAATTTTGATGTAACAACTTAAGAGTCAAATCTCTGTGTTTTTCCCATCTTCAGTACAAAATATTTTCTTCAGTTTGAAGGGCTTCAAGTATCTTGTTTTCTGGAATGATAAAGAGATACTCTTGAATCTCCTTCTCAGGTAGGGACTAAATAACTGTACTTGATGCATTTGATCTCACCTTTAACCCCAAACACCTCTGCTGATTATATTTTCAAATTTCTGAGTTTTTTCAAGTATTTCTGCCTTCAGCATTAAAGAGAGTGTCCTTCTTAAATTGCTAAGAGGTCTCATGTGAGAGGGGAAAATGCTATCTAGCATTTATACTGAGTAAAAACTCTAAATCATTTAAATTTTGTTCCTCGGTAAGTGCTTGTTCTTTTTTAAAATTAGATGTTCTGTAAATGTAATTAAGATAGTATTTTTCCCATTCAATAAGAAGTAGTAATATAAGAGAGAAAAATCAGTTTTCAAGCAACGCAGCAATCTGGAATCTGCATCTTAATTGAACACAAGCATTTCTATTGTTCTTGCTTAGTCAGTTTTACAACTCTAGTCTTGATGTGCATCTCTCACAGTAAGATTAAAGGAACAATTTAAAAGAAAAGCTGCATATGGCAGAGTACAGTGGAACTAAAAAAAAATAGAGGTAGTTTACATAACAGAGAGAGCACCCAAGGTGGCAGAAAAGACTACATAAAATATGTTGATTCTAGTGGGAGGAAAATGTCACATCTGAGTATGTACAAAGTATATGTTTGGGGTTTTTTTCTCAAGGATAAGAAGGAATCCAGCTATATTGTAGCTTCATCTTCTATGCACTCCGATATTCAGTGAGAACACGAACCTGTCATGGGTTTATACTGCTGCAAATTGGACTGGAAAGCCCAATCTAATGCTTGACATCTGTCTTAACGATAGCTCAGTGAAGTCTTACCAAAATGCAGTATATCACTGTAAAGCTGTAACTACTGTCTTGGGTATTTCTTCCCTTTCTCTGTCACTTCCACGCTACATCAATATTTTAATTTATTTTGCAGCAATACCTCTACTTCTCCTTGAAAAGTTTCACTGCTACCTTTCGCTCATTCCTTGCTGCAGAAAGACCTGGAACATTCATTTCCTTGCATGGAACTAAATGAAAAACAGAAAGACAGCTTACTTAATGCCTTTCTTCTAAAAATGAATGTGATTTTTATTTTTTGTATTTTTTTTTATCCCTGAGCCTCTGTCATGGTTCAGCTGCAGCTGGGAACTAAGCACCACACAGCCTCACTCACTCATCCTTTCCCAGTGGGACGGGGGAGAGGATCAGAAGAGTAAAAGTGAGAAAACTCGTGGGTTGAGATAGAGACAGTTTAATGGGAAAAGCAAAAGCTGTGCTCACGAGTAAAGCAAAACAGGGAATTCATTCACCACTTCCCATGGGCAGGTAGGTGTTCAGCCACCCCCAGGAGAACAGAACCCCATCACACGTGACGGTGGCTTGGGAAGATAAGTGTCACCACTCTGAACATCCCGTCTTCCTTCTTCTTCCCCCAAATTTATATACTGATCATGATGTCATATGGTATGGAATATCCCTTTGGTCAGTTGGGATCAGCTGTCCCGGCTGTGTCCCCTCCTATCTCCTCATGCACCCCCACCCCACTCACTGGTGGGGTGAGATGAGGGGCAGAAAAGGTCTTGACTCTGTGCAAGCACTGCTCTGTGACAGCAACTACATGCCTTTGTTATCCATGCTGTTTTCAGCACAAATCCAAAACACAGTCTCACACCAGCTACTGTGAAAAAAATTAACTTCACCTCAGCCAAATCCAGCACAGCCTCCCAGACTCCAGGAGCTTCTGCTTCTTCTCACAAACTCTTTTGCCTCCTGAGAGCAACACTGTCCACTCATGACTCTGCATCAGTTTTGCCTCTCAGGCTCAGAGCACAAAATGCACTGCCCCAAAACCAAATGAACACCTGTTTGGTAACATTTCTATGGTTGCATATTAATACTCTCAAAAGTATCTAGTCCCAGGAAAAGTGCTTCCTTGGGCATTTCCTTTTGTCTTCAAATCTCATATATGCACCTGCTCTGCAGAGCACAGTTTGTGAATGTCGTATACTTTGGCTTCTGGTTGCTTCAAAAGATGCTTTTCTGAGAAGACTACTTATTCTAATCCTGAGTGATTTATTACCATTGCAGTGAGAATATGTGGAATATTGACTGAAGACAGCTCTGTTTGAATGTCTGGAAGCATGTGAACAGGAAAAGGATTTTTCTCTACTTATAACGTAAAGACTTCTTTGCAGTGAAATATTCCTCAATTAATTGTACCCAATTAAATAAACCTATTGAAAAGAGAATGTAAATTTTTAAAGGAAATAATTTTGTTACTAGTTATTAAACATAAGGGTTTGGACATGAATCTGCCTTACTTGGCTGACAGGTAACCAATTGTAGAAAGGTATAGAGAATGCCACAGGAATAATTCCTTTAGATTCCTCTTGTTTCTTAACCATTTCTGAGCACTTGGTTAAAGACTGATGCATAGGCTCAGTGAAAATCACATTGAACCCTGCAGAGTAGCTGTAATTTGTCTCCTGGGAGAATCTCTACTTCTACCAGCAAGAAGAGACAAACTAAAATTGATTCCATCATAAGGTATTAAGTCTTCCTCTTAGTTTCAGACTCTCTCTCAAGGATCCTGAGGGAGCCTCCAGCACACTCTCTATGAACATAACTCCACAACTGTACAGGAAATAACTATACCAGATTATTGTAGGCCTGTCAACAAGTACGAAATGTAAATATATTTTTTACTCTGGCTTTAAGCATTACAGGAACCCACTGATTCCACTATGAATGGACATGGACAATGAATGAATGGATACAAAATATGTACACTAGTACACACACAAATTTAATTACTGCATTAAGATACAAAGAAAAAAAAGAGAAAATAAGATTTTGACTTGAATTGGCTACTGAGATGTTTATAACGCATTTCTAAAGATTGTCTAATCCTCTGTTCCTTATATGGATTGTTTATTTTCATGAAAAATAAAAACAAAAATCAAAAATAATACCAGTGAAAAATCTCAGTCCTTCTATTTCCAGAATTTCCTCTGCTGTTTTCTGCAGTTCAAATGAATTACTCTTACCTCACGCTTTGACTTTACAAATGTTCCTCCCAGACGATTTGAATTAGAATTTGCCTAATTCCTACCAGCATTCCAGCTACATGTTTATTACTCTGAGCCAGTTTCTGCTCAAGCAGTGACAAACCACCTGTGGGAATAGATCAGACAAATATGAATCCCAGACAGCTGTAACTACAGCAGGCAAATTGCTGGTTCATTGGAGTAGCCTACCTTTATTTATTTATCCCTAATTATAAGACAAGGATTTTAGAAAATAAAATTATGGCTGTTATCTGCAAGGCCAATCTCTCCTAGAAGAATATGTTTGAAGAATATAGAAAAAGTTTATTTAAAATAACACTATATCTTTCAAAATTAACCTTCATCTGTGTAGACTGGCAGTCAAAGGTTGCTTAGAATTGTAATCCAAGTAGTATAAAAGGGGGAAAAAAATCCCTGGAGAAGGAAATGTTCAGACTTCTACCTTTAAAATAAATGATCCAAATAGGAGAGAGAGTTTTGAATGCAAGATTAATGTACATTATATGAAATGAATTCTTGCCATACACAATCTCATGGATGAAAGGTTTATTTGAATAGTTTTATTCAATTTGAAATAGGCCATTGTAACATTTTCACATTGTAAAAATGGGCTTTTGTAGCGTTTAACATGTGTAAAATGAGCTGGCTCTTCAGCATCTGTTCTGAAATATTTACAAAATTCCCCTGCTAAAGTTTATCATTGTGCTCTGAAGTAGTCTGAACAGTGTAATCAAAAATCCTGGTATCTTTTGTTTCATTCGAATCTTAAATCTCTATGGAGAGTTTCTGGATGTAAAACTATAGGACTTTCTGTTGAAGAAAGAAAATATTGTATTGAACTTCATATAAAAAATAAATACTGAAAATCTCTAGTAGAAAATAAATAAAGGCTACTTTATCTGCTCTGACAAATAATTAATTTTTAAGAAGAATAAAAAAATGTAAAAGCATTTTTAATAATTTAGAGAAAAAAATGAAAACTCTAGAGAACAGACTTTGGCTTCTTCAGGGGTAGGGAGAAAAAGCCCTGGGGGAGAGAGGAATTCAAGAAAATTGGCTAATATTGAAAGATCCCTTCTTACTAATTCTGAAATGATGCATCCCTGCAAAGAGGAGGTTGGGCAAAGACCTGTGTGGGTGAATAAGGAGCTCCTGGAAAAACTCAGACACAAAAAGGAAGCCTAAAAAGGGTGGAAACAAGGACCCGTAGCCTGGATGGAATACAGAGAAATTGTCCAAGGAGTAGGGATCAGGTTAGGAAAGATAAAATTAAACATGGGCAGGGACATCAAGGGCAACAAGGTAGATGGAACTGGTTGATCTTTAAGATTCCTTCCAACCCAAACCATTCTGTGATGCTATGATTCTCTATGAATCACAATTTTCTGCACAATTTTTCTTTCCCAAAACTCATACATATTTTCTTCTTGGTTCTTCTGTTTCTTCTGTTCTCTTTTGGTTTTTTTTAATTAAAAACCTAACTGAAAGAAGTTCAATCCTGTAGCAAGAATGGTATTTTTTATTGTGGTTATTGTGGATGACTGCATAATAAATTACACCCTGAGTTCTGTCATATTTTATTATGATTTTTAGTCAGACCACTAATCAGTCTCCACCTCATTTTTTCAACCTCTGAAACTGCGATGATAATGTCAGGTTTTTGTTAACCTGTTTGATAAAATAATTCTCCATTGAAAAAAGAGGATTAGTGAAACTGCAGTTTCTTAGTCAAGAAAATCTCCTCAATTACAAGGACACTACCATCACAGCCTGAGATAGAACTCAACAACAGAAGAGTTAGAAAGATGATGTGTAGAGTGGACTAGTTAACATAGCTGTTGACCTTTTTATACGTACGTGCCTACTGAATAAAACTGAGAAACAAGGAAAATCTAGTCACTCTAAGAGTTAGAGCAAATAGCAAGAGAAGACTTAAATTCCTTGAACAGACATTAAATGTACTTGTGGAGTTAGAAAATAGGTTAGAACAGCAGATTTCTATGATTTTTATTAATTTTTACTGTTTTTCCTTTAAGAGTTCTGAAAGTTCCTGTCAGATCATTACCAAAAATCACATTTCATTTAGTGGGGTTTATTTAGCTGATATTGTTTTAACTCTACTTCACTACAAATTAAATCAAGACCATGAGCTTCTTACTTGATTTTGGTGTTTTGTTTTGTTTTTTTAATCTGAATTTTGTTTTGATTTATAACAGTTATTAGGAAAATTGGAAAAGGAGGAATAAATTACTACTTTAAGACAGTGTAGCACATTGAATTCTTAAATGCTTGTGCCTATCTGTTCTGTAAATCTGTAGCAGTTCCACTGTCATGAACATTGGCTTAATATCCAATTAGTGCTTACCAGTGCTAATGACTAGATGCCAAAGAAGTTATATTTCTGCACTGTTGTGATGATTACAGACTGTGCTTTAACAATGAACATGTAAACAAAAGAAATTTTAATCTCTACAGATCAGAAGCTGCTATTTAACCACCCTATTTTAAACAGCAAGTTTTCTTACATAGTGATTACTTTTATTGATTTGATTATCTGTTTCTGCAATGAATTCATTCTGTTCACTGATGAAAAAATAAAACAGCATTGACATGCAGAGTGAACAAAACTTCCAAAGCAAATTCAATTTTACTTATTTTTCAGTTGAAAGATAATATTCCCGCAAACAGTTCCTTTGTTCTCTTCGGCACTGGAACAACATGTATGCGGTTTTCTGTCAATAGAATGGAAAATGTAAAAGAAAAGAAGAAATCCATAGAAATTCTCCATATTTAGAGGAGGCTGCAGATAGTTTTTCATACTAAAAAATATTGGAGTTGTTAATTGACAAATATATGAACTGAAATTCTGTAAAAAAATTAGACTTTTCAGCAATGATATCAAAGAAACGCTAGAGACAATATGCTAAGCATGGCCAGCAATGTCTATGTGTGTTTTGGTAATAAATTCAAATTTACCACAGAGGAATAGCTGTTCTGGGAGAGAAGATATCTTAAACATTATATCATCAGTTCTCATAGTCATTTAGTGCTGACAATCTTTTTCTTCATTCTTCTTGGTGTAAAATAAGTAATAAAGAAATATTTTAGTTTGTGATTTTAGTTCAAATAACCCTGATGGGGGTAGGTATTAATAGTGTAAGTATATGCTTTCTCTCTTACTGCCCAGGAATCTCTGATTTGCTTATTACATACTGCATGCTAATTACATATTGCATGCTATTTGAAGTTTTATTTTCTGAATGTAATGTACCCGGAAAGGTTCAGGCAAGGGCAAGAAGAATGAACAGGTATGGACTATGTGCACAACAATGAGTTAAGTAAGCAGGAGTCCTCAGTCCAGGAAGAAAAAATCTGTGGGAATGGAGTGGGATGGAGGGATATTTGAAAGATCTATAATATCATGACAATTATTAAAGCAGACAAATCATGATGTATTTCTCAGTGGATGTAGCTACATTACTGACGGTGATTTAAATAGGAGAGTATTTGTTTGAATTCAAGATTTTGTCCCCTTAAAACTTTTTATTTTTAATCACAGTGCATTTCCTAATCTGGGAAACTATGATAGATGTTACATCAAAAAAAAACCCTGAGTTTGAGAAAAAAATAAAAAGAAGTGAAAATGGACCACTGCATGGTTGGATTCAGCCCTGTATGGAGCAAAGAGTTTGAATAGGAAGACCTGTGGAAATTGAAAGTCCACACATTGATGTTAATGACAGCGAGGATCCAGCTGGGGATTATTTGCAGAATCAAGTAGTATAAGGTAGTCCGAGCTCAAGTGAAGTATTAAGTCCTAATTGAAGATGACAGTGTAGATATTTTCCCAGGAGAGGGTAAATGTGTAAGAGGAGCTTAGTGACTGTGATACTAGAAAAGAAGCATCAGCAAGTGCAGAGAAAGGGGACAAATATCACCTCCCTATTGATCTCTTTGTAGATATATACTAATTCAACTGACATCTCAGTACAACCTTTCCAAATTATTTCAGTCCCAATCAGCCTGCCTGTCATGTAGAGCAGAGGCTGATCTTTGTGAAAAGATATTGAGGAACACAGTAAAATATTCAATGGCCTGTGAAAAAATGAGTATATATCTGTCTTAGAGCACTAGAAGAACTAGCTCTGCATTACAAATATCAAACTGGAACTAAACAAATGTCGGTTGTTAAAAGAAAATTTGGGGCATGTTCTTCTATGCTCAAGGAGTCCTACAAAACACTGTGTTTAAAATAAAGATAAAATCTATCTTAGCATTTACACTGATGGCTGAATTTTAAACATAACCACAAGTTAAAATGGCAGTGGTGATTAATGATTTTGCAGATAAATTATATGAATTCTTTTCTTGTTATATTGTTTTAATTTGGTTCCATAGGGGACTATTACTTAATTATTATATTTTGGTACCTCATTTAGAGACTCATACTGTACTCTTCGAAATGTTTTGAAAATGTACTGTAGCTTTTTAATGGATTATTTCTTTGTATGTATTTTAATACACTTTGTTGCTTCGAAGTCTCTGTCACTGGGTGTTTAATGTCAACCCTCCTGTCAACTCTTACACTGTGCAATCTGCAGTTCCTTTATTTTCAATGTGTTATAAATGGAAATGTACTGAATAACAAAGGCATAATTCTCCATGGAAACTCTTATGCAAAGAAGGAATCTGAAGAACATCAGAAGATAGGAAAAGTTGTGGGAAAATTTTTAAGAGTATGTATGCAGTAACTAATGCTATTGATTTTTGTTTGTTTGTTTGTTTATGCTGTATATGTGCATATTTTAATAATAGCTGACTCAGATTTCAGTTCTTCAATAATTCAGGTCCTCTTGTGGTGACAGGAAAAAAAGACAATGAACTTAATGTTTTGTAATTGCAAGAAGGAGCTCAAAATCAATTTTTCAGGGAATAATTGAACCACAGTAATAAACTTGAAACATCAGAATAAACTTCTGTGACCTGCAGCTAATTTTTAACTAAACAAACAATAATAACATCAAGCAATGTATGTCTTTGGATCTGCAATTTTTAGCCTGATTGTCATCATAGTATTTCTGTTAAGAATCACTTCTTTATGGGAAAATTCTTTTTCACCAGATCATTCTGACATGTCCTATAAAAAAGAATTATATATTTGGCATTTATATGACGAATAAATGTACCTAAATTGTCCTGAAAAATTTCATGGGGAGAAATCTACAGATACATGCTGTAACAATGATTCTACTTATACACCTTTGCTCTTTCCTAGAGAAAAATACCCAACTATTTTAAGATATCTGTATGAAATAACAGTTGTATTCACAGTCCACATATCAACACAAGCTGTAGCAAAACTCTTATTTTAAATGATTCCTGGTGTTCTGTTTACTCATTTACATATTCAAGAATTCTTCTCATCTAATTCCTTTGATCTGAAAAATCATCTTTTTCGATTTTTTTATCATTTTGAGAATAGTTGGTACCTTTTTGCTTGGATACAAAACAGTATATTCTTCATTCATTTCTTTTTCTACATTTCAGTTTTAACTCGACTGTTTCACCTAAACTTTCTTTCACAGTTGTGCTCTTTCAGTTGTTCTATTTAGAGGATAAAGTTTCTAGTCTTAAATCTAATTCCATCCCTACGGCAGCCTATCCAACTTGTACAACAAATACTTTTTATTGTCTATGATGGCAAGTGCTTGTGCACTAAAATTTTTATTTTTTTAAATATTTGCCTAAATTATTGCTTTGGACATATTTCAAACATTATAGATTAAATGGAAAATAAACAGAAGAACTAATACAGTTTAATCAATTGAATTATGATATTATATTATGAAAAGTCCTTGCTAATAAATTATGGATTCACAAAAAACTCCTAATCAAAACTGAATCTTGTACGTTCAATTTGGTCTCAGGCTGTGATGGTACAAAAATGGTACCAATCCATTCCTTCATAAAAACAACTACAGAAACACTTATCCTATTTAGGTAGGTAAGGAGGGTGGATTTTTTTCGTTTATGCAGAGTTGCTCAAGCTTTAAACATTGACATGTACCCAGAAATCTATATGATTTTCTATACCTACACACAAGATGAAACAAACCTTGGACATATTATTGTGTCTAAACACAAAAGATAGAGATAGGATGAGACAGAGAACCTAAGCCCCTTCTTCCACTATTTAAATAAGATGTTAAAAATGTAACATTTAATAAGGGGGTATCATTTAGCACCGAGTAAATGCTAAGGTGTTAAGTTATGGCTAAGTGTCAATAAAAAGACAAATCTGGCGTTCTGGTGGATGAGAGGCTGGACATGTACCAACCACCTGTGCTGGGTGCCCAGAACCCTCCCGTGTCCTGGGCTGCATCCAAAACAGTGTGGGCAGCAGGGGACGGAGGGGATTCTACCCCTCTGCTCTGCTCTGGTGAGACCCCACCTGCAGTGCTGCCTCCAGCTCTGGGGTCCTCAGCACAGGGAGGACATGGAGCTGTTGGAGCGAGTCCAGAGGAGTCACCAAGTTAATTAGATGGATGGAGCACCTCTGCTATGAGGAAAGACTGAGAGAGTTGGGATTGCTCAACCTGGAAAAGAGAAGGTTTTGGGGTGACCTAAATACAGCCTTCCAGCACCTAAAGGGAGCCTACAGGAAAGATGGAGAGAGACTATTTACAAGAACGTATAGTGACAGGACAAGGAGGGAATGGCTTCAAACTGAAAGAGGAAAGATTCTGTGTTTGTTTGATTCTTTTTTTCTTTAAAAAACAAGACACAACAAGTCCAGAGGATGAAAGAATGCATTTTTTGTTAAGTACTGTTACAATAACATTTTATATAACATGAGAAGCTGCCTTAAATCAGCTGATATCTTGGAGACCACATATCTTTCTTAATTCAACTATTAAAAATTATTTTAGTTCAGATTTTTATAGCTTGATTTCATACAGATTTATACAATTTTGTTGTTACTTTCCATCAAACTAAGAAAGAGTTTCAGTCTTCTGTCTATACTTTGATTCTTTTTCATTTTGGTAGCTCTTTCAGTTGTTGTGCAAGTGAACGAGAATATATAGATATCTGACTATACAGGTATAAATACACATCTATTGTGTTATTTCTCTTAATCTCATTTAACCAATGAATTACTCATTCTTTTCTTCTTCTGCTTACCCCTCAATTATCCATCTGATTGGTGTATAACACAGTCGATCCTTGATAACATAATTTTGAGGTAGTATTTTACAATTTTTTTCCTGGTGATCATTAAGCAACAAAAGTGCTTTTTAAATCAGCAAGACCACTTGAAATATACAGCACCCTCAACTAAATGAAACTCTAAGGTTAGAAAATTACAAATGATCTTAAAAATCAAAGATAATGGTATATATAACTTATACTGATCTGAATATTTCTTTAATCATTTATATTCTTAAAATCACTCAGGTCTTCCTGAGTTTCGAAGCAGCCTATGTTATTCATAATGAATGAGAGGGAAATAATGATGACATTTACAGGAATTTGACCTAACTCATAAGAGTTATTATTAATATGACTAAGAAGAAAAATAAGTTATCCTCCTCTCCAAGTAACTTATGATTCTTCCTTTGATTTTGTGTAATATTCAAGTGAGTGTATTGCTACTTCAAACTAAAGAAATTGTCTGGACGAGTCTCTTTGGTGCTCAAGAAATTGTGAGTAATTGTGAATCTCTCTGTTTACACCAAACGCAAAAGTGTTCCAAGTAGCTTTCCCTGCTTTTTTAAACAAAAACCCCCTACACAAACAGAAAAAAAAAATATTACAGAATTTAAGTTAGAAACTGATCAAACTGAACGTAGGTAATTTGAAAAAGTCTAAGTAAACTGTTCTCACAGATGCAGAAATGATCATAAAGAATAGTCTTTTCTACACAGTTAGGATAGCTAAAAGGTTTTTTGTACATGGCTTAAGACAATTAATGCTAACAGTCATGGATGTGTTAGAGTGATCATGTGGGACCATACAGAAACTGGACTGCAAAAATCTAGCAGAAAGTTTGGGTAATCTCACCTGATATGGAAATTTATATCCAGTTGCAAAGACATTCATCAGACTCATGTCAGGATCTGCACAGCAGCTGACCACCTTGCTGGAGAGATCCCATTTCTCAGGTATTACCCTTTACAAAAGATTCCACAATTTACTTTTCTAAACTGCTTTAGCACAATTATTGATGGAACACTCCTTATGTTAGAGCCACCAACATGAAGACAATAAGTCTTTTTCCTGTGAAATCTTGACTGTTCAGCATCATGCAATTTTCTTGCCTTTGCTGCTCAGAGACAGCAGTTCATACAGGTGATATATTAATATTATAAAAGTTGTTTCATCTTGTTAAAAGTCAGAACACACTATGCAGAACACAGAGATTTAATTCAAGTCACCTTGGAGACAGCATCTTTTCCTATCTTCTCTTACAAAAAATTTCCCTGGGATGTATCTGCTAACTCCTTAAATCTTCAGACTGAGCTACAGAAGACTCAAAATAGAATTGAATTTTCTTCTACTGTTCTTAGAGCTGATTAAAAATTTTGCCTCTTTGGAAGCTTGAATCTACAGGCTCTCCCTTTTTTTTGTGTGGGGGCTGTTTTTTTGATTGTTTTCTTTAAGATCTCTTCAATGTATGCCCAGATGTTATAGGAACCATAGGAACACAGTCTACCCAAGGAAACGCATAAAATGTTTGTGAAATTACCAAAGAGTGACTTCTACAAAAAATTATTCTCTTTATCTGCATGATTTTATTTTGGTGATATATTTTTATAAATTTGCCAAAACATTTTTTGAAACTTTCAGAGGTTTACATTATCAAAGCAAATATTGCAATTTTTCTGTTTGTTAATAGATAATAAATATGGTTTATAGGATTACAACTAGGCTATTTGCAACTAGCATTTGGTTTTTAAATAGCTTTTTAGTTCATACCTTTTCTAGCAATTTCTTCAGAGTATAAAAAACAGTGGTACAGAAACCCAGCTGAGCAACAGTATATGGAGATGTTCCTGTGTACTGATAGGTCATTTTTTGAAGTAATTGATAGAAAACCACAGCTTGTATATTTTGCTCAGTTTTTTATTGTAATTAGTAATAGGCACCAAATACAGTGAATATAGCTGATACTTTGTATTACTAATAGTACTCACACTCACTTTAGTCTCTGTCATGTCTGGTTTCTTAAACAAATCTGAGTTTGGGGAAAAAATAATTTTTAAAAAAGCTGAAAAAGAAGAAAAAGATAGAAATATAGGATGAAAAATTTTGTAGAATCTTGAAATTCTAATTCATATTCTACAATGGAAATTTTTAAGACTATTAGTAAATTTGGTATCTTAGGTGATGCAATAGTATTTAAGTGAATAGCATAATTAATTACAAGCTTGTGTCTTTATTGAAACATGATGTGTCTTTGACTTGGAAAAATTATTAAAAAAAAATTCTTCTGTGATGTTAGATTTCGATAGCCCTCCAGAATACATGAGACAGATATATCATTGTAACCAATTTTGCTAACCTGGGTTTTGTTTGGTGGTGGTTTGAGTGTTTATTTTGATTTTGAAGTAATTTGTAAAAAAAAAAAAAAAGAAAAAACATATGTTCTTACTTCTGAGACACTTACCTTGACCTGTATGTTTATCCTATATTTTAAATAGAAAGCTAAGTCATGGAAAATAAGCATCACTCCTGATTCATTAGACTTCAGTGAGAAATCATAGAAGATAATCTTCTCAAGCAGAAACTGTAAGTATCAGAAGCTAAAAAAACCAAATATATATAAAAAGACAACATTCTCCTTCCCAAATGTAGAAATTAAAATTTATACCTGTCTGAATTTGCATGACATACGAACTTACTGCAGTTCAAAAGGCTAATACAGGTCCTGGTGTTTGTGACACATTTTTCCATGAAAACTAAAATTTTACAGAAAACCAGGTCAGCGATTTTCCCTTACATGGGAACAACTGATATATTTTCAGCCCTCTGTGTGTATGTATTTGTTCAGCATTCTATTATTTCTCTTGTAAACCATTGTTTTGCCAAAAGTTTTGTGTAACTATAGTGCTAATATAAACATGTTAAAAACATTTTTGATTTCAGCAGTACTTGACTAAAAATTTTTGCTGAAATCTCTTGATGGAGAGAAAAAAATGATCAAATGGATAAGGATCAAATGGATCTGGGCTCAAGTTGAAAAAGATTTGACAGTTCTCAGCATTCCAGTTCCCATAACAGTGAATGAAACCAGTCTCCAGTATTTGATATCCCAAGCACAATTAACTGTGTCAGCATTTCTGGTAAGAACAGGTTTATTTTTTTTTTGAAAAGTGGGGAATCGTTCTTTAACAAAGTCTCTTTTACTTGGGAGAAAATAGTTTTGTAGAACTAAAGATAAAAATCAGTCTTGTTTTATTGAACCTGCATGAAATATTTTCTTGGTGTGTAATTTAAGAATATTCTACATTCAAAACAAACATTAAATACAGTTAAGGCTTTTAGATGTAAAAACAGATACCAGGTATGGTTACTTTTCAGAAGAAAGATTTTTTTTGAGCATGAACACATAGGTGATTCACAGTCTTAACGATTTTTAATGAGAGGTAGACAAAGAAAACTCGTTTACTTTTACAATTTATAAATTGATGTCAGATTTCAGTGACATTTCAGCTGAAGGTTTTCAGAACTGAACTGCTGGGAAAAAAATATAGAGGTTAGAGTCCTCTGAGGAAATAACAGCTCACACTGTGTTCTATCTGTTTCCACATCTGATGCCTAGACAGTTTAGGACAGTTTAGGACAGACTTTTGCTCTCCTAGGTGAAGATAATTAGAATTTTCTCTAATTTATTGCTATTTCGTGTTGTGAACTCCTAGTGAGCTCAGCAGTTCACGTGGTAGACCTGTAGTTGCTTCTGCTACTCTGTGCATTTTGAAATTAGCCTCTTGTCTTCAGGTACCTCAGAGGCTCTCTCGGCTCATCCCTTCTCGTGCACCACAGCAACAGAGACAAATTCAGAGACAAAGAGCAGCATTTGATTCCCCTGAAAGCACCAACCCTCATGAAAAATGCCACCACTTTCTGCTACCGCCCTTAAGACCCTTCAACACCAACTCCTAAACGGGTCTGATTATGTGAATTCTGTATGTTTTCCAAGAAAATTGGTGTATCTCTGGGATATTCATATGTGCCTGCAGGTTTTAACAAAAATGTATATCAAAACCTGTGTTTTTCTGAATATTTCTATACAGGTCAGTTGCATCGTTTTTTGAATCCATTAATGTTAATAAAATTTATAATGTTAAATCAGTAGAACACAGTTGCAGTAAAACACACAGGTGACAAGCAACGTTTTATGCAAGGCATGATTAGAATGTTTTGCTACTTTAAATACCCATAAAACTAAAACAAAACAAAAGAGTTCCTCATGTAACTCTGGTACCAGATTGAGCTCAGCTTGGTAAAAAAAAAATAATTTAAATCATGCAACAGTTGATGATGTGCCCTTTTGGATTTGTTTTTTACTTTTCATGAGATACATTTTGATTATTTTACTTTGAAAACTGCATCTTATAACAATTTAAAAATCCTTTTTCCAGTACTTAGCTTTCTTGCTAAAAAAGTCTCATTAAGGATGTTCCTTGTTGTTTGGAAGATCTTAACACACACACTCTCTGGATGTACTAAAATTTTTCATATGAAAAAAGCCACATTAATTTGGAATGAGATTTAACCTGAATAATTGGCATTTGGCAGAGCTAGTGATGTTTATGAATAAGCACAAAGTTCCCTAATAATAAATAGTTTTGGTACATGTTCAGACTCTTGGATTTTCTGCATTTGTTAATTGCCCCTTAGGGGGACAATTTTTCTGGGAAGCCAAGTATTACCATCTGTGTTTGTGTGAGAGTCCACTCAGTCGAACTGCCCAGTATATCCTGAGCTCAAAGCTTTTTTTAGGCACACAGGATAAGTCAGACATAGAAACATCTTGTAGCAAACCCCCACACAACTACAAAGTTATCAGCCAACAGTGTGGAGCTTAAACATTTGAAATACTGCTCTTATGCAGAACAAATAGAAAATATTTGAAGGGTGTGCATGCACACAGACAGATGGACAATGCGTACACAGAGGGCGTTTGCAGGTTCTGCATCAATCCTCTACTATGTCAGCTGTCTGCTATAGAACTGACTTCCCATAGAAAACTGAAAAATCTGAGGGTTTTTTAATTTATTTTTTATTAATAACACATACATAGTCTCCATTTAATACTGCAGTAGCATATGGGATAAAGAAATATTGAAATAATTTCTAGCAGAAGGTTTTAGATAAGCTAATGAGTGAACCACGAGAGAAAGGGATTAGTAAAATTTTGCCATGATACTTGTTACTGTTACTTACTATTCTTGTTGTTGTAGAATTTACAGGTATCAATCAAGACAGGTTTTGCTAAATAGGTGTTGATGAAATAAAATAAATCATGTGGGAAGAAATATATAAATATATTTAAAGACTACAGAGTTGAGCTCTGGAAAAGCTTGTACAGGACCTGCAAAACAGATCTCTGAGCATCAGTTTATGTGTTATAAATTTGCAATGGAAATCTTATTTGGAAGGAAGGAGATTTTATAGACTTTACCCGTTGTGTCCTGAGAGCTGTGAGCTTATTGACTATTCATAGATGATTGTATCAATAATGTTATTAGTATTTATATTTCCCTGAGTCATTTGATATATTTTCTGGGGAATCGTTATATACAACAGATAAAGAATTCTCATTCCCAATCCTCTCTTTCAGATTGTATCCCTGAGGAAGTAGACTTGACTTTTATTTGTTTGGAGGACATGGTGAAGTAAACACCTTGCCTATCACAGTACAGCAAAGCCCCTTAAATGATGTGGAAGAATTTCTGATAACAGACATGTTTGAATCCATTTGAATCTTATTCTCAAACAGAAGTTGGAAAACAGAGGAAGAAGGTGAAGGACAGTGAAGGAAGCTAAAGCTCTTCTATCAGGTTTCACAATTTCCACTTTCTCCTCTAATTTCACTCCTGTCCCCTTGCTCCTTCCATTCCTTGAATATTTTTGGACATATGTAAATACACATAACTGGTTTGAGAGAGGTCTTCCCTTGGCTATTTTTGCCATTCACTAGTATTTTAATTTATGAAAACAAACAGTAGTTAACTATGTTATTAAATCTTTAATTTTATAGATATTATGCACTGTTAATATTATATTTTTTTCTATAATCATTGTTCTCTATAATCTCCTTTTAGAAAGAGATTAACTTTATTCAACAGGGATGGTCTTGCTGAAGCACAAAGGATCTGAAGCCCGAAAAACTGATGTTAATGAAGACCTATGTAAGCTTCCATCCCAAGGATAATGCATGTTAGAGATTCTAATGTGACACCATAAGGGAAAATATGTCATGACCGAGCTATGAAGTGCTCCACCAGAAGTATTCCAGGTGCCTTTCATCCTAAGTGGACTGAATATAGATCAGGAACTGCTGACTGTTTCATTCCTTCCATTTAATATCAGACTGCCTTGGTGACAGATGCTGCTTCGTGAAGACTGTCACGTTCACATTCTAATTACCCAGGAAATCAGCAGGTTTCTTTTTCTCCATGAAAACATCTATCTTCCCTCGTCTTCCCAAGGAACTCTGCCAAATTAATCTATATGCAGATATTTCAACTTAGCAAGATATTGCTCAAAGTTTTTGTATCGTGTCGTGAAAAAGATGTACTGAAGGTTTTGGGTAGTGTTTTCTCTCTCTAAGACCTATTTCTAATTTATATGTGGAAAATCTGTGCTGTTTTGTGTACTCCTAGCACTATATGTGATATTTTACATAACCTTAGTAATAAATATTTTCTTCCCTGGCTTGGGTACCATAGAAAACTACTCATAATTGTGTAAGACATGCCTGTATCTTGCGCAGATAGGGAAGAAAAATAGCTGTATTTGATTTAAAGCTGAATCTGATAAAGAGAACAGTTAAATATAAAGTATATGTATGCATATATGCATATATGTATGTGTATAGATGTATAAATATATATTCATCAAGACTTTGTTAGCATAATACTATAAAATTGAATCAAATAAGGATTAAATTTTACACCCAGTTATAATAATGCCAACACTTAATTTCCAGATCTATACAAACAGATATCAATGATAATATCCTTAATTTTTTTATAAAAGAAAACGTAGGAATACCTGTCCTCTTATTTTTTTCTGGTGCTACACTCACCTCTCTGAAGGCCCTCTGTGTTATGTTTTGTGACTATTTAACAGCAGCCAAAAAGCTGGAGAGACTCGTTCAGTTATCAGTTGCTGTCGCTACAACAGAAAAGGTGTGTATTTTCCAGAAGTCTGCAGTTTATATCTTAGCTTCAAATGTGAAACTCTATCAAATACTGTCAGAAAAATCTATGTACAATATATGTTTTATAGTACATTGTTTAGTGACTACAGTAAAACTACCCTCAAAGTACTCTGATAGTTAAATGAGGCATAGTGGAAATCAAAATAGCTATTATTTCATCAACCAGACTTCTAAGTTTCAGTATATGTTCAGCTTAAAAATTATTCTGATGATGTCTCCTGCAAAAAAAATTACATGTCCTTTTGATGGTGTATAAAAATCAATTGTTCATTGCTCAAAATAGACACTTGGTTCCTTACCCATTGTTATCTCCATCCAGATGAGTCCTTCTTCAACAGAAATCTTTCTGCTTTTAAAAGCATTTCCTGTAGAAAGAATGACCTGCCTACTTAAAAAAGGGAACACATTAATTTTTTAGCTAGGTATCCATTTTTATTCACAACTTGGGCACTGACCAATCCACACAGCCTTAGTTTTCTCTTGTTTCTAGTTTGTTCAAGACAGAGGAGCACCAGTGAAGAGGCAGAAATTTTGGAAGGCATCATAAAAGAGCTGGATGTTTAAAAATTATCTTATTACCAATATTTAATTAGAAAGATAAAATTTCAACTGACATGTTAGAAACAGATTGATAATCACTAATGTTCCAGGTTGGAGTGCACCCTCTAAATTTATACAGTAGGTATAGCTATGGAATGCTTTGTTAACCTTGTTTTTGGCACGCCAACTTGTTAGTTTTATTAAGATTTTAAATGTATTAATATATATATATGAAAAATTTGAGCTCTATTAGAAATCTCCAGTAGAAATGCAAATACAAACCTTGACATGTAGTTCTAGTAAGTACTGCTAGCTGTCAATGCCCACATAACTTGTAACCTAAACAGTGATTATCACTTTTTTTCCCTTAACATTGTTTCCGAAGTACTCTATAGATGCCCAAATGTTGAAAGAGGTTTGTAAAGTTATTTAAATATAATAAGTTGAACATTTAGTATGTTGAACAAAGTAAAATGGTTAATTTTATTAATTATATTTCCTCATAAACTATATCCTTAAGAGTACCACCTCGGTAATAGTAATGCTGATGTAGTAATACTAATGTTGCAGACAACTTAAAGAATGTACTGAATGTTGAGCTAATTAAAAATAAAACAAGCAAATAAGAAATCTTATGCAAGAAAATCTGTAAGCTTTTCTAATCACAGTCTACTTAAGTGAATAATGCCAAAGAAGGAAATTAGAAGTGACAGAAAATGAACATAAATTTTTTAACTAAAGAAATGAATAATAAAGAACATAAACAATAAGGGGATTTTTATTTAAAAACTTGTATCAAGTTAAGTATCAACATAGCTAATGATAACTTAATTAATTCTGACTTTATGAATACACACCTTGGAGCAAGACTCCTCAGCTAAAGTTGTTGCCAATGTTTGGTTTTTACATCAGTTGTCAGTGAATTCTGCTTTGGCCAACTTTGAATGATTCTTTGTTTTCCACTGCAAGCCCATTTCCCATCTTTCTTTTTTTATTGTTTTGCTTCCTCTCTGTTGTTGTCCTCCTTCCACCCTTGCCCCCCTTAATACCTACTGGTTTAGTTATCGTTTCAAAGTTTTACAGCATTTTAGAAGGTTACCTTCATAAGTTTAAGACAAATTTTGTTTCTCCTGTAAGCAAATAATAGTACTAGCTATTGTATATCATTCTATTTGGTCTTTCTCACGGATAAGATGCTGCTAGAAAAGGACTATGTGGCCCTAGTGTATGTTAATTACCAAGTACAAAGTAACCTGTTAAACTGAATACTAAGGATATTTCTCCTTCCCACAGCTATTCTTTAAGTCTTTCAAAAGTTATGTAGATTCTAGTTTTATTGAGTTTTCAGGGTTTTACCAGCATCTAATCTATTAAAAATCAATTTCAAAGTTCTGCCTTCCTAATTCATAACTTTTGTCTCTTGTCATTTGATTATTGAATTATGTAGATATCATTCTTTTCATCTGAATAAATATCCGAACAGGACAGCTTACTATTATTGCTATTTCATTATCTCCTTTCTATAAATCCAGATAGATTTCCTAGGAGCAATGCTCTTTCTCTTCCCTTTGACATTTGTCTATTCTGTTCACACTTGCATGTTTTTTTTTCTATTTTTCTTTTATACGTCGTATTTTTGGACAATTTTCATTTTCACTTTAATCTCAAGAGATTAACACAGCCCTGTGTTGAGGTACATGCTGTAGTTATAGTACTTGTTAAAGATTTATTGTAGTATTTCTCAAACTGGAGTTCACAAAAGCAACTAAAAGGTGAAATAAAATTAGATGGTAGAAGTTAGCTGCCATTCAGAGATACCTGAGTCAGCAGCCACTTTAAGTGGGAAGCTAAGAGCAGAACTTTTGGAAGAAAATGGTTACATGAGCAGCCTGCTGGCAGCAGTGCAGTTTCACCAGTAAAGTGAACATAAACATCTGCATTTAGTAATTACGGTGTATTTCCACTTAGGGGTCTTCAAAGGAAATCCATAACATTCCTCCAGAAAATGTAAGCTGCTGCCAGCTAAGGATCAGTGTCATGTAAACATTTAAAAAAAACCTGTCATTTACGGTCCCCTTGTAATTAAACTCATCAGATTACCACAGTGTTAGAAAAACTGGTCTGAAGCAGCATCAAAGACAGAGGTGCAGTTACCCCACAATTCATGCAGTAAACAGGTTTTCTGCAAATGAAGACAGTAATAGTACAGAATTTGGATGAAGACTGGCAATGATATTGTCCAAGGATAAGATGGCAATCAGACAAGTCACTGCCCTGAGTCTTTGTGAATCCAGAGGTTTGGCTGAAACTGGGTTTGGAAGAAAGGATCAGGACAATGCACATGTATGTCAACTAGACTTTGCCTACAATTTAGATCAAGAGCATGGAGCTCCAACTCTTCCTCAGAACTGACCTTTGGGAAACCACTCTTCAGATTTTTTTTTCAGGAATCGTGGATGCAATGAAAACAGAGATAACCAGTGAGCTAACGTGACTTCCTACTGCTGCTGGAATGGATATGTAATAGAGCAGTTTAATTAAACTGAAGTACAGTAGTGCATGAGAAGATATTTTATATTATGGAATGCTGAATCTCGATAATATGGAATAAATATACTGGATATACAAGATAGCAAAGGAAAGGACACTTAAGAGAGAAAAAGAAATTATAAAGATTGTCATCTACAGATTTTTTTTCTTTCTTTCCAATTCAAACAAAGAAAAGAGTAAATCTCTTAGGGCACTGTCCCTTTTAGATAAAAAGACTACAGGAATAAACAAATGAAGGTGTTCCCTACTCTCAGAGGAAGAAGAATGCAGGTCAACTACAGCAGAAGAAAAGCAATTCATTTCAGTTGTGGTAAACAAAAGCAAATACACAAGGTAAATGCAAACCCAGTCTTCCAATGTATGTTCACTGATGAGTTTGTTCTCCTTTCCTGATTTGCCAATACGACTTTTTAAAAGAGGATGCACTGAAATTTCTCCCTTTGGAAATATTTCATTATTGTGTTTCCCTGGCTTATATTCTAATTAATCCATTGGGAGGATAACATACTAATTAAGCAAGCTATATGTAGACGTGTTTTACTCCTTAATAGACATATAAAATCCCTAAGCAAATTTTTCAGCCTTTGACAACACTTTCATGCAAAAATTATACCTAATATTCAACCTAAACCTCCCCTGGTGCAACCTGAGGTCATTTCCTCTTGTCATGTTATTTGTTACTTGGGAGAAGAGTCCAACCCCCACCTGGCTACAGGTAGTTGTAGAAAGTCATAAGGTCCCTCCTGAGCCTTCTTTTCTCCAGGCTAAACAACCCCAGCTGAAGCTCCTCATCAGACCTGTGCTCCAGACCCTTCACCAGCTCCGTTGCTCATGTGGAGAGGACGGAGAATCCTCCGCATCATGTGTCCTGTTTACCTGTTGGGCCAGTGTCAGGGAAGGTGGGCTGCAGTTCCAGCAGTTTCTGTCCCTGCTCTCTCTCACTCCCTGATATTCAACTTACCTCTGTCACAAAGCAGAGGGTTTCTTTTATACATGTCATGGGAGCTTGGCCACTGTTAAGATCTGATTATTAAAAGATACCTCTGCCCGAATTATAGTGCAAACAAGACCAGATGCCAAAATCAATAGCACAGATGTTATTTAATGGTTAAATGTGAGGCAGACAGATACAAAGAAATAGCAAAGAGAAGGGAGGGGGAGAGAAAGAGAGTGAGAGAGAGACAGATTAAGCACCAGACAGTCACCACCTGTGGATCCTGTGGTGTCCCACTGGTCATTCTTCTCCCTGGTCTTCCCGGTTGTGGTAGTTCCTGAGTTGTTTTTCTGGGGTATCACTTTTATATAGTCCAAGTTCCTGGTATCCATGGGGCAGAGATGTCGTTCCCATAACTTAGGAAGTTGCTTTCTTTTCTGCAGTTTGCCACAGTGGGAATCTTTGTCCAAATGCAATAAGCAGCATGCTACCCAAATCTCAGCTCCAGCAGTCCTGGAATTAGCACCTGCCTGTTGCAAATTGCTTTCTTCTGTACTTATCTCATGTTCCTGATGTTGTGGCTTATCTTATAGCAAGTTCCTACTGCGGCCTTGACAGTGTTTTGAGATTGGCAACTGCATTCTTTATGTCCTTAAAACACTGTATCTCCTGAGCCACCATCATACAAGGCTTCTGGAGGCTCTCTTGGGTTCTCCTGAGGTTTCCCAGCTCAGGAAACCCCCCTGAGAAACACACTAAAGCAGTTCTCTTCACCCTGGGGACAGAATATTTGCTTTGGTTGTACATATATCACATGCATAAGTCACATTTCATTTAAGTTTTTGGGTTTACTTTTTGTTTGGTTGGGTTTTTTTTGGTTTTTATCTTCTTATTTCCATAATTATGACCTGTATAGGTGCTTGGGTGGGGTTGTATTTTCCAGTATTTGAGAATTACAATAACTAAGGATCACCTGTAACCACTGACTGTTCAGAAAATAAGTGTTGCATACTCGTGATATCCAAACCTTTCAGATTCCCATTTGTTTCTAAACTTGTTGTAAGATGTGATTGATTATGCTACTTACTGAACATTTTATGCGAGAGAAAAATAATTCTCTTTAGTCTTATTTTTATTAGCCATATAGATAGCTTATTATATTGGTTTTCAATTGTGTTTTGTTTCCTTTCCTACTGAGATTCTTAGGTGTTTCTTTTAATGATACCCCCATGTTTCTAAATATCACGAGGAACTAGATGTCTGGTTTTACCTCATTAAGTCTCTCAGTTGCTTCCTGAATTGGTTCACAGTCCTGCTAATATATCATATCACTACATTTTATATAGCAGGATTTTCTTGCCAACATCATAAAAATCACAAAGATAAACATACACAATACCAAGGATTAACAAAATGGAAGCTTTTCTCATAGAACGGATGCTAAAAACTGACAAATTATACCACAAGTAAGTTATTCCATTCACACTTCTCCTTGATCACACAAATTAAGGTAATAGAGATGTTTTTACATTCTAAGAGCCATGGTTTCTGTTGAAAAATGCATATTACATTCAAAATTTTAGAATCTAGTAACAAATGGACACTCATAATCTGTACTGTGTTGCCTTGTCAGACTTGATCAACAGGCTATAGTTGTGTTTCATAGAATCAAAGAACGACTTGAGTTGGAAGTGACCTTAAAGATCCTCTAGTTTCAATTTCCCTGCAAAGGGTAGAGACACTTTCCACTAGACCGGGTTGCTCAAAGTCTCATCCAACCTGGTTTTATACACTTCCAGGGATGGGGAGTCCACAGCTTCTCTGAGCAACCTCTTCCTGTGCCTCGCTAATCTGGGTTTTGCTGTCAGAAAAACTTTTAATAAGGATATCAGTTATGGTTTACAGCTTTAAATACTAATATTTCATTAAAATCTTGTTTTTTCCTTATCCTGTGTACTCCAGTTTTAAGTACCACATATTTGAAAGTCAGTACATGACTGAAATTTATTAATATTAATAGCTTTATTAAATATTAAAGAAAAATTGTGAAATTCTGTGCCCTGTTAAAATCCTTGTTGGCTTCACCATTGACTTAAACAGAGCTAGGAATTTGCCCTATGTATAAAAGACATATGGATCTCTACCTTGTGATATCTACCTTCTGTGTAGGAGTCAGTCTAGGACAATATCTGTTATATATAGGGCTTTTTTTTTTTCCATGGAATTTTGTGACCAGAGTCAATAACTGACTTTTTCTTTGTTTTACCATTGTTTTTACTAGAAAACTACAAAATAACATTCCTTTGTTCTTCTCTTGGTAGTGAATAGTAACAAGTAACAGTAAAATATGAGCCGTGACAAATTGATGACAAAATAACCCCCAAAACTGAGTAGAATTTAGCAAGATGGCTAAATGCATTTCCAGGTCAGAGACCACTGGAAAACCTCAGCAGTCATAAAGGAAGTGCTACGCTCCATGGGATTCACTAGCAGTACTTTCACTTTGAGTGAAGACACTACAAAAGGTGTACAATTGCAGTACATGTTATGATTCCTTGTTCTCAGCCTCTGCTTTTCTACAACTAGAGCACAGAGAACCACTGATTCTGGAAGCAGAAATCTAAACTATTTTATGGTTTATGCTTTTGACTCAGATATCCTCTGATAATAGTACGTGACAAAGCACAACTTTTTCAGATTCCTGGAGATGGATCATAATGCTAAAACTGTGCAGAGACATTACTAAAAGTAATTTATGATTGTAAGTCAACCCATTCAAGACACATTTTCTGTTTTTTTATGATAAAACTCCTTGGATTAATTGTGGTTCATTTTGCATTGTAGTTCAACAGTGACTAACTGATTAGAAAAGTCGTACACACCATATACAAGACCAGACACATTTTAATTCTCAGTTAAAATTGTGAACTGGTTCTCCCTTTATTTACATTTACTAGAGTGGGAGATGGTAAAGGTTTATCTTAAAAATATGGTTTCCTCTCACTGTGTTTCCCTTAGCTTTTCGGAATACTAGCAAGACATCACTATAATTGTAATGTCAACACCCAACACTTCTAAAACACAGGAGGGATGAATTCTACTCTCAATATGGTTACAAATTATGGAAGTCTAAGGGAAATTGGTTGTATTTCACATACTTAAAATGAGAGTTCAAGGTAGCAAATTGTCGTTATCTGCTTTTGTGTGTCTAGTTATTGTAGTTCTCCTTACATCAAGCTTACTCCAAGGTCACTGAAGACTCTAGGAGTTTTGCCTGCATGAATACCTAAAGATGAGACCCCTGTGGTGTGCTGTGTGAAATTTTGCACTGCTTGGAAAACTCTTCTAAAGACCTATGAAAACATAAATCAATAATTTAAACCCACCAAGGACTTTACCCCCTAAAAACTGAAATTAGTTTTTTAAAAAAAGTCTGATATTTACTACTCTAGGTTCATTAGGTTAATCCATGTGGAACTCCTTTAAACTCACACTATTTGCTCCTGTGGAGCTTTTACAGTTTTATAAATCAATATTAGGTATGCTTTGACCCACTAGACAGAGCATTTTTGAACCTATTTCAGTCTGTTCCTCCAACGAGTATCAAGAGGCTCTTAAAGCTCTTGGTTATAAGTCTTCTGAGAATGCACACAATGGTAAAGAGTTTGGAACTTTTATGAAATCTTTACTGAAAAATGGTGCAGGTTTATTTGCAATTCTTTTCTAAATGAAATAAGTTAAGTTTATGAGTCTTTCCCTCTCACAGGTGTATGTAAGCACTTACCCACAGTGCAAATCGTGTACCCTGCAGCACAGATCCATCCAGCTATACCAACAGCTTCCAACAGAAAACTTGTGTTAGAACAGGATCAGGTGGCAGTGTTCTGCAATGCTCTCTTTTCCAGCAAGTTCTCTGTGGAATAGAACTCTCTTACCACTGCAGTTTCTTTTTTCTAACTTGCTGGATCCTTCCTTTTCTGAGTTCAAGATTTAACACTCAACCCATTAAAAAAAAAACAAAAAAACAAACAGGAGAAGTAAAAGATAATCTCCACTGTGTCTTACTGCAATTTGCTGCAGCTGTTCTACTGTATTTGCATAATATCTTTTTTTGTCATAGAAATTTGCATAAATACCTATTTCTTGTTCACTGTAAAAATGTATAAATGTGCAGAAGTACAACATGCATTTGGAATAACTGAATCTGACCCCTGTTAACTACTCCTTCCAGAAAAAGAACTTCATTACAACTGCTAAGGTTAATGTATTTTTGCCATAACCTAATATATAGTAGTTTTATCTCATGCTTCACAAAGAGAAAAAACATATTGTCAATTACAGTTCTATTTTTATTTGTAAGTTTAATACTTATTTTTCTAATTTTTATTCCTAAGAAAACATCACTGAATCTGAATCTTCTAGATATCAAATTAATGTCGAAGAAGCACCATTTTCACTATTAGCCTGTTGCTATTATACTGATGTGACCCCACTTTTCTTCATCCAGTTTAAGGTACAATATCAGAATGAAAAGTGTCTCTATGTACATCTTAAGACATCTATTTCTGAAATCAAAACACCGGTCCCAAACTTGCTTTCCCCTATGAGACTGTCTCTGTTTCTGATTAATAATATTTAAATATTAAAAGGGAGGGTAGTTAATGCAATGTATCAAATTTATTTTCAATATAACAAACCACAGTTGATGGCAGTCAATTGTATTTCATCATTTTTCTGCTGTAAGGATTATTCAAAGTCATTGCATTTTAACATATGATCTGATCGTGCTTGTTAAGTAACCTAAAGATATTTTAACTTTCTATCTTTCAATTTACAATCCTGAGAAATTTTCAGTATTTTTATTTCAACAACATAAGTTAAATAGCACATAAACCTAATATTTCTGTGACAGAGTAACTGTCCAGTTTTGATAGTGAATAGTCACTGGTTGTTACAATGTTTTTCTCCTCCAGACTAAAAATACTATAACATTCTTGGTTTATTTTAAGTTTTTAAGCCTGTAATCAAGCCAACATTATTTTTCTTGTATACACTGAATATATCTAACGTAAATATATTTAAATCATAGAATCACAGAAGGGTTTGGGTTGGAAAGGACCTCAAAAATTATTTCATTCCAACATCCCTGCCATGGACAGAGACACTTTCCATTTGATCAGGTTGCTCAGAGCCCCATCCATCCTGGTCTTGAACGCTTCCACGGATGGAGCATCAAATCTGTTGTTTTAAACCTTTACAAGACCCTGCAAAACCTTACAAGATCTGGAAAATGCCTTTGTAAAACAAATAGATGCATTTTTAAATATTATTTCCAATTTTAGAATACTCCACTTTTCAATAGGAAAGCTAGAATTACATTCAGTGGTCAGTTCTAGTCTTACCACCTTTGCATAGAGCTAAACTGATCTCCTTAGATTGTTTATTCTGTTCAAAATCTCAAATAATAAAAGAATTAATGTAGGCTAAAATGAAGTGACTACACAAGTGGAAAAAAGCTACATATTAAACTGGAATTCTTCAGGGATAACTTACATTGATTTGATTAAATTAATGGGTCTGTGAGATTCACAGAATGAACATTTTATCAGTGTTACGAATAAAGTAAACTTTCTGATTGACATCTTTAATATGTGGTAGTTACACATTATCTATTGGTCTTGAATTTCTTCAAAGAAGGTAGTGTCTAGTTCAAGGTCTAAAAGATACTCGTATATCTGTGTGAAGACTTAAAATCACACAAAAAATGCAAGTTCTCTTTAACAACAGTTTGTTAAAATTAGATTTCACATTATGAGTATGAGAAATTATTCTGAATTTCATACATACATGATTCTGAAGGGGGAATACGACATTTTGAAACATGATTTTAATGGCACTGTTAACAAATTGGTTGCATTATAAAGGACTATAGGTTTTAAAATGAGTTTGGAGCTTATTAGGAAGTATGTCATAAATGCTCAGTGAGGAGTGCACAGCAACCAAGTTTATATTTGTAGACACAAACTACATAACTCAGTCAATGTGTTTGCACAGATTGCCCAAAATCTCTAAAACTTTGGAGGTGCTTTTCTCTGATATCTCTGTGTAACAACACCTGATATCTTTGACCACAGATTTAATATTCTAAGTTTTGCTTGTAAACCAGGAAATATGCAGAAACTCCATTTCTCCATGTTTACTATGTAGAATTCAATGCATATTGGATATTTTGTAAACAGACTATGTTATCTAACTGGAATACTAATGTAAAGTTTTTTTTCTCAAGATTCTAGTTTCCTTTCCACTAATATTATATGTGAATGCAAAATCATTAATGTGGTATTAAGCATGACCATGAAAGCAGATTTAAAAATACTTTAAACAGAGCTTATTTTGTCCATGCACTCTTGTACCTAAATAAATAAAGGATTTGGTTCCTTATAATTTTTTTAAGCTTACTTTTTTGCATCCACAACATAGAATCATAGAATCATTAAGGTTGGAAAAGACTTCCAAGATCATCAAATCCAGCATTTGACCAATCCCCACCTGGTCAGCCAGACCATAACACTGAGACCACATCCAGTCATTTCTTCAACACCTCCAGGGATGGTGAATCTACCACTTCCCTGGGCAGCCCATTTCAATGCCTGACAACCCTTTCCATGAAGAAATTCTTCCTGATGTCCATGAGGCTGTGTCCTCTTGTCCTTTCAAAAACATAGGCCAATGTGTCTTAGTTTTAGATTTTCATTCCAATGTTATTATTAGAGAGTTAGGAGAGGAATAAAAATAGCAGGCCTGACCTTATATATATAAAATATACATTTTAAAACACATACTCTTGGAATGAAAAAACACTCAGCAACTAAACACTGAGAATTAAAATTAAGGCAGTGTGACTGTCACTCATGCAGTGTAATATTTATCAATTACATCAGCACATACATCTTCACCTCACAATCATTTCTTATCAAACTTACTGCAGTATACAAGGATTGCTGTAGTAAAACTGTATCATAGTGCACACTGGCAGGAATATATTGCATCTGGGAATAAGACAGATGTGGTGCCAGAGTATATAGATGTTGATTCTTTATATATACAAACAAATGTGTGTACAGATATAACGTACACATACTTTTTTTCAATGAGTTACCAAGTTTTTGTGCATAATACAAGATTCAGCTTAGTCTTCCTGTGTTCGGGGTAGATAAATTTGAAGCAGAAGAGGTACAAAGAATGATTAAGGGAATGAGAAGTCTTTTTATGAGAAATGATTGGAAATGCTTGACTTGTTTAGGTGAGCTCACTGCAATCTCGCAAAGGATATGATTTTTCTCTATAAATATATGGGAGAAGAGTTGAATATAGAACAAAGGAAAATTGCTCTGGGATTGACAGGTGTTTTAGGTACAAAAGCAAATCAGTGTGAAATTGTGCTCAATACAGGATTCAAAAGTGCTACACTTCATGATTTTATCTTGTAGGGACAGTGCTTGATAAATTAATACTCTGTCCAACCTTATGGACTTCAGACTTTTATTCAAAAATAAAAAGTATAGGAATAAGTTTTCCTAAGTGTTTATTTTTTTTTTTTTTACCTTTATTACCCTAATTCATGGCCACTGTCTTCTCTTCTAAACAATATTTTGCCACAGTTCCTGCTCATCTTGAGCCATGTCCACTTCCCCTTTGATTTTTTGTCTCTACTCTTCATTTATCAAATGCTCATTTTATGTTCTAGTCCCTGTTTTTGTCCATCCACCCATCAGTGCTTCCTATTGATTCTCTAGTATCATTGTTCCCTTTTCTCCCACTCCTTTCCTCTCTTCTGCTTCTTTCCACTATCTCGTTTGTCACAAGTCATAGACGTCTTCATGTTCCCACTGCTCAACATTCAACTTTCTGTATTGCAAAGTTTTTGTTTAGTCCTTTATCCTCCCTAATTCCTTTGGAACTGGTCATCAGACGTTGGTGAAGGATCATTGCTGAGAAATTATTAGAAAATTATTAAATGATTTAAAAATTATTTAAAAAAATAAAAATTTTATGGAAGAAAACAAGATAAATAATAATCAATTTATCTTTGAAGAAATTTTAATTATATATAAATTTACTCCAATAATTAAGCAAAGCCACATGTACTTTGACAGTTACAGCAGATGAGCTACAAGAAAATAACAGCAGTTTGGTGAAAGACTTAAACCATTCTAAAAGACACAAAACTCTAAATTAAAATGGAAATTCTAATCTTGACCTCATCAAGAAGATACAGCACACATTGATTATGTGGAAACCTATAGGAAGCAACAGTAATTACACTGATTTGCATACCTAAATTAACATAATTGTTTTTAAATACCAGTGGTTTAAAATCCCAAGTGAGTTTTGGACTGTAATTGTAATGAGTGTGATTTACAGGAAAAGGCAACAGTTCAACTTCCCCAGCGATCCATCTTACTAAGGATATAATTTTAATTTTGCACTTAATTACTATTTAAAGGATATGCCACACAAGTGTCGTCGTACATCTCTAGTTCTCTGAGGAGTAAGGAGACTTTATTTCATTGGAAAGACTGTCTAAATCTTTGCATACCGGCTTCCTGAAATACAACAGTGTATGTTTGCAAAGAGTGCATTTGAATGTCTCCTTCAGGTGATTGAGAGATTTTGTCAAGAAGTGTTTGGAATCTGGGTGATGTGATCAGCTGAAGTTACCTCACCTAACTTCAAATCTCTGTAGCTGATCTGGTTTCCCTCAGCTTCTTGGCAGTGAGTACAGAGAGACAGAGAGGGCTGGAGATTGCAAATCATTTGGCAGAAAACATCTACCCAATACTTCAGACGTGCTTGCCTTTCTCCATTGAGTGAGCCTCCAGGGATTTACTAGAGAGTGTCCAGAGGAGGGCTATGGAGATGGTGAAGGGTCTAAAGGGAGAGCCATCCAAGCAATGGCTGAGATCACTTTGTTTGTCCAGCCTGGAAAAGAGGAGACTGAGAGGAGACCTCGTTACAGTTACAGTTTCCTCACAAAGGGAGTAGGAGGGGCTGGCACTGATCTCTTCAATGTGCTGACCAGTGACAGGACCCAAGGGAATGGCATGAAGCTGTGCCAGAGGAGGTTTAGGTTGCATATTAGAAAAATCTTTTTTACCTGGAGGGTGGTTGAGCACTGAACAGGCTGTCCAGGGAAGTGGTCACAGCACCAAACCTGACAGAGTTCAAGAAGCTTTTGGACAACGCTCTCAGGCATATGATGGGATTCTCAGGGTGTCTTGTACAGGGCCAAGGGTTAGACTTCAATGATCCTTCCAACTTAGGATATTCTATGATTCTATAATTTGTTCAGATGAAGAAATCATCTGAACAAGTCCCTTGGATAAATCCTAGACTATATTCCCAAACAACGAATATTTGTTGTTATGTATTCTGGGCTTCTTCCCTCAGCAAATCTTGTCTAGAGTCTGAATTCAAAGCACTGTTTATGTTTATGCACTCTTCTAAAAGCCCTGTATGCTGAACCCCTTACCAGCTTTTAATGAAGTCTAAGCACTCTAGAAACTACAGTATTGCAGTGAAGTGTCATGGGAGTCTGTGCTTATTGGTGAGCAAGTCTTGCTGCTAGCAAGGGCTTATTTCAGGAAGCAAAAAGCAAATCTTCATATCACAATGGTATTAATAGTGAAACAGTAACCAAAGATAACACTCAAAAGCACCTAAAGCTTACAGAATTCTTACATTTATAGTCTTTGTTTATTTTCAAGTTTTGAAACAATTCATTGCACAGAAAAAAAATATCTCTATGAATGTTAAAATGAAAATTTACTAAAATTATTAATTAATTAATTTTAAAAATATATTTTCTGCACATTTGCATACATAAATCCTTATCCAAGGCTATATTCAAGGTAGAAATTGCATGAATGAAATGAGGTAAATTAATATGACTCCTCATTGTGATTTACTGGGTATGCCTGCTGGAAGAAGGTCTGCTGAAATAAGTCTTATTCTGACTGATTACATAAGAATGTATGCTGTTCGTGAATCATGAGTCAGAAAGAGTCACTTGAGGCACATCCCCATCCCAGTATGTGAACTATAGAGACAGACAGCAAGAGCCTCTTGGCCTGTGCAGCTCCACTGAGCGTGATGGAAACATCAGCGTTCGGTTAACTGGGTACACTCGGGGGCTCAGCTGTCTGCCAGGTAGTTTATCACTCCTCCAAAGAGAAGGCGTTGCCACGTGCAATGTACTGAATAGTGTTTTTGTCTTTGTTTGGAAAGCGAGCACGAAAGTCATTTGCATCTGGAGGATTTTACAGAATTTTTTTCTTGATGTCCTCTAGAGGTATTACAGTAAGTTGTCTTTAGAGTGAAGAAGAATTCGTATGATCAAAAAAGGGACTTTTGTAGAGAAAGATTGAGGGTGACATATCTCAGTCTTCCTTCCATCTCCTCGCTTTAATTAGTTCATGATAGATTTTGACCATTACTGACTAGAATATTTCTAAACAGTTGTTAAGTATCAACATTAGTTTACTTTTTTTGTAGGAACCCTTCATGTTGAAGAACGTATTCATATTGAATAGAAAATTTAAGATAATAGTTTGATTCTAAATTATTAGAAGGATTTAACTGTAATGATATAGTCATTTTATCTTTATGCCATGGAAAATGGCTTTGGTAAGCTTGAAAAACATTTTGCAGTTGAATATCAAAAGACTTTTACAAAGAAAGTCAAAGGTCAATTCTTTACCTGTTGCAATAGGCAGGAATTTTGCCATAGGTTGAATATATAGAAAAATTCCCCAGTACCTAGTTTTTTTATATCACATTAAAATTATTATAGAAAGAATAAATATTTGTGGTGCCTGTTTTTAAATATAAACCTTCATGTTCTGAAAAGTTGTTTTATTTCTTAGTTACAATTAAAAATATTCTATAATCTTCCTGATAATAGGAATTATAAGAAGACTGCAAAATGTTTCAAACATATTAATACTAAAGAGAAAGCCTATTCCTAGTTTCCTTAACTATTTTTTCAAGGTCCTGTGACAAATGCATTTAATGCTTCTGTGAAATGTCTTTGGAAAATAAAGTAATCATTTAAAGGGTAAACAAAAGGAGTTACTTACTGTGTGCTTTCCCTGACCATCATGGTAATTATGAAAGAAAGAACGAAAAAACAATTAATTACACCTGACTAATAAACACATAACAGAATGATTTTATATAATTTTTAAACAAATTCTCTTACATTTAGATTTCTGCAACACAGTAAAATAATATATAAATTACAAGACTGTAATATACTTTCTTCAGTTCTGAAACCCTCTTTATGCCAAGTAAACATCTTTGATTTTAGTAATTTGCATATTTCAAACACTGACTTAATTTGAAAGATGTTACAATGGAGCAGAAGAATAAACTGCTAATTATGGCTTATTCTCTTTTTTTTTCCTTTTGTCTTTTGTTCCATCATCTACACTCTTTCTATGGACTGCAGTAGATTGGATCAAATTGTATCCTCCTAGTGACAACAGACTAATCATTTTAATTCCTCTCTTCGGCTAATAAGCCCTTGATTCATAGACATCTGCTATATTTTATTCTCTGTTTCTTCTTTCTCAAGAAGACTTTTCTTATTCTATAGCTGGAGAGATTTGTCTATCTAATTTGTTCTGAGTTTCAATTTCATGTCATGTCTGTCTCTGAGTAAATGTCTTTGATGACAGCTGGGCAAAACTTTATGGATTCTTTTAATGTGTCTTTTTTTCTTTTATTCTTCACCTTATCACAATTTTTTTTTTGCTTTTAAAAATAAATTTATATATTTTTTTGGTTAACATCCAACTGTAGCAGTCAGTACAAAAGAAAGGATTTTCATTGGTGACACTGATGTTTATCACTTATGTAACAAAAGAAAATGAGGAGGATTCAGATCAGTCATATCCTGAATGCATATGAATTTCTGAAAGAAATTAGAAGATGCAAAATTGACTAATGCTTTCACAGTCACATGTCTTAATGGAAGAATAGTCCAATCAAAAAAAATAAAATTTTCATGCTCATTTGAACAGATAAGGATAATTTTCTATAACAATGAACCAATGTAGTAGAATGAACTGTGACATCTCAGAAAAATATGCACAATGTCTACTTTATTACATAGCATCATCTGGAAGTCCTTAGAGTAAATTTCACAAGAGTTTTTCTTTAAAAATCCTGATTACAATAATCTGATAAATTATAGGAGTTTTCACAACCTGGTACCTGTAAAATGGATTTTTGAAAAGAATAATCCTTTAGCTATATTTTGAAAAAATGTATGCTATGCTAGGAATTTTTTCTTCAAGCATTGAAAGATTTATCTTTTTACTAATTAGGTTGAAAGGAAAATGAGACTCTGGGTTCATACAGTTTTAGATTGCCAACATCTTTTTTTCTAATTTTGGCAGGTGAAAATGAGTAAGTCACAGATTTTTGCTGGGGAATAAAAATAAGTAAATGTGTGATTGAAATGTACTGGCAATATTCTCTAGTATTTGCATCAAGGAGAGGGTAAAACATAGCAAATAACTTCAAGGTCTCTTATGATTTTTATCATAGTCTACAGTGTTCTCCTAAAACTCTAACTTAGCAGAGTGGGTGTGATTGTTTTTTCTATTGTGAAAGGACCATCACTACAACATAGAGATGCTGTATGGATGCTTTTTGGTGTGAATCCCTTTTCTCCTAACATTTCACTTAATCTGAAGCAGAGATTTCAAAGCCAAAGAGTAAAAGCAGCTACCACTCATCTGCACTAAGAAAAATGACTCTTCTCATCACTAGGCAGTAACAGAGGGCCTGCAAGGCAAAGAAGTCTCAAGGTTACTTTCTCTCCAGAGTCTTAATTTACAAGGCAGACAAGCACAGCTTTTCCAGACCACCAGGTAGGAAAAACAGCTTGATATTTTAATGAAAGTGTAATGTTTCTGTACAGCGGGACTCCTACTGTCAAAGTCACTGTCAGCAAGATAAATGCTCACAGAAATATTGCTAATGTGACAAAGCTGTAAAATCCATCAATATATAGTCCACACTAGCGTTACCTATGACAGTTTTCCCACTGGAAATCCAAAGTTATATAAATTTTAACATAGTGCTCATAAGGCAGAAAGTATTCAGTGATGGAAGTTGTATTCATTCATTTGGAATCAGAGCCCTATAATACAGGTGGCCAACTCTTTAAGTTTTTCTGTAATATACACCCAGCTTTTGCGTATAAATCTTACTAGCCAGTGACCAAGGGAAAAGAATTAATAAAAAAAAAGGAAGGTTTTCTCTACTTTTAGGCCAGATGCTGAAGCATTTTCAGTGAAGGATCATTGGTATACAACATCTGAGTAGCAGAGTCGCTGAGAGGGAGGTATATAGATTATCTATTTCACTTTCTTATCTATTATGAATAATTTTAGAGGGGAGGGGGCTTTTTTCCTCCCTTCTTTTTTTATCCTGCATTTACTGTCATTTATCTTTGTATGCGTTCTATTAAAAATATTCTAATAATGACATCAGATCGGATAAAATAAAACAGTTAATTTGTTATGGGTAGATATACAAGTCACAAAATGTTCTGACTGGTACCATGTATATATTCAGTGGCATGAAAAGAGGTCCTAAATCCTGGAGATACTAAATAGTGCCATAGAAAGAAGGACAAAATAAACCTGAACTAAACAAGGCATATATATTTAAGCAATGTTAATGTTTTCTAACTGAACTACTGATATAGACTGGTTACAGAAGCAAATAGCTATAATAATACAACAGATAGGACTTCATATTTTATATAATTTTTCACTATCTTTTTCCTACTTCTGTAAACAGCTTAAGTTCTGAGTTTGATCATGAAGGAAATATGACAAACTATGAAAACCAACGGACTGTGTTTACAGTATGTGGCACAAAATGCTATTACTAAATTTGTGATATTTCCTCCTTCCCAATTACAGTAGTCTCAGGACAAAGTAATTATGTAGATGCCAATTACTTTCTACTTGCTTTGAAAAGATTAACCACTGAAACACATACATAGACATATATATATATGTGTGTGTCTACATGTATATATATGATGATTACTTCTGGTTGAGAGAAAAATAATCAAAAAATAATGTTGTTAGTACATAAAACCTCACTGAAATTTCTAATATCAAATATTCCTACATATTTATATGTAGCTGGGGGGTTAAGGATAGAGGTGTATCAGTATAATAAAAATTATTTCAAAATGGTTTTAAAATATTATAGCTATGATTTAGGGCTGGTTTTAGTTAAGGTAGACAAAATATCAGTACCAATACAGAACGTTGGAAACAATCAAACAAATTCCTTTTAGTGAAGAAAAGTCTGACTTTTTTATTTCTTTTCCTATTTTCTTTTCCTATTTCCTGCTTGAAGATAAGATTGAGATTTTGCCCTCACTCTACAGTTCTTGACCTTACACTGAATATTTCTCTAAATGCAATAAAAACAAATGGTAAATGGTTGTTATCTGATCAGAAATTTCATTTGTTTTCCAGTGTATTCCCATACATTTTCCAAAATCTGTATTTTACTCAGACTGACAGACAGCTACAAATGACAAAACTGTCGTTATGCTTGAATTCACCTGGAAATAAAACCTTTCTTTCACAAAATTTAACATTATCACTCACATCCTGAGTTATGGCTTTATAATCTGTTGTTAACAGTGTTTCTAACTATTGCAAAATATATTGCAACTTAGCACTTCTTCCATCCAATTAACCTAAGAGATTTGTTTAATGACAGAGTTTAGTGTTTTGTTATGAAAACAAATTCAGTTGTAACTATCTATAAACATATTAAACAGTAACTTAATGATGAAATTAAAGAAGTACCCCCGTCTTGACCTGAAATGATTTTTAAAACTGGCCCAGACTAACTCTGTGACACAGATTGTATCTCTAGATGTGTTAAAACAACGTTGGAAAGACTCCAACAGTGCAGAAGTTAATCTTCATATTTCAAAATAAATGTGAGATGAGTTAGGCAACATTTAAGCTAGTTAGCACGACAGAAATTCTGGACAAAGTTGATAAGGAACATAATTGGTAAAGTATTAAAAGATTGTAACTTTAAGGGTAATGAAAATAACTTTATGGAAATTTAGATCTTTTAAAACAAAACACATACATTATTTTAGGAGATAATAACTCAGTTACCATGGAAACCTACTAAACTGCAGATTTCTGAAAGACAGTTTACTTGGTGTTGCATGATGTGATTGGAAGTTAGACTACAAAACCAGAGGACTTTGTGTTGAAAGGTGGTCAACTATTCACAGAAAGAAAACTGACATGTTGTTTTATGCCATTTCCATACAAAAATATGATTGCCTGCTTTACTACAATGTAATAGGTGAAATTATTTAAGCAGTCCATCATGTTTACTGTGACTAACAGGACATCAAAATTAACTATGATCCTCAGGTTCCCACTCAAATCAAATAAAGTTGGAAATACTTTGGTCTAGCGAAGATATTTCATTGGCTGAGATCCAAATGACTAAAAGGTGGGAAAAAATTAATTTAAACCCTATATTTTTAGTTAGATAAGTAATTATTTGATGTAGCAACTAACTGCAGACATCATGTCACTTTAGTCTGTTCTAAAAGCTTTCAAAGCAGCTGTTTCATTCAAGGATTGTGGATGAGCTCTATTTTGTTTCACCTACCTAACACAGAATATAAAAATGACCAATAGAGGGTACCATGTGTGTGAAACAGGATAGAATTCTAAAGGTGGTTGTTAAAAAAAAAAAAAAAAAAAAAAGTCTATTTTCTTTTCTTAGGTTTTCTTTGATCTCACCCTGTTCCTTCCTCTTAATTTATCACAGTTTAGAAAGTTAAAAGAAAAAATCTTGTCTTTTTGTGTGCTGCCTTCACCTGGGATAGAGTCAATTTTCATCACAGCAGCTGGTGTGGGTTTGTACCTTGGATTTGTGCTGAAAACAGCGCTGATAACACAGGGATGTTTTTGTTACTGCCCATCATCTCACCCCACCAGTGAGTGAGCCAGAGGGCACAAGGTGTTAGGAGGGGACAGAGCCAGGACAGCTGATCCCACTGACCAAAGGGATGTTCCCCACCACATGGTGTCATGTTTAGTGCATAGAGCTGTGGGAAGAAGAAGTAAGGGGGAACATTCAGCCTGATGTTGTTATTTCTTCCCAAGTCACCCTTCCATGATGGAGCCCTGCTCTCCTGGGGATGGCTGAACATCCACCTGCCTATGGGTGGAAGTGAATAAATCCCTTGTCTTGCTTTGCTTGTGGAGGTTGTTTTTGAATTCCCTATTAAACTGTCTTTATCTCAACCCACGAGTGGAATATCAGAAAATCTAGAGAATTACTCCGGTGATAAGCCACAGAAAGGAAAAATTTCTACCACAAGACTGATGTTGTTAAATATCCAAAAATAGCACCATCAAAGGTGGCAAATGTAGCAGCACACCTCTGAGCATGGTGCCTGTCTAAAATTTCTCAGGTAATTAAAAGTTGCAGAACCTTTAAGAGGATTTCTATTCAGCCCACATTTTCTCAAAAGCTACTTTGATGTTCTTTATTCTTAAATTCTTGAGTTCAATATCTTAGAAAAACATAGAAAAAGTACTTGATAGTATTAGAAAATAGTTTTAAACAGCTTCATTTTACAAGGATTTATTTATTTGTACACATTCTTTATTTGCACACATTTTTTATTTGCATTTATTTCCTTTACAAAAGAAATAACTACAAAGTGAACCATTTGATGTCTAGAGAATGAAACAGCCAGTCCAGATCCTCTTCCAAGTAGATTTTCAAAGAAAAAACATTCTTTTTCAGTTTTTGAGAGAACCTAATGCAAAATGAAGTAGAAGATCTAGATCTCTCTATAGAAAGGAAATGGTTTTGTTGTTACTCTATTTAACTGTCCCCACACTTAGGTTTCTAATTCTGTTTTTGAAGCTACACTGATGGCAGTAAATAACAGCATCAAATTCCCGAGCTGAACAGGAGACAGAGTGTAAACACCTTGTAATTAATAAATCCAACATCACTATTTACAATGGGCACCAAGTGGTATAATACGTAATGAAAATTTTATGACATAACCTGATTTTTTTCTTTTTGGTTAAAAAGCAATATTTTCTTTTAAAAAACCAAGATTGTTATTTATCTACCTGTTTTCATACTGTAACACAGACTCAGAAGTCCATGTATTTAAGCAAAACTGGCTATTTCACAATTCAAGGATTTAAACAAGAAAATTCTCTTCTGATGCATTATGAGATTAAATTCACCTATGTTTTGCTGTAATACACTGGTACTTCATAATACTTTTGGGATGAAATAATATATTAAATCTTCTTCTTCCATCATTTCTACATGATGATTACTCATCATAGATCAGAACCCCTTGCTATTAATTCCAGTACATAAATACACACTCTTGTGCTTTACACTTTATTAGATTGCTGCTAGTCCAGGATTCAAGTTCCCAGAGTAACAGATTCAAGTAATTTCTTGTCCTTTAATCCTGCAGTCTGTTGATGATGCTTCCTATCAGCACATTTTACCACTCTGAACCGAGGGTAGGAGAGACTAATAAACACACAACACATACATGCACACACTTTGCCTGTACTCATTTTTTTGGTCAAGGACACTAATTAAAATATCAAATGTCAGGGCAGCTTCTTTGGAAATTGTACTAATAATCTTCAACTTTTAGCACAGTACTCCTGTCAACTTCCTGGCACTTTTTCCTGGCATCTTCTCCAACTTCTTATCAATTCCTCTTTTCTCCTGTTCGTCTAATAATATACTGTTATATAAATCACTGACATTTAGATTACTTACATAAACAGAGTTTTCTATTTCTGAAAAAAGATAGTTATTAAAAGTGGGTTTGTAATGGTCTGGCATGCTGACATTTGTAAAGTTTTGTTGCAGGTTTTTTTTTCCTACGTTTTCCCTTCATTTTTTCCAGTTTTGTATTCCTATGTGTAACTGTTCAAATTCTCACAGACATCTAACATAAGTCAGTGTGGCTTTAATTTCTTCCCCATCTTCAGTTCTATGCTCTTTTCCCTTAAAAAAAAAAACAAACCACAAGCAAACCAACAACAAAAACAAAGAGAAATTAATTTTGCAGTATTGTGTCTCAGTTCTCCTTTTGCTTCCTTCTGTTTACTCAGAATGCCAAAATTCAGTTATTTGAGTTTTGTTTCCCATTCAAAGGTGTTAACTCTGGGCATTCATTTAGTGTCTGTGCTGAGGCTTGTTCTCTTTAATACTTTCCAACCTCACATGTAGCATTTTTATATTTTTTTATTTGAAAATAGATAAATTTTCACCTTTTGTTTGCATTATTTTTCTTTTATTTCTATATATATTTCTACAACAGATTTTTAAACTAATCAGGGACCTGAAATAAGAAAAAACAGGTATGGCCATTTCTGATATTTTTATTAAAGAATGTAGCATTACACAATGACTACTGTTTCCCAAGTCACAACAATGAATACTCAAACATATTTTCTTTCCAAGGTAACTTTCTGCACTGCATATGCAAAGTGAATTTACAAGAGCATGTAGTGACAGGACAAGGGGAATCGCTTCAAACTGAAAGAAAATAGGTTTACATTAGATATTAGGAAAAAAATCATTACTGTGAGAGTGCTGAGGCACTGGTACAGGTTGCTCAGAGAAGTTGTGGATGTCTCATCCCTGGAAGGGTTCAAGGCCAGGTTGGAGGGAGCTCTGAGCAACCTGGTCTAGTGGAAGGTGTCCCTGTCCATGGCAGAGTGTTAGAACTGAATGATCTGTAAGGTCCCTTCCAACCCAGGCCGTTCTGTTATTCTATGATCTTGCACACTATTCATAAGAAGTCATTCTGCTGGTGATTCAGCTGAGATATTTAACCAATATATTTACCAATCAAATGTTATTTAAAACTAAAATTTTAAAAAGCTGATTGGTGTTAATACATGCAAAAAGCAAATATGTCATGCTGAAAAAGAGCACAGCTACAGGATGACAAAGCTGGCACAATGTACCATTTTGCCACCTGAATCCAAAATCCTACTACAGATTAGCAGGAATGACTAAACTAGTTATATATAAATCTAAATTTACGAAAGGCTTAATTATGAATTAAGCTTACATCTGCAGTGAGCAGCACAAAGTCTTTGTACCGATCAAGTCCTATTCAGTAGCTTAACTACAGTTTGCTAAAAAAAGACATCTTTGAAGGTCTTGTGTTTTTTTTTTTTTTTTGTTCATTTCTTTGTGGCAGATGTTCTCATGATTTCAATCACACCAGAACTAATTCTTCTTGCCACTTCCACAATTGCACTGAAGTCATGCACACAATGATTACAACTTGCCTGTCAAATACTGTTCACGTTCAGCCTCTCTGTTTTTCATAACTTATAATTTGTGCTTCCTCTTTAATTTTAGTAAGTACTCTAACCTATTGTTCAAAGTCTTTGGTCCTTACCAATAAAACTCTTCTGTCCTTAGAAACGCTGACTAAATTAACAAAAAGTGGTGGGAGCCCAACACAGGCAGAAAGCTGATGTGACCACTAAGTTCCAGCAATCTTTTCTGTACTTTTAAATGTTTTGTTTATGGGATTTGGCAGGTTTTGTTTGTTTGTTTGTTTGTTTTCTTCTAGCACTTGAGAACATTGTTAATACAAGTGTTATTAATTCAGCCTGAAAGTTGTCATGAAACTGGTTTATGGCAGCAACCTGCTCTGCTTTACTCACCATGTTTCAAAATATATTGAAGGTCAAGCATGAAGATAAACATCAAACAGAACAGAGAACAATTCTGCCAAAAAATAGTAAAATTTGATTTGTTGGGTTAGACGAGATTTGGATAAAGTTCCTTTTTTTCTACATTAAAAAGTAACCTGTAATCTTTGGAAAACCAGTGTTTAGCTGGATAGAATCACACAGAACTGTATTAAAAACAGTATCTGTACTTTTTTTCAATTCTGTAGTATAGCTCTGAGCTACTGAAATGTTCACTGAACAGATGTCCTTTTTTTTTTGAAGCAGCACTTTGGTAGAATATCCTAAATATCTTGCTTGAAAACAATGGAATCTGTCACTGTCTGTGAAAAAACTAACATCACCAATATCCGGAAGAATCCAGAGAGGGTGTGGTGAAAATGCAATAAAAATGGAGGAAAAGTCATCAGTTTTCTCTGTGGTTTTTTTTTTTTTTTTTGGCAAACAGGCTAAGAATGTAAACCCATTAATTCTTTGTATGACTGAGAATAATATGATACCCATGAGTGTTTATTTTACTCTGCCTTCTGCTCTGTCTCTCTTGCTCTTTCACTCTGCTCACTATCATAGAAATAACATGCACAGTGTTTGGGAGGCACCATAGGTTAAATGTAGTGGAAAAAAGGTACTTTAACTTTCCTTAAAATTATATATAGTGCTTCTAGTATCACTTCTATCAAGTTGTAGTAATAGAACACGGGGATCCTGCTGGTTAAATTTCTAAATCTGCTACCACCTTAATTGTTTTAAGAGTTGGTGACTTTTTCTTTATGGCACTGATAAATAACACTTGCAATGGAATTGAAAGGGCGTAGTCTAAAAAGTGACATATTATGTTCAAAAAAATCCAAACAAAATTACACATTGTAGGAAGCACATCTATTTGTTTGTGTAATTATTTTGTTACTGACAATCATGTGCATGAGAAAATAATAGTTTTTAGTTCTAGTCAATGACAGTCTATTTATTCTAGAAATTTCAATGCAAAACCTCAGGGGTTTTGTCACTGTATAAACAGTGTTGTTACTGCATTATCATGGAATGGATTAGATAAAGCAGTCATTGAAATGGACACCAGTTAGAAAGGATGGAAACTGTGTTTTAATGTGTTCTCAACAAACAATGGAAGGTTTCAGTTTTCATCTTTCTGAATTATTATAATAGAATATAATAGAGATCCTGTTTATTCTTAATGTTTGCAAGGGGCTATAATCATCATAATACAAAACTGTATTAAGTTTTTTTTGTCAAGAAGAATGGTATTATTAAGTCAAACATTTTAAGAGGTATTGAAAAAAATTTTATTAGAAATATGCACGAGTGGTTGAGAATGGATTTTAAAACTCATGGGTCTTTTATATAAACAGTGAAATCTATCCAAGGAAATTTTTATTAAGCTATTTTATTAGTTTAGTCCATTAGTAATTTCCTTACAAATACCTGAGCTATGTTTTTTCCATACTCTCGGTATATATACTTTAGTTATTATTTTGTAATGTGAGAAATGGACACTTCCTACGACCTATGACAAGAGATGTACTTGCATATTACACTCTTTGCTGGAAATGAAGAATCAGATCTTAATCAACAAAATAAGGTTTCAGCCTGCTCCAAAAATGAAATTGAAACATCACAAAAACTACTAACATTTATTAACTAATGTCTGGCTCTCAAGGATTAGGAAATGCACATTCTTTCAAAATTCATGTCATAGCTTGGCTGTTTGCATTGTTCTGACTGCTGTTGCACTGGACTTTTTAATTGGGTCTATCAGGTTCTGAATTCTGTTCATGGTTTGATAAAACATATGGTTGAGATCAATTATCGAAAGAGAAAAAAAACCCCCACTGCTCTGCTGAGCTAGTGAGTTTATGGAAAATAGAGTGTAAAATATCTGAATGATCATTATAATTTACTTTGGGTCAAAATGAAGACACTTTTGTACTATTTTAAATTTTGTACTGTTTTTAATTTCTACTATTTTTAATTTTTGTACTATTTTTTACTATTTTTAATTTTTCAGTTATAAAAAATATCAGGTAACTGTGATGTTAATTACTGGACCTTGGTTCAGAAAAGTCAAAAGCAGGAAAGCCCTTGATAAGCACATTCCCAATGAAGAAAGTACTTAAATCAATGTCCTTCAGACCTAAAGGCCTTGCTGCCTCTATGAGAAGTCATATTCTGTTGGTGAGGGTTTTTTGCTTTTCAAATGAAATAATAAGAATGATAAGGAGAAGGAACATCTGGCAATATATTTTCTATTACTCTTTTTTTCATTCAGTAGTGGAGAGCTACAAAACCTGTGGACAGTGTGGTCTGACCACCAAGAATGAGAGGAGAGGGACAGGAGATGAGAGCAGGGAGGAGAGAGATTAAAGAGTGAGAACCTGCCCAGGAAGGAAGCAGATAATGTAAGCTCTGAAAGACCTGCAGGGAAAAATAGTTTTGGGAAAAAAAATAAATCTGGAAGTTCTAAAATAGCTGGCTGCTAATCTTTCTCTTTGTCACACTCCAGTTTAACTTCAGCAATGTTTACTACAGTGTCTAGTCATGAAATTATATGCTCTGAATCAGGAGCAATCACTTAAACCAGTTGTCACAAGTGTGTGTAACTTGATCATATCTAATGAAGTGTTAAAATAATCTATTTTATCATGGTGGCATACAGTATTTGTAGATATTAAAATGTACGTATTGATTTAAAATACTTTTTGATATAAATTTTGCTTATATTCCTTTAAGACTTCAAACAATCTCAAAGCCCTAATTTCACCATAAAAGCATATATAATCTAGACCCAGCATATTTAGAAGGTGGGGATAATATAACAAACAAGGATATTCCCAAATTTGGTCCTAAAGAGCTCTCAATTGTAATGGAAAAAATAACCTTTCCAGGGGCCAAAGTGCTTTTGACAACCAGCAATGAGTCTGAAGAGGAACTGAAAATCCTCAGAGCTTCAGCTTCTGCAGGACTTCTGACTTCAGATTTACTCTATGTAATCAAGTTTTCAAGGAAGTATTAAAACCCACTCAAAACCCTCCACAGGTCTTTCCCATTAAAATTTACAAAATGGAAAGAAAAGACTGCAAACATTCTTCTCCCTACTGTAACACAATATGTGCTGCATGTGTTTTTATCCTATCAAATGTTGACAAGCAAGCTTCTTACTGAACATTCTCCACAGAGCTATTTTATGAGTGATATGTATAGTGAGGCTTTCTTACTGCTAACACTGTAAGTGCAAGTGCTACTCTTGGCTCTGAGTGAAGGTAAGAAAATCATGGTAAATTAAATAGGATATAAGTAGTTAGATTGCCATGAAATGTCCTTGAAAAACTGTACAGAGCTATCTTTCTGCAAAGTACTCCAGTGAATGCAGCACCAGGACATTAACTTTTATTGATCAGTAACCACAGAGGTGAGAAGAGTTTGGATTTTTTTCTAGTGCAGAATTCAAACCACCTCAGAAGGTTTACTACCTGTTGGTCCTGCTATTCTTGCTGATATAAACTGTGTCTTATAATATTGATCCAAGGAGTATAAGAACTCTGAATGTTGCAACCTAGTTCTGGATTAGTTTGCTTACCCAACTAGTAGCTGGATTGTTAAATTGCAAATTGTTCAGATGAGCTTCCTGGTTTTCTAATTTCATTATTTTCCTTCAAAACAAAGCCTCTCTCTGTATGGAGTCAAGTTATATTAGATTCATCTATGGAATGGAAAACAGGAAATTTTGATACCGAAACTCTCAGAAATAAAAATGTCACCAAATTTACCTGTATAAAAATGCTTAGACTAAATTAAAGGTTTATTCAATGACAAGACATGTTGCACTGCCAAGTTTAAGGAGTGATTTCTAGAAGATGTACTGACCTGTAGCAAGGAATAGTCACAGCATCCACTATTTTTTGACTGTGCTTTATTCTGTAACATTATTATAGTTTAAAGAGAAGAGCCAAACAAAGGGAAAACATTCTAATAAAATCAGTCCTTAATTACAGTTGGCCTGAAACTGTGCTAAAAAATTTGAGAGTTTCAAGTCTCAAGCACTTTATGTAAGAAAATAAGATGTCCTAGGGGTCCATATTTTAAATCTATTATGTGTGGTTTTCCTTTTATTTTCTTAAACTTTACAGTCTTTCATTATATTTGAAGACAAACACATAAATCATATGTGTAAAGCATTAGCAGCATCTTTACATATAAATATTCTATATATGCAGAAATAAATCCTATCTACAAACTTTATAAAAGGTTGATCAATAATTTATATGTTCTTTAAGCACAATAGAGGTATGTATATTATGTAAGATAAAATATAATATACACACAGAATGTGGTGCAGGAACTTTTAAGCAGAGTTAAATTTTAACCTCTGCATTGATCTAAAATATGAACAGCTATGATATTATAGACTATGGTAAATAATCTACATAATCTTTATAATCTATATACATGACATTGATAGAAGGACAGTTCCTCTAAATTAAAAACCAAATGCACTACAAAGTCTAAAACTATTTGTTAATAAAGTTATTTCAAATAATATAATCAAGGGCAAGTTAAAAACTAAGGACAAGAAGCAAGGGAAACTGAAACACAGAAGGTTAGTCAAGCTAGACTTGCTTTTGCCCTTTTCCAAACAAAAATACATTTAGCATATACAATCCCAATCTGATCACTCTTTTTTTTATGATTGAATCAAGTGGAGTTAATTTTGTCCTGCCCGATTATGGGAAGCCATTTGCCATGGAGATCCATAAAAACACTTGCTGCTGTTTGCATGGAAACCCACAATCTCTGCTGTTGGTCAGTTGGGTAGTTGGATGGTTATTTCACCAGTTTTCTAACAGTCTTTCTTGCTTACACAAGGGGTGTGCACACAAGAATCTCCACTGTATCTAACAAGCTGTGGCTTATATTTTGCCATCAGTTGTTCACCTAAGAACTCTTTTAAGTTTCCAGTTACAGGTTTTCCCTGGGGCACAGTGTGACTTTTATTGCAGTAGCATTTAACTGCCTCAGTCACAGGCAAGACACACCATACCCAGAGGGTGCCCAGGTTAAGGGATTTTTTTTTTCTTTCTTTTTTTCTTTTTCACAGTACAAGTAATAAAACATTATATGTTCAAAGTAAAATGGTAATTCCATTTGAAATCAATAAGTTCTGTAGTGTAAAGAGTAGAATTTAACATTTGAAGTTTGTATCCAGCATTTTCATAAAAGTGTGTCAGTTATTTCTCCAAAATATTAAAATAATGAGGATGTGCCTTCATATACAAAGTCTTCATATTATCCTTTAAAGCTTTTTTAAACTCTGACTCTTTTAGGTAATTGCACTGCTACAGAAAGAATATATTATTAAGATTATTTATATTATTATTCATACTTTTGGAGGATATTGATAATTAGAATAATTTTACTTTATTTTAGAGTTAATAATATTAGCAGACCAATAAATAATTATATATAATATCCAACTCCTACAAACCGGCTTAAATTTCAGTTGAAGTCTATGCAATGGGGACATCTGAATACTTTCTTTCAGATATCCCCAACACACACTTGTGACACAGGACAAGTTTCCTAAAGTTGTTTTAATAATTGCCATTAAGTATTATGTGAGTTTGGAAAGAGAATATACAGTCTGGGGGAAAAAAAACTCTCAGAGTACTTAGAAAGAAAGATATACACCTGAGGAAAAGGAGACTAATAATGAAAATCCACACAATTGTTAAGTTTGACAAGAAATGCAGATGTTAAAATGCTTAACCAAATAAGTAAAAATGTAATTTTTTTCCTTCCTGTTCAATGGAAAATACTGTGCTTTAAAGAATTTTTTTTCCTTACCCAGAGATATAAATACCTAGTTTTCAAATTATGTAGCTCATGAACCTCTGAAATTCTCACCATAACCTAAACTCTTGACAGATTACCACATGGAAAATTTGATTCCAAATATATAACTTTCTTTCCTTTTTTTTTTTTAATAAGAACAATTAATGACAAATTGAGAACTTTGTTTATTTATAGATTCATGAGAGTATTAGTCTGGTGAAAGCTGCACAATACTCTTGCCTCTACATGGCTATCATTAAGTGTATTATCAGTAGTTGAATATAACAAAGAAGAAAAATCATCTTGATGAAAACCACAAGTATCAACCTGGCAGAAAGATTTCCTGCACTGCCTCCAGTGGTTCCATTTTAAAAGAACCCTACTGAATTTCAAAGCACTTCTACTCACATTTTTGGTTTCATGGACTTCATTTGTATTTGTCTACACTATTAGTTGCTTGGTTCTCTGAAAAGACTGACTAATGCGGAATTGATGTGGTTACATTGAGAAGAAAGGCACACTTCAGAATAAGCTAACAAACCATTTTAATTTCTATATCCCATCAAATTTCATTCACTTCTTCAACACTTTTTCTAATTGCTGTTTTCCTAAGAGTAAAAGCTTCTTCAGCAACACTGAAAATGATAGCTGGGAAGGGGATGAAGGAAGTAGATTCACTATTTACAAGGTCCTGAGTGTAGTTTCATTTGCTGATTTTGATTCAAATGTTACGGGTTCATCATCACTGCATTATACTATCAGTAATGTCTGTCTAAAATATTAAATTTTTAGTAGATAATTATCAATACCTTATTTACAAAATATTTTGGTTGAAAAATTAATTGTGTTAAAGAAAATTAAAAAAAAAAAAAGATAGGAAAGATGTATTGCTGTGTCACACAGGCCTTTATTGTGCTCCAGTGAAGATTCAATGAATATTGCTAGTAACATCTTCTTCTTTTCTGATGTTCATAATACCAGAAAGAAACACTGACAACATTAGAGTGAATTCAGAAAAGAACAACAAAAATGATTAATGACTGGATGAGACTGACAGTGAAAAATTTAAAAAGGTAATTTTGAATAGCTTGGGTGAACATTTACTGTGTACAGGAAATGGTTTTTCAGATGCTTTTGGTGTGGGAACACTGAGTCAACTGGAAATTCTCCTTTTACTACCAGGAAACTTATTCTCTTACTGACTTTGAATGCAGTAAACAATGAAGGGAAAGTAGTGTCCCACTGCTTCTTTCGTTTTAAAGTAAAGGTGATGAAGGCATATGAATGTAATCTGGACATCTTTAAAACAGTACCTTTTCTCCATATAAAATTTAGGGATTGTTTTTAATCTATTTTTGTATTGCTTCAGTCTTGGAAAAAAAATTCCCTGAAAAAGACATTATTGTCTTGTAGGGGATGTAGGAAATGATTTTATGTTTCTAGACCCTTTTGCCCAGATAACCAGTATTATCTTAGACAAACAATTAGGGGAAGGGCAGTATTTGTTGTTTCTGCTGCATTTATCATCAAGATGTAGAAAGAAACAATCTAGAAAAAATAAGAATTGTAAATATTCAAAATAAAACACTGTAAAAAGCAGCTCTTCATGCTTTAGATGATTATAGCAGGAGTGGCTGGCAGAGTAAGGGAGGAGATTCTGCCCCTCTGCTCTGCTCTGGTGAGACCCCACCTGCAGTGCTGCCTCCAACTCTGGGGTCCCCAGCACAGCAAGGACATGGAGCTGTTGGAGTGAGTCCAGAGGAGGCCACCAAGATGATCAGAGGGATGGAGCACCTCTGCTGTGAGGAAAGACTGAGAGAATTGGGATTGTTCAGCCTGGAAAAGAGAAGGCTTTGGGGTGACCTAATTGCAGCCTTCCAGTATTGAAAGGGAGTTTATAAAAAAAAAAAAAAAAAGGGAGATAAACTTTTTACACAGTCAGATAGTACAAGGGGGAATGTTTTTAGACTAAAAGAGGAGAGATTGAGGTTGGGTGTTAGGAAGAAGTTCTTTACTCAGCAGGTAGTGAGGCACTGGCACAGGTTGCTCAAAGAAGGTGGATGCCCCATTCCTGGAAGTTTTCAAGGCCAGGTTGGATGGAGCTCTGAACACCCTGGTCTAGGTGTCCCTGCTCGCCCTTAAAGATGAACATTAAGGTCCTTTCTAACCCAAGGCTATGAATTTATGCACTGAAAATATTACACACTATTTCTTGTTCTTTTTAACGCATATGACTAAGGTGCTGAATATCGTGGAAGTTCTCAGATACAGAAACTAGATTATAGGTTCAGAAATATTTTGGCATATTATATATTTCTCGTTTCTATGCTAAATTTGGAATATATGAGATTATGTAAATAAACCTGTTCACTTATTCATTAGATCTGAGAGCTTTATTTGTGAGTGACCAAAAGATCAAAATTAGCACATCAAAACAAAATTGATCAATAAGTAAACTCTGGGAAAAAAAGTCAAATGTTTTCATTTATCAATGTGTCTTCCTAAGAGAGTAACTTCTCTTCCTTTGTATCATGGCATAAGGTGATATATTAAATATTTATTCCAGTTTCTGAGTTATACAATGATCCTAATGTTTTTGCAATGCTATTTGAAAAAATTGTATGACTTTTAGACATATTTTATGCAAACAACTCTGCTAAACATTGTTTCTCTAGTTTAGTTCTCTGTGGTTCACATACCGGTTTGCATAGTTTCATTTTGACTTCAGTCTTATATCACAGAACATATCATGCTATGTATTCCTCAATTTTTATTTAAGCGTATTGAAGACAATGGGACATCTCCAAAATCTGATTTTTTCCAGTGTTTTCTTTGTGATGCTTGGCAGAGAGTTTAAGTAGCTAATCACTGGTAGCCGGCCAAAAATATGCTGACTGTAGGTTAGTGACAGGTTTTTTTCCGACCTGCTTTTAGAAATTTTACTCATGATGCTCCGTGCCCTTCACTTGTAGAGTACCATGACTTTTGTGCCTTCCCTGGGTGAAGAAAAATGTCCTTTCTCACATTGTATTAGTGGTGGCCACCTCCTCTGCCACAAAAGAACCCCAAGGAGCAATAGTGACCAAGAGTCCTGCCAACATGGTGGATAAACAAAACATGTCATGTTGTCCAGGGTGTGGGGCAGCAGCTTAAGCAACAGTTTAGGTGGGAGAACATTGTTTGAGGGAGGAAAATTCCAATAGCCAAGTGGAGAGACCTGAAGTACACACAACACAGCAACCAGGCACCATTCTATGACCATCTGCACAGGTCAAGGACACTCATCCTGCCCAGTCTTCAAGGCAGAGTGGTGAGCTCTCATGTGACAGCAAAGGCTGCAGTTCTGCCTGTGGGGCAGCAGTGGTAGGCAATATCTCCACCCATACTGGGCTACTGAAGGGAGAGACTGCAGAGTAGGCTTCAGGCTGCAAGGACTCCGTAGACTTTTCTGCTGGGGCAGGAACAGGCAGCAGACCTGTCTGAGAAAGGTGTGTCCACACGGAGAACAACCTGCAGCAGATGGTTGAGCTGAAGGAGGTGATGAGAAGCCTGCATAACATCAGGGAGGATAAGGAGTTGGATAGCTGTTTCCAAGCAGTCAAGAACTCCACCACCATCCCACACAGAAGGAAGAAGGGTCAATAATGCAGAAAAATGGAAGCTTCTAATGGATATGACCTGGAGGAGGATAGCACTTCCCTCAAAGCCTGAGGTGTCCTTTCAGAACTACTTCACTGCTCTCCAGACTGAAGAGGAAAGACCTGTCACATCAGGAGAGACACTGGAGCCAAGCAGGGCAGCCCAATCTGCCCCCTGTATAACAACAGTGCAACTAAGAAATGGTGATGGGTTATATTAGTAGGCAACTCTCCCCTGAAAGGCACGGAGGCACCATGTGCCAACCTGATGTGCTCTCTAGAGAGGAGTTCTGCTCACCAAGGGCCCAAAGCAGGAATGCTACTGAGAGGCTACCAGAACCTCATACGGTCCACTGACTGTTTTACTATAATATGGAATTTAAATGCATGCCTTTTCTCAGTCTACAGTGTATTTCTATAATCTACCTCCAAAAAAAAGTATTTATGAAGTATATTTTCTATTCAAATCAGAACACAAAACTGAACACAAACCCACATATACTATAGACACCTCAACTCACTTATTTTATATTCCTCTGTAACACCAGCATCAGCACAAAACTGGTGACAGAATAAATAAAAATAAATAAATAAAAAAGGGTGAAAGTTTGGATGGCCCTTTCATTTGTTTTTAGTCTTGCAAAGCTCCATAGCTGCAAGGTAAAGTGCTGGCTGTGATATTTATAAAAATGATGTTACAGCAAAATGCAACACAAAGAGGATTACTGTTGCAACACAGTTTTGTAGCTGATAGGCTTCAGCTGCCTGAGGCTTCCACTGAACCACCCAGTGTATTATAAGTGGAAGGATCATCTTTATTTTTTTGTAGGCCAACAACAGCACAATAAAAAACCATTCCAAAATCGTGTCTCAAAACTACCCATGAAGTCTGATGGAAATCATTTAGACAGTAATGCTCATTATAGTGAGTCCCTCAGTGACACGTAACAATGTTATTGACTCCTATTTCATAAGCCCATAGCTGGAGACTCTTAATATTATTCACCTTTATAACATTTTGCCTTGGGTTTAGAGTTGCAAGTAGTCAAGGAATATTCCAAGTGAGTATAAACAAACAAGATGACAAGAAAATGTGGATGATACACTGAGTTGTGAGGAGAGCAGAACACACCACCCTTTTTTCAGGACAGATTTATAAATCAAGAAGTAATCACTGGTGATTGTGCCAGTTGACATTATATATATTATTACTGACCACAACTGTTCATGATTTTGAATGTGAATTTCACAATGTAAAATTAACTTCTATTTAAAGGCTATAAGGGATAGGGAACCTATCCAACTCTAAGCTTTCAGAATAATTGCCATGATAGTAATGAGGATCCAAGTTTTAGAACTCCCTTCTTTTTTCTTTTCTTTCTTTCTTCTCTTTTCTTTTCTTTTCTTTTCTTTTCTTTTCTTTTCTTTTCTTTTCTTTTCTTTTCTTTTCTTTTC